>NC_135233.1:104002083-104319166 GCF_051348905.1 Ranitomeya variabilis
TGCTGGCTCCTCCTCCTCTCATCTTCTCCTTACTGTTGGGGTTCCTCAAGGATCAGTCGTAGTCCCCCTCCTCTTCTCTTAGTATACCGCCCCTATTGGACAAACAACTAGCAGATTTGGTTTCCAGTACCATGTCTATGCTGATGACACCCAATTATACACCTCTACTCCTGATATCATGCCTTCCTTTTTATAAAATACTAGTGATTGTCTTACCACTGTCTCTAACATCATGTCCTCCCTCTATCTGAAACTGAACCTATCAAAAACTGAACTACTTGTGTCTCCTCCCTCTACTAATGTTCCTATGCCCGACATTGCCATTTCCATGTCTGGTTCCTCCATTACTCCTCAGCAATATGCCCGCTGGCTTGGGGTCATAATTGATTTAGAGGTTTCATCCTCCCCCCACATCCAATCACTGGCTTGCTCTTGTTATTTGCACCTCAAAAACATTTCTAGAAATCGACCCGTTCTTACTTTGGACTCTGCAAAAACTCTTTTTCTGTTTCTCTTATTCATGCTTGTCTGGACTTTTGTAACTCGCTGCTAATCGGTCTCCCTCTTACTAAACTCTCCCTTCTCCAATCTGTCCTGAAGGCTGCAGCCAGGATCATATTCCTCACCAATCATTACACTGATGCCTCTACCTTGTGCCAGTCATTAAACTGGTTACCCATCCACTCCAGAATTCAGTCTAAACTTATTACCCTCACCCACAAAGCACTCCATGGCTCAGCACCACACTACATCTCCTCAATTGTCTCAATCTACCATGCTACCCGTGCCCTCCATTCTGCTAATGACCTGAGGTTAGCATCCTCAATAATCAGAACCTCCCACTCCCGTCTCCAAGACTTTTCACGTGCTGTGCCAATTCTTTGGAATGCACTACCCAGGTTAATACGACTAATCCCCAATCCATACAGTTTCAAGCGTGGTCTAAAACACATTGGTTCAGACTGGCCTACCGCCTCAATGCTTTAACCTAACTATCCCTGTGTTGCCCATTCAAAATTTTTACCACATCCAGGTTACTCGCATCGTGTTCTCACATGCTTTATGCATTTAATAGCCCTCTGTGTCTGTATTGTTACATACTTAGGCTGATAACCGGTTCATGCAGCATTACATGAACACCCTATTCTTACACTATGGCTGATCTGAACAACTAAGCAATTGTTACCATCCACCTTTCGTGTCTCCCCTTTTCCTCATAGATTGTAAGCTTGCAAGCAGAGCCCTCATTCCTCTTGGTATCTGTTTTGATCTGTGTGCTTATTGTTATGTTGTAATGTCTATTGTATGTGTAAGCCCCGTTTAAAATGTAAAGTGCTGCGGAATATGTCAGCGCTATAGAAATAAAATTATTATTATTATTACCCCAGCCTACAGCAGCTGTTGTCTAATGATGTGACCTTGATGAGCTCTAGCATTGTTGTCCATTAAGATCAAATAAGGCCTATGTTGTTCATGCAGAGACAAAATGACCGGATGAATGTTGTTATTCAAATAGTAGGGGCTTATCACTGTACCATTCAGAAAGTGTACGGCAATTATGTATTGACTAGACACTCCTGCCCACACTGTAACATCCCCACCACCAAAGACTTGTGTGATGACAACAGCGGCTGATGCATAGTGCTCTCCTTGATGTCTCCAACATCATTGGTGGCCATAATTTATACTCAGCATGAATCCTTGCAGGTTGTCTAGCATGCAGACCACGCTGATGTAAATGGTTTTGAATGGTCTGACGTGACACTTGGGTGTTTCTCACCTCCCTAATATGTGCCTGGTGTTGTGTGCCTTTCATCATCTGGTTCCAAAGGGTATTATTCACAGTGAAGTGGTCATCAGTGTGGAATGTGGCTAAAGGACTTATACGTCTATGATTTGGTGACTCTTCCAGTCTCTCTGCATCTCTATCGTAACTTGCTGATGACATTCTGTGACACTCTAAGCTCAGTGGCCACTTCCGGCTGAGAAAATCCTGCTTGAAGCTTCACAATGCCGAGGTACTGTTGATTAATTGTTAGGTGTCTTCTTGGTCTCACGATGTTAAAATGTGATCAACATGATGAGGAGGACTGATTGAATACCAATTCTATCTGAACCCCGAAATGTATTGGGCAATTCGTGTATCAAACACCTGTTATGAATTTTGAATTATCTCCTTGTCAGAGAACAGCAAGTTGTGCAAAACCTATTGAAACATTGAACAATTGGACATGTGTATTCAAAAGTTTAGAGATGGTCACATTAAGTTCATCTGAAAAGGATCATCCTGAAATTCACCCGAAAGGTAAATATTCCTTACTTTTTGTGAGTAGTGTATTTCAAACCTGTAAAAATAATTTGAATTTCCTTTTTTTAAAAATACTATAAATACATAAGGCATAGAGAGAAAATCCTAAGCCTACTATTTCCAAGATCAACATCTACTCAAGTGTGTCTATCTGATAATCAGTAAAACAATGGGCTTGTTCGATTGACAGTCATCTCAGCCAACTGTACCATACACAGGAGCACTCAGGAAAGCCATGTTGCCCACCAGCTTATCTCTTGGAGAACAATTCAATTGACAGTCTGAAATCAGACATGCCCGATCTACATCTTATTCGAAGATAACCGGCACCCCCATATTGGACTGTTGGCCAAACTCTTTGATATCATCAGGTTTGACTGACATTAGTCTAATGTGTGTGGGGGCTTTAAATCATGCAAAAGGAAGATCTCTTAAATTAGTCAAATATAATAGAGAATAATTGTGCAAAAAACTGATTCATAAAGAGTGCAATTGTGAATATAGTGTTCTGTAAGTCCATCAATTTAAAATTTAGTTACTAGATTGGGAAAACCACTGAGGATATTTTTCAGCTCCTGCATCCATATTTGAATGGATATTGTAGCACACTTGGATATACTGTAGTGTGTGACATTTTACCTGGCATCGAATACAACAACTCTTTAAGTACAATTTAAAAAAAAATGGCAACAGGAAGGGCTGAAATCAGGTAAAATTAAATCGATACGCTGCACATTGAGTGCAGGAAGGCAATGGAACTGGGACCTATGAGTCAATGTGTTTATTAGTTCCTGGTTATGACTGCAACTGACCTTATGGCAAATATGAAATATCAAAGAGCTTGTCAGCACTCCTGAATGGGACAAAGAAAAGGCGCATTAATGATTAACTCTGCTAAAAGCCCAGGCTTTTGTATTCCCATGGTACTTGGACTATCTTGCTGCCATGTGACATGCTCAGGCCATTTTCTAGCAGATTGGGGAAATCTAGTAAGCAAACACAGGTGCTCGTAGTCAGCAATGCTGCCAGGGACAACCACAAACAACACCAGCTATGCCTGGCTAAATTAGCTCCACTGTTTGCCTCCATTTTTGCTTCCTGGAGATCACACTTTCTAAGACCCATGTCTTTTACACTGATTTTCAACCATTCACAGACAATATTAAAAAAAAAAGACACAAGGCAGCCTGTTCTTTGTATCCGACACATTCGGTGTCCAATGCAAAGAGCAAGTAAACTAATTAAACCAGCTCAGGTCTTCAAGTCAGAAAAGAAAACAAATTTATTTTTCTCAAGTGGAATAATTTTAATGATCCTTCTCAAACAAAGATAGCAATAACTGCAATATAGACAAAGCGCAACGTTTAATCTGCTAGAATTAAACAAATCATTGATCAGTTACTTATTATTCCAAAAAGTATATCTACATATTATTGTATTGACCTCGGCAGAATACAGACGCATTTCTCATTCAAGGTCCCTCTAGTGGCATTGTTTGCTTTAAAGTATTCCTTCTACTCTTTCGGAGAAACAGACTTCCCTCCGCTGTTCAAATATTTATGTATATTATGATGCTTAAACTACTTGCAATTGCATAGGAGCAATAAAGGACATACTATCAGTGTAAGACTATAAAACTGCTGTATGTAAACAGCAAAAATCAAAAGAAAATAAAAGACGGTTATAAAAAGAAAGCTGCAGCTTCCCTTGTGTTTAAAAGCAATCAGTATATCTGTGTGTGGTTACTTTGCTAATTATTCACAAAATGATTCAGTCAGAGGCACTGAACTCATAGTTTTAGGTTGGAATAACTGATATACAGTATATAATACTGTGCAAAAGTTTTAGACGGATGTGAACATAAAGGCTATAAAGTAAGAATGTTTTTAAAAATAGAAGTGTTAATAATTTATTTTTATCATCTAGCAAAATGCAAAATAAGGCTATGTTCATAAGTCCAATAGTCATCCATTAGAATGGATCTAGCTGCAATCTGTTGGCAAAATAATTGTGCAGTCACAACTTTTTAGTCCATTTTTAAGTAACTGATCTCTGTTAGAGGATGTCTTTTTTTAACATTGAAGTCAATGGAAAACGGATCCAGTAATGAAAGAAAAATGGATGGCAAATTAACAGATCCGTTTTCCATACAGTTCAATGTAAAAAAAAATGGATCCAACAGAGAAGTTATTTAAAAGCAGAATGTAAAGTTGTTTCTGCACAACTTTTTTTGCCAACAGATTGCTGCAGGATCTGTTCTAATGGGCATGTGAACATAGCCTAAATGAACAAAAGAGAAATCTAAATAACATAAATGTGTGATCTTCACTTCATTTGCCTTTAAAGCAGCATAAATTCTTCTAGGTACACTTACCAATTACAGTTTATAAAATAAGCAATAGCAAATTAACATTTTCATATACAGTCATGGTCGAAAGTGTTGGCATACTTGAAATTGTTTCCGAAAATGAAGTATTTCTCACAAAAAATTACTGCAATTACACATTTTGCTATACACGTGTTTATTTCCTTTGTGTGTATTGGAGCAACACAAAAAAAACAGGGGAAAAGGTACCATATAAGACGCACCAGACCATAAGACGCACCCCAAATTTTCAAAAGGAAAATAGGGGAAAAAAATAATGTGTCAAATGGGAGTCCGTCTTACAGGCCGAATTCAGCTTACCGGGGGGATAGGCACATGTGCAGGAGTGGTCATAGGGATTGTTCAGTGGTCCAGGCTGGTGCAGTGGCCTCCAGTATATCCCATCCCAGGGCTGGTGTAGCAGCAGTGCACTGTGCTGGGGCGGCAGTGCTCTGTGCTGGCGTGGCGGTGCTATGTGCTGTGATGGCGGCGTTCTGTGCTGTGGCAGCGGTGCTCTGTGCTGGGGCTGCAGTGTTGCTCTGGTGCTGGGGTGGGAGCGCTCTGTGCTGGGGCAGTAGCACTCTGTGCTGCGGCGGCGTTCACGAGATCTCAATCTGAGCATGCGCCACCCCAGCGGCCATTTTCCCGGAGGCCACCGCATCGCAGCAATGGAGCTGCGGGGGCCTCCGGGCTTTGACAAAATGCCGGTGGAACCCCCCGCAGCACACAGCACTGCCATCGCCCCAGCACAGAGCGCCGCTGCCGTACAGAGCACCACTGTTGCAGCATTTGTAAGTATATTCTGACTATAAGAGGCACCCCCCTTTTCTCCAAACATTTTGGGGGAAAAGTGCATCTTATAGTCCGAAAAATACCTTAAATTGGACATTATTTCACTTAAAATCACAAAAATGGGCTAGACAAAATTTTTGGCACCTTTTAAAAAATGTGAGTAAACAGCTTTGTTTCAAGCATGTGATGCTCGTTCAAACTCACCTGTGGCAAATAACAGGTGTGGGCAATATGAAAACCACCCTGAAATCAGATATAAAGGGGAGAAGTTGATGCAATCTTTGCACTGTGTCGGTATGTGCTTCACTAGGCATGGAGAACTGAAAGAAGAGCAGAGAACTTGCTTGAGGACTGGAGAGCCAAAATTGTTGAAAAATATAAATCTCAAGGTTACAAGTCCATCTCCAGATATCTTGTTGCTTCTTTGTCATGATGCGCTACATAATCAAGAAGTTTACAACCCATGGCAATGTAGCTAATCTCCCTGGACGTAGATGGCAGAGAAAAATTGATGAAAGGTTGCAACCCAGGACCATCCGGATAGTGGATTAGAAACCCCAATCAGGTTCCAAAGAAATTCAAGCTGGCCTGCAGGTTCAGGTTGCATAAGTGTCAGCATGAACACTTCATGTCCATCAACATTTGAATTACATTAACAGCTATGGCAGGAGATCCAGGAGGACCCCACTGCTGATACAGAGATATAAAAAAGTAGACTGCAATATGCCAAAATGCATGGGAGTAAGCCAAAATCCTTCTGGGAAAGAATCTTGTGACCAAGATGGAGCTTCTTGCTAAAGCATATCATTCTACTATTTACCGAAAAAGGAATGAGGCCTACAAAGAAAAGAACACAGTATCTATAGTCAAATATAGAGATTCAAAGATGTTTTGGGGATGCTTTGCTGCCTCTGTCACTGGGTACCTTAACTGTTTGCAAGGCATTATAAAATCTGAAGATTATGAAAAATTTTTGGGTTGCAATGTAGTAGTGCCCAGTGTCAGAAAGCTGAGTTTGCATCCTAGATCATGAGTCTTACAGCAGGACAATGACCCAAAACATACTTCAACAAGCACCCTGAAATGGTTGGAAACAAAGTGCTGCAGCGTTCTGAAGTGGCCAGCAATGGGTCCAGAGCTAAATCTCATTGAACACCTGTGGAGAGATCTTAAAATTGCTGTTGGGAGAAGGCAGGATTCAAATATAAGAGACCTGGAGCAGTTTGCAAAAGAAGAGTGGTCCAAAATTCCAGTTGAGAGGTGTAAGAAGCTTGTTGATAGTTATAGGAAGTGATTGATTGCAATTATTTATTCCAAAGGATAGGCAAAAAATATTAAGATGAGAGTGTCAATAATTTTATCTGGCCCACTTTCAAGCTTCTGTGTTAATTTATGTCCAATTTGCTTTTTTTTCTTTCTTTTTTTGTGTTGTTCCAATATACACAAAGGAAATAAACATGTTGTGATACAGTGGCTGACGTTATTGTGAATGGCTGATATGTATCGCAGAGGCAGAGGTTGTACTCTGCGCTGTAAGCCCGAAATGTTGTTGTTCGGGGACTTGTAGTTCCACAAGTGCTTGTTAAGTTATAAGGGGGCTTACAGGGTTAGTTGGAGAGATGGGCGGGATGGACTAACCATTCACACCTCCCACCTATTTGGGTGGTTACAGCTACATAATGTGACCAGGTTTTGGGTCACATGTTCAGAGTGTATGGACCGGAATGGTCAGTGTGTAAGGTCCCAGATGGCCTGTGTGTTGGAATGTTGTAGAGTGGACTGGATTCCTGGAAGCACCTGGTGAGGCCATGGACTGAAGGCCTATGTGTTAGAAGGTCCAAGGAGTGGATTTTCTGGAAAGCACATGGTGAGGCTGTATGTGCAAAGTCTGTGACGGCACTGCGTTGGGGAATCTACCGTACCTTCTGCAGGTCTGGACTGTCTGGAGTGCCCTGGTCACAATGATGGTGATCCCAGTTAGGCAGCTTCCTTGGGAACCAGGACTGACTGGAGTCAGTGTGTGGAGGAGGAGCTCCTGTAAGGTAACTCCAAATAAAGGGGGTTACTGGCAGAGAAGTATCTGCCATTGGAACAGACTGTCGGTGGTTATTGTGTTCCATTGATATATATATAATGAACTGTTCTTGGTGCGGTTTATGATGCCAAAATAAACCTGATAGAGTGTTTATGTGAGAAACTGTGCAGGGGAGTGCGATAATCCAGTAGCCAAGCAAGTGTCCCCCGATGCACTCAGGGAGCACTATCCCACAATGTATATAACAAATTACGTGTATTGCAATAATTTTCTGGCAGAAATATGTTATATTCTGGAACAATTTCAAGGGTGCCAATCCTTTCGGCCATGACTGTATAGGTGGAAATATTCATTATCTGAAAGCAAAACAGTTGTGTTGGAGGCTTAAACTGGGTGAGGAACAGATCCCACCAAACACTGACAATTTTCATCATCATGAGCTCTGTATGCATGCGCCAGAACAGGGAATGACAGCTCTTGTCTAGTTTGCTGGAGGAAGGAGGTCAATGAAAGGAAAGAAAAGAATCAATGACTGACAGGAGACAGGCAACAAGTGTGGAGGATGGAGAAGAGTGGAAGCAGAGCAGTATGTGCAGTGCCTGCCATCTACACTTGTGGCTCATATTCATAATTATTCAGCAGCACATTTTTCTAGAACCCATACACCGGTTTCTAAAGTAAAGCTATAGATGTAATCAGCATTACAGTACCCATAAACAGCAATAGTTTGGGGCAGAAAAACTGATGTCAGGTTCTCTTTAAAATTCTTGGGCTAAATGATTGACTTATGGCAGTATGATCTATGGCACAGTGAACCTAGCACTTGACTGCTGTTTGCTTTCTCCTTCTTTTGACAGGACCTTATGGATTTGGTTAAAGGGACTCGAAACCTAGATCTAAATGAGAAGTCAAACAGAAAGCAAACAATTAGCTATTTCCCAGTCTGTAAATGTAATCATTATGCAAAGTTCTTTCTTGTAGAAATCAAGGAGACAAACAGGAGGCTTTCCAGTGGAAGTGTGGGTTTAGCTTTAAAGGGGTTTTCTACTACTTTTTTTTAGCCCCCTTACCTCCTAGCCTGTTTTCATCTTCCTGTCCAGGCCAATTTTTTCAATTCTGACCAATGTCACTTTATGAGGTTACAACTCTGAAATGCTCTAAAATACCCCAGTGATTCTGAGGCTTTTTTTTCATAACACATTGTACTTCATGTTAGTGGTAAATTTGGTTTATATGATTTGCATTTATTGATAAAAATGTCTAAAATAAAAATGTTGCAATTTTCAAACTTTTAATTTTTATCTTAAATCAGATAGTTATATCACACAAAATAGTTAATATATAACATTTACCACATGTCCACTTTACATCAGCATAAGTTTTGAAACATCATTTTATTTTTCTAGGAAGTTAAAAGGGGCCTTTCACAGTATAGAGATAAATAATTAGAGTATCTTATCTTGTAATCACCGCTAGACTCTAATGTGTAACATAAAACTTCAATTTTTATTAATAAATGCGTCTAAAATATAACAATATGTGAATAAACACCAACACCAATAAACTAAAATACAGAGGCACCCCAGGGAGGTGCCTGACCCTATATATCCTATCTCGCCCTGCCTGACAGCGGAGGTTGTCACCCTATAACCTGCGCTTTGGCGCCCCCGCTAGTCGGCGGCTCTCCCTTTCTGCCCTATTCCACCCGACAAATGGCAGGGGAGTGAACAAAGATACTTAAAGGGTGCATAGGATAGTTAAGGAGAAGTCTGTGCTGCTTGTTTTCCAAATAGTATAGTTGGTTTAGATAAAAATTGTAACCTAACTAGTACTGTAGCTGACTAAGATAATGCTGCTAACCTAGATAATGCTGCATCCAGGATGTTAAACAGATATCTTCTTGTATGGATACATTAATATCTGACTGTAATATTACT
Source organism: Ranitomeya variabilis (assembly GCF_051348905.1). Classification (NCBI taxonomy): domain Eukaryota; kingdom Metazoa; phylum Chordata; class Amphibia; order Anura; family Dendrobatidae; genus Ranitomeya; species Ranitomeya variabilis. Next base: position 104,011,521 of record NC_135233.1, read on the forward strand.
GATACTTTAGGCAGAAATCTATTTGTAATATATCTATAGATAGACAAAACAGAATGGAAAATAGTAGTAGACTTAACTTATCTTAGTCCTACTGGTGATAAATAGTCCTCAAGTATAAGCCAAGATGAAAATATAGGGGTGGACTAGACCAAATATATTCTATACACACCCCCTTATAAACACAGATATCGATATCCTATATAATTGATGACCTGTTCAGGACCATAATACTGTATCCATATAATAGCAGCAATTAGTGTTGTATCCTACAACAATAACCCAATGGGAATAGATACAACCATATCAAAATAACCTTAATAATAACCAGTGATGCATGACTAACAAGGGAGGATTGACTCTGAAAGTTCGGCCACCACACCTGCTCTATTAAGACTGCAAAAAGCTAAGTATTCACCAGGCATGGTCTATCTAAGCATTGCAACAATGCCAAGCATCGCTGGCAGTGATTTATTCATATACTCCTGATGAACCTCAATGGAGGGGAAACGCGTTGAGTGTTGTTTTTTTTGTTGCATTATTGTGGCATGCAGTGTGCATTCATACTGGAGTTTATTGCATTATCTGGGGATGGGTATGTGTTGCTTTTTCTGACCTATTAAGGTTATTTTGATATGGTTGTATCTATTCCCATTGGGTTATTGTTGTAGGATACAACACTAATTGCTGCTATTATATGGATACAGTATTATGTTCCTGAACAGGTCATCAATTATATAGGATATCGATATCTGTGTTTATAAGGGGGTGTGTATAGAATATATTTGGTCTAGTCCACCCCTATTTTTTAATCTTGGCTTATACTTGAGGACTATTTATCACCAGTAGGATTAAGATAAGTTAAGTCTACTACTATTTTCCATTCTGTTTTGTCTATCTATAGATATATTACAAATAGATTTCTGCCTAAAGTATCAGTAATATTACAGTCAGATATTAATGTATCCATACAAGAAGATATCTGTTTAACATCCTGGATGCAGCATTATCTAGGTTAGCAGCAATACCTTAGTCAGCTACAGTACTAGTTAGGTTACAATTTTTATCTAAACCAACTATACTATTTGGAAGACAAGCAGCACAGACTTCTCCTTAACTATCCTATGCACCCTTTAAGTATCTTTGTTCACTCCCCTGCCATTTGTCGGGTGGAATAGGGCAGAAAGGGGGGGGCGCCAAAGCGCAGGTTATAGGGTGCCAACCTCCGCTGTCAGGCAGGGCGAGATAGGATATATAGGGTCAGGCACCTCCCTGGGGTGCCTCTGTATTTTAGTTTATTGGTGTTGGTGTTTATTCACATATTGTTATATTTTAGACGCATTTAATAATAAAAATTGAAGTTTTATGTTACACATTAGAGTCTAGCGGTGATTATAGGAAGTTAAAAGGGTTAAAATTTATTAGCAGTTTCTCATTTTTCCAACATAATTTCCAGAACCAATTTTTTTTAGGGACCACATCCCATTTGAAGTGACTTTGAGTGGCCTATGTGACAGAAAATATTCAAAAGTGACATCATTTTGAAAACTACACCCCTCAAAAACATTTAGGGGCTTCACTGGAGTTAAAGCAATGTGGATGGAAAAAAATGAAAATTTTACTTTTTAACACAAAATTTAGCTTTAGCCTCAAATTTTGAATTTTCAAAAGTGTAATAGATATTCTCGTGAATACACTGTAACCCATATGTAGTGAAAAACTACTGTTTGGGTGTATGACAGGGCTCGGAAGTAGAGGAGCACAATTTGACTTTTGGAGTGCAAAATTGTCTGGAATAGGTAGCGGCCACCATATCACATTTGCAGAGCCCCTGATGTGCCTAAACAGTGGAAAGCCCCCCCATAAGTGACCCTATTTTGGAAACAACACCACTGAAGGAATTTATCTAAAAGTGTGCTGAGCACCTTGAACCCCCAAGTGCTTCACAGAATTTTATTAAGTTGAGCCGTGGAAATGCAAAAAAAATTTTTTTCCTGCACAAATGTTGATTTAGTCCCAAAAATTCTCTTTTAGCCACAATTTGTTACATAATTTCTGCTGAACATGGAAATTCCCCATATGTGGCTTTACAGTACTGCTTAGCCACACGGTGAGACTCAGAAGGAAAGGAGAACTCTTGGAGAAAAAATTATCATAAAATAGTTTGTGGACTCCATATACAGATCCCCTAAGTGCCAGAAGAGCAGAATTCCCACTCAAGTGACCTTGTTTTGGAAATTCGACCTCTCTGAGTATTTATCTACAGGTGTAGTGACAATTTTGACTTGCGTGTGTTCCAGAAACAAACAGCATTGGATGCTGCTTAGTGAAAATTGCAATTCTGACACTGTATTACCCATAAATTACAGTACCAAGTATGTTGTAGTGCACATACATTGGGCCCAGCTTGTGTTTCTGGAGACACCATACCATTAGTGTTGAGCGATACCGTCTGATACTTGAAAGTATCGGTATCGGAAAGTATCGACCGATACCGGCAAAGTATCGGATCTAATCCGATACCGATACCCGATACCAATACAAGTCAATGGGACACCAAGTATCGGACGGTATCCTGTATGGTTCCCAGGGTCTGAAGGAGAGGAAACTCTCCTTCAGGCCCTGGGATCCATATCAATGTGCAAAAGAAAGAATTAAAATAAAAAATAGGGATATACTCACCTCTCCGGCGGCCCCTGGACTTTACCGCCGTAACCGGGAGCCGTTGTACCTAAGAATGCGCGCTTGAAGGGCCTTAGATGACGTCACGGCGCTCTGATTGGTCCGTAGCGGTCGCGTGACTGCTACGCGACCAATCACAAAGCCGTGACGTCACCTAAGGTCTTTCAAGCGCTTGAAATACCTTAGAAGACGTCCGCAGCTTCTGATTGGTCGCGTAGCCCTTAGGTGACGTCACGGCTTTGTGATTGGTCGCGTAGCGGTCACGCAACCGCTACATGACCAATCAGAAGCTGCGGACATCTTCTAAGGTATTTCAAGCGCTTGAAAGACCTTAGGTGACGTCATGGCTCTGTGATTGGTCGCGTAGCGGTCACGTGACCGCTACGGACCAATCAGAGCGCCGTGACGTCATCTAAGGCCTTTCAAGCGCGCATTCTTAGGTACAACGGCTCCCGGTTACGGCGGTAAAGTCCAGGGGCCGCCGGAGAGGTGAGTATATCCCTATTTTTTATTTTAATTCTTTCTTTTACACATTGATATTAATCCCGATACCGATTCCCGATACCACAAAAGTATCGGATCTCGGTATCGGAATTCCGATACCGAAAGTATCGGCCGATACCCGATACTTGTGGTATCGGAATGCTCAACACTACATACCATAAATTAAGCAGGCTCTGATCGCTACAGAAATGCCAAACATGTACATGCTAAATGTGGTTAAGGCATACTGGGGCTCAGAAAGGAAAGGAGGCATTTAGATTTGGGAGTGAAGAATTTGCTAGATTTCTTTTGGGGTGCAAGGAGCCACAGCAATTTTACAGAGTCTTTGCGCTACCAGTAATATGGAAGCCCCCTATATTTTCATCGACAGATGATGGACCTAAGTGGGGGCTTTTTGTGGATTTCGTTAAAGCTTTTATTGGGAACAATTTGCATAACATTTTGGATCACATTTATCTGGCACTCCAAGGTGAGATGTTGCATGAGGATTTCCACCTAAATCTCTGAATTACGTGATTCAGATGAAACCCCAAAGGGATCCATTCACTATAATGAGGCTGCAGAGTTACTCTGGACTCCATTTGGCCTTTGTTCAGGGCTGTCCTTTTTAGAGGTGCACAAAACTGTGGCCGACTGCACTTTTATGTATGTTTAAAAAGATGAACACCGCTGGATCACAGACCAGGCGGAATGCAGAGTTGTCTCCATCTGCTTCATTATAGGGAATCTTTCTTTAAGGGGAGAGTCTGAAATATGTATTTCAGAGATTTACATTGAAGCGCCGGTGTAAGTTTTGAGTGTAGATCACAGGATAAATGTGAAGAATTGGTTCTAGGGTTGAGCGAAACGGATCGGACAAATTTCAAAAATCGCCGACTTTCGGCAAAGTCGGGTTTCATGAAAGCCGACTTGATCCCAGTGTGGGATCGGCCATGAGGTCGGCGATCTTCACGCCAAAGTCGCGTTTTGCATGTCGCTTTCAGCGCCATTTCTCAGCCAATGAAGGAGGACGCAGAGTGTGGGCAGCGTGATGACATAGGTCTCGGTCCCACCATCTTAGAGAAGGGCATGACAGTGATTGGCTTGCTTTCTGCGGCGTCACAGGGGCTATAAAGGGGCGTGCACACCGACCGCCATCTTACTTCTGCTGATCTCAGCATAGGGAGAGGTTGCTGCAGCTTCATCAGAAGCAGGGATATCATTAGGGAGGGAAGATTAACCCCCAAACCGCTTGTGCTGTAGCGATTTCCACTGTCCAACACCACCTTTTCTTTGCAAGGACAGTGGAAGCTAGATTTTTGTGCATCAGCTCTGTAGCTTATTAGGCTGCCTTATAAGGCTCCCTGATAGCTGCATTGCTGTTTGTACGCTGCTGTGCAAACCAACTGCTTTTTTAAAAGCAAAAATCCTGTTGCTGCTTTCTGCACAGTTATCTTGTTTATTTGTCCACAGTGCACTTTTGTGTGCAGCAGTCCTTTTTATTGCTGGCTGCCATACTTGTCCTGAGATCATTGTAGGGAGATTGAAATTGTAGTACAGTCCTTGTATTTTTTTTATATATCTTCCAGCCACGTTCTGCCACTTACATTGTATAGTGTAATACCCAGGGCCTGTTTTTTGCTGCAGTCTCCCCCCCAAAAAAGGGAGATTTAAATTGCCACTAAGTGTATCTACGTCAGTTCTGTTTGTCGTATATCTTCCAGCCACGTTCTGCCACTTACATTGTATAGTGTAATACCCAGGGCCTGTTTTTTGCTACAGTCTCCCCCCCAAAAAAGGGAGATTTAAATTGCCACTAAGTGGATCTACGTCAGTTCTGTTTGTCGTATATCTTCCAGCCATGTTCTGCCACTTACATTGTATAGTGTAATACCCAGGGCCTGTTTTTTGCTGCAGTCTCCCCCCCAAAAAAGGGAGATTTAAATTGCCACTAAGTGGATCTACGTCAGTTCTGTTTGTTGTATATCTGCCAGCCACGTTCTGCCACTTACATTGTATAGTGTAATACCCAGGGCCTGTTTTTTGCTGCAGTCACCAACCCCCAAAAAAGGGAGATTTAAATTGCCAACAAGTTTATATATGTCAGTTCTGTTTGTTGTATATCTGCCAGCCACGTTCTGCCTTTTACATTGTATAGTGTAATACCCAGGGCCAGTTTTTGTTGCAGTCTCCCCCCAAAAAATGGAGATTTAAATTCTCAACAAGTTTAGATACACCTTCTACCTTGTTTTACAGTAGCATATAACGGTTGTTATTTTGGTTACATTTTCCCAAAAATAAGGAAGTGTGGTGGAAGAGGCCGTGGGCGGTCGTTGCCAGCTGGTAATGATGGTGGTGGTGGTGGTGGAGCATCTGGTGGTAGTGGGAAAAGCAAAATAGCAGCTAAGGCTGGAGGTGTTGAGCCAGCGTCATCGTCTGGCTACACAAGGCCTCGAAGGCTCCGTTATCTGGGAGTAGGAAAAACGCTTTTAAAGCCGGAGCAGCAGGAACAAGTTTTGGCATTCCTTGCTGACTCAGCCTCTAGCTCTTTCGCCTCCTCTTCCAAAAGTTCCAAATTTAAAAGCAGCGAGTAGTCAGTGGGTGCTCCCGGGCAGGAACAAGTCACTTCCTTGTGTCCTTCACCCAAACCAAAAGTGAAGGATGCGTCAGGCGACACAACAGGTTACTCCATGGAGCTCTTTACACATACCGTGCCTGGGTTAGAAATGGAAATTGTTAACAGACCATTACAAGATGAATCGGACATGGAGTGCACTGATGCACAGCCACAGCTAGACTATTATGCTATTCCATTGACTCAGATCACTACATTGCCCTCGCAGTGTACTGAGCCAGAATCTGACCCTGATGAGACTATGGTGCCCCGTCCCGAACGCTATAGCACCTTACACGGTGACACAGAGAAAGGTGCACATGACATTGAAGAGGAGGTGATAGATGACCCAGTTGTTGACCCAGATTGGCAGCCATTGGGGGAAGAGGGTGCCGCTGACAGTAGCTCAGATGCGGAGGAGGATGATCCGCAGCAGCCATCTACATCGCAACAGCTTTCATCTGGCAGGCCCGTCTCAGGCCCAAAACGTTTGTCAACAAAAAAAAACGTTTTAGGACAGCGTGGCCATCCGGTGAAAGTAGCACAGCGTGCAATGCCTGAAAAGGTATTCCATAGTAGGAATAGTGGAGTGTGGCAATTTTTTAACCAAGATCCGAATGATCAGTGCAAAGTTATCTGTAACAAATGCTCAAAGACCTTTAGCAGAAGGAAGAATCCCCAAAATTTAAATACAATGTGCATGCGTAGACATTTAACCAGCATGCACTTGCAAGCCTGGACTAACTACCAAACGTCCCGTACTGTTGGTGCACCTGCTCAGAATGAAGGTAGTCAGCAACGCTACATTGCTTCCCTCACTGTAAGCCCATCAGTTAGGACACCACCAGCAGCAAATGTTGAGGTATCATCGCAAGGCCAAAGCAGTCAGGGAATCACAAGGTTTTTGGTAGGAAACACTGTATGTAGGTTAACATCGAGAATACCATCACCAACCCTCTCTCAATCCGCCATGTCCACCACCACCGCAAGTTCCACCATATGCACCTCTCCTGTCCAGCTCACCCTACAAGAGACTCTTGTTAGGAAAAGAAAGTACTCACCCTCTCATCCGCGTACACAGGGTGTGAATGCCCACATTGCTAGACTAATCTCGTTAGAGATGATACCCTACCGGTTGGTTGAAAGCGAAGCTTTCAAAGCCCTGATGGCCTATGCAGTGCCACGCTATGACCTACCCAGTCAACACTTCTTTGTGAGAAAAGCCATCCCAGCCCTCCACCAGCATGTCAAAGACCTCATTGTCCATGCACTGAGGCATTCAGTCAGAAGAAAGGTGCACCTCACAACAGATGCATGGACCAGTAGGCATGGCCAGGGACGTTACGTGTCCATCACGGCATACTGGGTTAATGTGGTGGATGCAGGGTCCACAGGGGACAGCCATAGTGGGACAGTTCTGCCTAGCCCATGGTCTAGGAAACAGTTGGCTGTAGGTGTTTGCCACCCCTCCTCCTCCAGCAGAAGCGAAAGCTCGTCCACAGAGCGCAGTCACACGACCACTCCATCCGCAGCTGCCAGTGTTGCACACGAGGTGTCCCATTATGGAACTGCTAGTGGTAAGCGTCAGCAGGCTGTGTTGGAAATGAAGTGTTTGGGAGACAACAGACACACCGCGGAAGTTCTGGCTGAGTTCTTGCAGCAAGACACTCAGTCACTTCTGTGCAGTGTACATTTTGTGGCAGGCAAGGTAGTCAGTGATAACGGAAGGAATTTTATGGCTGCCATAGCCCTTTCAGAACTGAGACACATACTTTGCCTGGCTCACACCTTGAACCTGGTGGTGCAGTGCTTCCTGAAAAATTATCCGGGGTTACCAGCTCTGCTCCTGAAGGTGTGAAGACTTTGCTCGCACATCCGCTGGTCGCCCGTACACTCCAGCCATATGCTGAACCATCAGCAATCGTTGAATCTTCCCCAGCACCGCCTAATAATCGACGTTGCAACAAGATGGAACTCCGCACTGCACATGCTTCAGAGGCTTTGCGAACAGAGGCGTGCTGTAATGTATTTGTGGGAGGATACACATACACGGGCAGGCAGTTGGATTGCAGACATGGAGTTGTCAGGTGTGCAGTGGTCGAAGCTACAAGACCTCTGTCAAGTCCTTCAGTGTTTTGAGGAATGCACACAGCTGGTAAGTGCAGACGACGCCATCATAAGCATGAGCATCCCACTAATGCGTCTGCTGATGCAAAGTTTGACGCACATTAAGGAGCAGGCGTCTGCAGCCAAAGAAGAGGGAAGCCTTAATGACAGTCAGCCATTGTCTGCTCAGGGCACTCTCCTGGACGAGGTGGTGGACGAAGAGGAGGAGGAGGATGATGATGGGGATGAATATTTATGGGAGGAGGATGCTTCTCAGGGGCAATAGAAACTGGTGGCGTTGCAAGGTCAGGTACAGGGTTTTTGCGGGAGACAAGTGATGTTGATTTGCAAGACAGTGCTCCTCAACCCAGCACAAATAGTGAATTGACACCTGGAAGATTGGCCCACATGGCTGAGTATACCTTGCGTATCCTAAAAAGGGACCTCCGCAATATCAAAATGATGACCGATTACTAGTTGGCCTGCCTCCTGGATCCACGATATAAAGGAAAATTACAAAATATCATGCCACATGAGAACCTTGAGCAAATAATGGCTACCAAACAAGCAACTCTTGTAGACCGTTTGGTTCAGGCATTCCCAGCACACAGCGGCGGTGATGGTTCTCACACGAGCTGTAGGGGGCAACATGGCAGAGGTGTTAGAGGTGCACAAATCAGAAGTGGCGTTGGACAGAGGGGTTTTATGACCAGGTTGTGGAGTGATTTCGCAATGACCGCAGACACGACAGGTACTGCTGCATCAATTCAAAGCGACAGGAGACTGCATTTGTCCAGTATGGTTATAAACTATTTTTCCTCCCTTATCGATGTTCTCACTCACAGGTCATTCCCCTTTGATTACTGGGCGGCATCTAAAATAGACACCTGGCCTGAATTGGCAGAATATGCATTACAGGAGCCCGCTTGCCCTGCTGCTAGTGTGCTATCAGAAAGAGTCTTCAGTGCTGCTGGTTCAATACTGACCGAAAAAAGGACTCGTCTGGCTACCAGAAATGTTGATTATCTAACCTTCATTAAAATGAACCAATCATGGATTTCAAATTTTTTTGCCCCACCTTCCCCTGCTGACACGTAGCTTGCCTGAAAAATGTCTTGCTTTTGGCCTCTTCTTACTGACTGCTCCAATTCCTCCATTTGCAGCTGCTGAATGTCCACCATGGGCCATTTTTTTCCTCCCTAAATGGGCTGACTCCCCCCACAGGGCCGTGGTCACCACCTAGCGCAAGCACCCGTGCGAGTGCCGTTTGCCTGGACAGGTGGGTGTGCCCACTCTCGGGCGATGGCACTGGCACAGGTGTTATGACCCCAATGGCGAGGGTCTCAGAGATATCAGCAAGTCTGCGAAGTACAAAAATCCAGCTCATAGGGCAGTGGTAACTGGGTTGACCATATATCTACTCCTAACGCCAACACTAGAAGTAGCCGGGGAACATGCCTACGTTGGTCGCTAGATGTCTCGCGCCAGCCGGAGGACTAACTACCCCTAGAAGAGGAAAACAAAGACCTCTCTTGCCTCCAGAGAATAGACCCCAAAAGTTGGATACAAGCCCCCCACAAATAATAACGGTGAGGTGAGAGGAAATGACAAACACAGAGATGAACTAGGTTTAGCAAAGAGAGGCCCACTCACTAATAGCAGAATGTAGTAAGATAACTTATATGGTCAACAAAAACCCTAACAAAAATCCACACTGGAGATTCAAGAACCCCCGAACCGTCTAACGGCCCGGGGGGAGAACTCCAGCCTCCCTAGAGCTTCCAGCAAGGATAGGATACAGATTATGTACAAGCTGGACAAAAATGCAAAACAAAAACAATAGCAAAAAGCAAGAAAGCAGACTTAGCTTAATCAAGCAGGAACCAGGATCAGTAGACAAGAGCACTACAGATTAGCTCTGATATCAACGTTGCCAGGCATAGAACTGAAGGTCCAGGGAGCTAATATAGCAACACCCCTGACCTAACGACCCAGGTGAGCATACAAGGGGTGATAGACATACCCAGAGTAAAAACACTAGTAGCCACTAGAGGGAGCCAAAAGGTAAATTCACAACAGTACCCCCCCCTTAGTGAGGGGTCACCGAACCCTCACCAAGACCACCAGGGCGATCAGGATGAGCGGCGTGAAAGGCGCGAACTAAATCGGCCGCATGCACATCAGAGGCGACCACCCAGGAATTATCCTCCTGACCATAGCCCTTCCACTTGACCAGGTACTGAAGCCTCCGCCTGGAGAGACGAGAATCTAAGATCTTCTCCACCACGTACTCCAACTCGCCCTCAACCAACACCGGAGCAGGAGGCTCAGCAGAAGGAACCACAGGCACAACGTACCGCCGCAACAAGGACCTATGAAATACGTTGTGAATGGCAAACGACACCGGAAGATCCAGGCGAAAGGATACAGGATTAAGGATCTCCAATATCTTGTAAGGACCAATGAATCGAGGCTTAGATTTGGGAGAGGAGACCTTCATAGGAACAAATCGAGAAGACAGCCATACCAAATCCCCAACACGAAGTCGGGGACCCACACCGCGGCGGCGATTGGCAAAACGCTGAGCCTTCTCCTGTGACAACTTCAAGTTGTCCACCACATGATTCCAGATCCGCTGCAACCTATCCACCACAGAATCCACTCCAGGACAGTCAGAAGGCTCCACATGTCCCGAGGAAAAACGAGGATGGAAACCGGAGTTGCAGAAAAATGGCGAAACCAAGGTGGCAGAACTAGCCCGATTATTAAGGGCAAATTCAGCCAACGGCAAGAAGGTCACCCAATCATCCTGATCAGAAGAGACAAAACACCTCAAATACGCCTCCAGAGTCTGATTAGTTCGTTCCGTTTGTCCGTTAGTCTGTGGATGAAAAGCGGACGAAAACGACAAATCAATGCCCATCCTACCACAAAAGGATCGCCAGAACCTGGAAACAAACTGGGATCCTCTGTCCGACACAATATTCTCAGGAATGCCGTGCAAACGAACCACGTTCTGGAAGAACACAGGAACCAGATCAGCAGAGGAAGGCAGCTTAGGCAAAGGAACCAGATGGACCATCTTGGAGAAACGATCACATATCACCCAGATGACAGACATGCCTTTAGACACGGGACACGGGAGATCCGAAATGAAATCCATAGAGATGTGTGTCCAAGGTCTCTTCGGGACAGGCAAGGGCAAGAGCAACCCGCTGGCACGAGAACAGCAAGGCTTAGCTCGAGCACAAGTACCGCAGGACTGCACAAATGACCGCACATCCCTTGACAAGGAAGGCCACCAAAAGGACCTGGCCACCAGATCTCTGGTGCCAAAAATTCCCGGGTGCCCTGCCAACACTGAGGAATGAACCTCGGAAATGACTCTGCTGGTCCCAGGTGAGCATACAAGGGGTGATAGACATACCCAGAGTAAAAACACTAGTAGCCACTAAATTCACAACACACAGGGTCCCTCATAGTACAATGAAGTGTCTCTGACCATGATGGTGCACAACCAACGTCAGACACACCGTCGTAATATGAGGGGCCCTGTGCCAGTACCGCCGCCCACGAGCCAGTACCACCACCCATGAGAGTTTTCCCCCTAGGTCGAACAGTGCTCTACCACTTGCAAAACTTACCTCTCCCTGCTCCATCACTGTGTAGTCTGTGCTGTTAAATCCTTCAATGGCACTGCCAATACAAATTTGTTGAAATGATAGATGGTAGTAAAAATATACAGGGGCCCTGGCCTCCATTTAGACCAGTTAATACTTTGCACAAACTACCACTGTCTGCTACTCAGCAGAGGAGCCCACCCCTGTACCTAGCTATGCCACCTGTTTATTTATGAACTTTTTTTGGCAGACATTTACCTTACTTTATTATTTTGGCCTACTAACTGTGTCAGCCACTCCTTACAGTTGTCCTCCGCTGAACAACGCTATGCTTCCTGCGTACTCCTGTTACCAGTTTAGAACTGCATTGAGCCTACTTTTTTAGTTTAGGCCTACTACCTGTGTCTGTCTGCACCACTCCTTACAATCGTCCTCCGCTGAACAAACCTATGCCGCCAGTTTACTCCTGTTACCAGTTTTGAACTGCATTGAGCCTACTTTTTTTATTTTAGGCCTACTACCTGTGTCTGTCTGTACCACTCCTTACAATCGTCCTCTGCTGAACAAACCTATGCCGCCAGTTTACTCCTGTTACCAGTTTAGAAATGCATTGAACCTACTTTTTTATTTTAGACCTACTACCTGTGTCTGTCTGCGCCACTCCTCACAATCATCCTCCACTGAACAAACCTATGCCACCAGTTTACTCCTGTTACCAGTTTTGAACTGCATTGAGCCTACTTTTTTTATTTTAGGCCTACTACCTGTGTCTGTCTGTACCACTCCTTACAATCGTCCTCTGCTGAACAAACCTATGCCGCCAGTTTACTCCTGTTACCAGTTTAGAAATGCATTGAACCTACTTTTTTATTTTAGACCTACTACCTGTGTCTGTCTGCGCCACTCCTTACAATCGTCCTCCGCTGAACAACGCTATGCCGCCTGCGTACTCCTGTAACCGATTTTGAACTGCATTGAGCCTACTTTTTTATTTTAGGCCTACTAAGTCTGTCTGCGCCACTCCTTACAGTTGACCTCCACTGAACAAACCAATGCCGCCAGTATACTCCTGTTACCATTTTTGAACTGCTTGGTGCCTACTTTTTTATGTGGGCCTACAAACTGTGTTTGCGCCACTCATTACAGCTGTCCTCCACTGCACAAAGCTATGCCGCCTGTTTACTCCTGTTTCAAATATTAAACTGCATTTGGCCTACTTGTTTGGTTGGGCCTACTAAAGGTGTCTGCCGCTCCTTGCTTTTCTCCTCCACTGAACAAAGCTGAGCTTCAATTTTCAGCCTACATCAAATATTAAACTGCATTTGGCCTACTTGTTTGGTTGGGCCTACTAACGGTGTCTGCCGCTCCTTGTTGTTCTCCTCCACTGAACAAAGCTGAGCTTCAATTTTCAGCCTATATCAAATATTAAACTGCATTTGGCCTACTTGTTTGGTTGGGCCTACTAACGGTGTCTGCTGCTCCTTGCTTTTCTCCTCCACTGAACAAAGCTGAGCTTCAATTTTCATCCTGTTTCGGATATTAAACTGCATTAGGCCTACTTTTTTGGTTGGGCCTACTAACGGTGTCTGCCGCTGCTTGTTGTTCTCCACCACTGAACAAAGCTGAGCCTCAATTTTCATCCTGTTTCGAATATTAAACTGCATTTGGCCTACTTGTTTGGTTGGGCCTACTAAAGGTATCTGCCGCTCCTTGTTGTTCTCCTCCACTGAACAAAGCTGAGCTTCAATTTTCAGCCTATATCAAATATTAAACTGCATTTGGCCTACTTGTTTGGTTGGGCCTACTAATGGTGTCTGCCGCTCCTTGCTTTTCTCCTCCACTGAACAAAGCTGAGCTTCAATTTTCATCCTGTTTCGGATATTAAACTGCATTTGGCCTACTTGTTTGGTTGGGCCTACTAACGGTGTCTGCCGCTGCTTGTTGTTCTCCTCCACTGAACAAAGCAGTGCCGCCTGTTTACTCCTGTTACCAATTTTGAACTGCATTTGGCCCACTTTATTACTTGGGCCTACTAACTGTGTCTGCCACTCATTACAGTTTTCCTCCACTGAACAAAGCAATGCTGCCTGTTGAGTCCTGTTACCAATTTTGAACTGCATTTAGCCTACTTTATTATTTAGGCCTATATCTGTGTTTCCTCCTCATCCTGCCCATTGCCCATCCACTGCTAGATGAGTCTGCTGGCACATTGACCCAGACCACTACATTCCCCTTGCACTCTACACAGCCAGTATCTGACCCTGCTGAAAGTCTTGTTCCCCTTCCTGCATACTATACCACCTTACACGGGGACAAAGAGGAAGGTGCAGATGAAAGTGCAGGTTCCTTCATCAGGTGGGGGGCATACTCGTTGGTGACATCACTGGCACAGGGCCCCTCATAGTACGCAAAAGTGTCTCTGCCGGTGGGAGGCACCCCCACCGTCAAACACACCGCCGTACTTTGAGGGGCCCTGTGCCAGTGCCAATGCCAACGAGTGGGCCCCCCCTGCTTGCACAGGATCACAGCACTTGCAAAGTTTAAATACTTACCTCTCCCTGCTCCACCGCCGTGATGTAGTCCGCGTTTCCTGGGCCCACGAAAAACTTGAGCCAGCCCTACCCCCCCACAACTTTAGCCAAATGACCCCCAATTTTCAATGCCTAACTATTATTATAAGGTAAATTAAGATTGACAAGCTTAAGTAACAAGAATTGATGTTTTTGGCATTAAAATGGGCACTGTAGGTGTTTTCTTGTCCTCTACTCACTGCCGACTTTGATTCCCCATTGACTTGCATTGGGTTTTGTGTTTCGGTTGGCCCCCGACTTTTCGCAATAATTGGCCTATTTCACACGAACCGACTTTTGAGAAAGTCGGGTTTCGCGAAACCCGACTCGATCCTAAAAAAGTAAAAGTCGCTCAACTCCAATTGGTTCTAGTTATTTTTTACGCTGATTCTCGTGCAATATAAGTGACATCATTACTTTATTCTTCGAGTTGATGCAATTACAGCTATACCAGATTTCATTAGTTTTTTCATGTTTGGCTACTATCATACACTAAAAACGTTTTTTGTTTTCCTTTTTGCAAAAACAAGCTTTTACATCACCATACTTTGAGAGCAATAAACTTTCTATATTTCTGCCGACAGTTATGTTTGGGATTGTTTTTTGCGAGACGAACTGACTTTTTTATTGGTAGCATTTTCGGACACATAATATTTGTTAATCGCTTTCTATTCCGATTTTTGTGAGGCAGAATGAACGAAACCAATAATTCAGAATTTTTTTTTATGCCATTCACGATATGGTAAAAGTGATAAGGCAGCTTTATTCTTCAGACCAGTACAATTAATGCGATACCACATTTATATTTTTTTGTGTGTTTTGCCGCATTTACACAATAAAAACTATTTTATAGAAAAAAATTGTTTTTGCATCGCTACAGCATATTCTGAGAACTATGTTTTTTTATTTATTTCTGCACTGATGGAGATGTAAGGCAGCTTATTTTTTGGGGGACAACATGACATTTTCAACTATAGCATTTTTATTTCCACCTGACTTTTGATTGTGTTTTATTCCACTTTTTGTTTGGTAGTATGATGAAAAAGCATAGTTTTTTGCCACTTTTTTTTACATGTTTCAAAGAAGGGGTTAACTAGTGTGACAGTTTTATAGGTCAGGTCGTATAATTTTTTTGTTTATTTTTGCTTTTACATAAAAATACCAATTTATTGGTATAATATTATTTGCATTTTTTTTATTTATTTTGTGTTATTTTAAAAAAGCACTTTTATATTTTTTACATTTTTTTTACTTGGGGTGCAGTGATCAGTGCTGAAACTGTAGTGACCAAGTAATGGCATTAGGGCGTCGCCATGAAGGTTTGACAAGATAATAATAATTTTATTTCTATAGCGCCAACATATTCCACAGCACTTTACAATTAAGCGGGGACAGGTACAGACAATAAAGACATTCTAAAGTAATACATAGTTCAACAGTTGCAGGAGGAGTGAAGGTCCTGCCCCCAAACTTAAAATCTAAACGACCACAAATCGGTAACCATTAATGATCGTCAGTCATTTAATACGGTCTGTCTGTTTAAACAGGCTATTAAAGGGATGGACCTAACTAAATTTTATTTTCATCCTCAATTTCTATTTAGTGTGATAATCTAATCTTATTTTCTAATATACTTTTATTAAAAATTCCCTATCCTTCCCTAACTACACTATCTCACAGCTTTATTTTTTTTCTTCCTCTTTAATGATGCGTCATTTCAGAATCACCAGTGCATGCTTGGATATGTAAGGCAGCATGGGGCGGTAGCCACAGCTTTTGTCTTATACTGTCACGCCTTGGTGCACTACAATAACGATTGGGCCCTTGTTGGGTGTTGGTGTTAGTGTTGTGTGGGCCTTACTTCCCCACAGGCTGCCTTTAGCCAATAGTGTTGGCTGACCAGGACCACAAATTCCACAGATTAATAAAGGAAATTTCCATTCAAACATTGCGACTTTACTGATCTTGATAAGAGTTATGTACAAAGAATAGTAGATACACCGACTTAAGCAAATTTCCTTCACAGTAAGAAGCCTTTTAATTCCCACTGTATCCTTTCTCTTTAGGCTACTCCAAGTCTCTTCAGCTTATCGGTTTCATCTCTATGCTGCCACAACCCAGCTTCTAGGCCATAGTCTTTTCTCCACTCGCTCAGCGGTTCCTTGCTCTATCACTATGACGCCCTGCATCTAATGCTCAGGACCCCCATTAGTTCCACGCACTCAATCCTCTTTAGGTCCATTACCTTCGGCACTAGTAAGCTCTCGGCCTTCTCATGACTTGGCGACTTTTCCGATAATGCCTTCTGGAAGGTCTATCAGTCTCATCAGTAACTCTTTTTAGGATCACGCTATTCTAGACTCTTCTAGCTATGGAACACCCCTTGGTTTCACTGCACACTCTCCAAACTCTATGTCTATCCAGGAAGCACAGTCCTGTCCCAATCACTAAGCCCTTCCTCTGTGGGCTAGTTCCAACACTTATATACTTCTGACCCTACAGTTTGTTGCTGGGCAGAACTTCCTTACACTACACACTATTCACTACATTACTTACATTACACTGAAATTACATGACAACACCACAATTTAAATGACACAATCATATGATGCATGACATAATACACATAACGAGGTTGGGCAGGAATGCGAAAGTACAGTCCACCACCATTACAGATACTCAAGTGAAGCATAATCAGGAAGTCGAGGCTGCAGTTCCTGCTCTGCCGGTTTTCAATTCTGACAGATGTTCAGTAGATTCCTGTCACTGTGCACTGTTCATCACGTTACTTGCCGGGGTGGTGCTTGTCTCTTTTTGCTTATTCTTTACTTAGACTGTGCAATGACAGTGCGCTCAGTTGCTGGCTCATCACTTCTGATCAGAGCTGTCAGGAGAGCACATTGCCACTGTGTATTGAGAAGAATAATTCACTTTGACAGACTGGGCAGACTAGGCAATGATGTAGTTTTTAGTGTGCTGCATTGATCTTAAATTATTGCGGTCTGTGACATCTTTGTCGTGGCTTCTGTGGCTGCTTTTGCTACTGCTGCTGATGTTATTATCAAGTGACTTGGTGGCACAACAATCAGAAGGTGTGTCCACCGCTATTACAATTTAATTTTTTAAAGCACCTAATATTCTTCCTATTCCTCCTCCTTTTGCGTCTTTCTGAGTCACAACAAGACAAATTTTTGGCAAATGGAGACTCTTATTTGGGTATCATTGTTGAGTATTGCCTGTAGTCAGGCTCGGACTGGCCCACCGGAGAACCGGAGGATCCTCCGGTGGGCCCAGGCATTGACACCTGCTGGCAGGGCCCCCACTGCTCTAGGGCCCCCCAGGCCGCCCGCCCTCCTTGAAGACGATACTCACCCTGCTCCAGCGATGGTCTCGGCGTCTGCACTGCAGCTCGTCCCGCTTGTGCGGTCACGTGGTACCACTCATTAAGGTCATGAATATGCGCATATTCATGACCTTAATGACAGATTCACATGACCGCACAAGCAGGAAGAAGATGCTGCTGTGCCGCCGGGAGTCGGGACAGAGCGCGAGTGCGAGGGATGTCGGCATGGCCGTGCAGTGTGTGGGGACAGGTGAGTATGACTATGAGGGACGGGGGGACTGGGGGATGAAGGAGGACATAAGCCGGCGCGCTGTGGAAGATGGGAGCGGGTGCGGGTGCGAGGGGGGGTTGGGGGTGGAGAGATAAGCCATGCATACGGGGGGGTAATAGTCTGGGGCAGATTGCTGGGGGCAGTGCTGGACATACTGGGGCAGATTGCTGGACACAATGGGGGCAGTGCTGGACACTGGGGCAGATTGCTGGACACACTGGGGCAATGCTGGACACTGGGGCAGATTGCTGGACACACTGGGGGCAGTGCTGGACACACTGGGGTAGATTGCTGGACACAATGGGGGCAGTGCTGGACACACTGGGGCAGATTGCTGGACATACTGGGGCAGATTGCTGGACACACTGGGGGCAGTGCTGGACATACTGGGGCAGATTGCTGGACATACTGGGCCAGATTGCTGGACACACTGGGGGCAGTATGCTGGACACACTGGGGCAATGCTGGACACTGGGGCAGATTGCTGGACACACTGGGGCAATGCTGGACACTGGGGCAGATTGCTGGACACACTGGGGGCAGTGCTGGACACACTGGGGCAGATTGCTGGACTTACTGGGGCAGATTGATGGACACACTGGGGCAGTGCTGGACATACTGGGGCAGATTGCTGGACATACTGGGGCAGATTGCTGGACACACTGGGGGCAGTATGCTGGACACACTGGGGCAATGCTGGACACTGGGGCAGATTGCTGGACACACTGGGGCAATTCTGGACACTGGGGCAGATTGCTGGACACACTGGGGGCAGTACTGGACACACTGGGGGTAGTGCTGGACACTGGGGCAGATTGCTGGACATATTGGGGCAGATTGCTGGACACACTGGTGCAGTGCTGGACATACTGAGGCAGATTGCTGGACTTACTGGGGCAGATTGCTGGACACACTGGGGGCAGTGCTGGACATACTGGGGCATATTGCTGGGCACACTGGGGCAATGCTGGACACTGGGGAAGATTGCTGGACACACTGGGGGCAGTGCTGGACATACTGGGGCAGATTGCTGGACATACTGGGGCAGATTGCTGGACATACTGGGGCAGATTGCTGGACACACTGGGGGCAGTGCTGGACATACTGGGGCAGATTGCTGGACATACTGGGGCAGATTGCTGGGCACACTGGGGCAGATTGCTGGACATACTGGGGCAGATTGCTGGACACAATGGGGGCAGTGCTGGACACACTGGGGGCAGATTGCTGGACACACTGGGGGCAGTGCTGGACACTGGGGCAGATTGCTGGACATACTGGGGCAGATTGCTGGACACACTGGGGGCAGTGCTGGACATACTGGGGCAGATTGCTGGACATACTTGGGCAGATTGCTGGACACACTGGGGCAGATTGCTGGACATACTGGGGAAGATTGCTGGGCACACTGGGGCAGATTGCTGGACACACTGGGGCAGATTGCTGGACACACTGGGGGCAGATTGCTGGACACACTGGGGCAGATTGCTGGGCACACTGGGGAAGATTGCTGGACACACTGGGGCAGATTGCTGGACACACTGGGGCAATACTGGACACTGGGGCAGATTGCTGGACAAACTGGGGGCAGTGCTGGACACTGGGGCAGATTGCTGGACACACTGGGGGGCAGTGCTGGACACTGGGGCAGATTCCTGGACACACTGGGGGCAGTGCTGGACATGCTGGGGCAGATTGCTGGACAACCTGGGGGTAATATGCTTGACATACTGGGGAAGATTGCTGGACACACTGTCTGGGGGCAATGCTGGACATACTGGGGCAGATTGCTGGACACACTGGGGGTAATATGCTGGACACACTGGGGGCAGGACTGGAGGCATGGACAGAATGTAGATATGGGGCATGATTGGAGACACGGGGCAGAATGAAAGACATGGGGCGGGATTGGATCATGGGGCAGGATGGATACGATGGAGACAGAATGGGGCAGGATGGGGAGATCATATGGGGTAGAATGGATACTCATGAGGGCAGGATGCGAGAACATATGGCTGGAGCCAGGAATGAGATAAACGGGGCCAGGATGGGGAATATTATTACCATAGGGGCTAATTAAGGGATATTATTACTGCAGTGATGTATTTATTTTATTTTTTGAGGACATTGTTTTAAATGGGGGGGGCGGTCCTGTTAGTGTGCAGAGTGACACTATATCACCTCTTTTTCTTCATGTGGTGTAATGTAGAAGTTGTGAAAAATAAAGTAATGTGTTCTGCCAGCGGAGCTCGAGATAACTGTGTTATTTCCTGCAGAAATGAGTCCTGGCTGGAAGAAATGATGGCGGTCTGTGCTGGATGAAAGGTGAAGGACTTCACCTAGAGACGTCAATGGTGAGTCAGTGTTACCTATACACTGACACTATACACTGTATACTATATACAGAGGTCCTGTGTACAATGTCACCAGTGATCTCTGTATTACCTCTACACAGACACTGCATACTAAGTACAGATCTCCTGTGTATAATGTCACTTAGGCTGCCGTCACACATTCAGTATTTGGTCTGTAATTTACATCAGTATTTGTAAGCCAAAACCAGGCGTGGGTGATAAATGCAGAAGTGGTGCATATGTTTCTATTATACTTTTCCTCTGATTGTTCCACTCCTGGTTTTGGCTTACAAATACTGATGTAAAATACTGACCAAATACTGCTAGTGTGACGGCAGCCTTATGGTGATAGTATTGTGTTTTGTTTTTTTTTATTTCTGATCAGTATTGTAGTATTCAGTCACTATGTGGTGGTAATATGTGGTCTGGAAATGGTGTTGTGGTATTTGTCTCTTGTATGTGCTATTTGGTCACCAAGTGGTGGTAATATGTGGTCTTGACATGGTGCGGTGGTATTTGTCCCATGTATGTAGTATTATTCGGTCACTATGTGGTCTGGTCATGGTGTGGTGGTATTTCCTCCTGTATGTGGTATTATTGGTCTTGGTATAGTGGATTGTGTTGTGTATGGCGGTCATTTGTTCTCTCTGATATTAATTAGGAGAAGATTCTTTATTTCCATTAGAGTTTTAATGCTTTGTACACAGCGGCGGAGATGCACTTACAGGGGTTTCCTGTGGAAAAAAGTAATCACCTCTCCACAGGATAAGTGATAACGTATTGATTGGTGGGGGTCTGACTGCTTGGACCCATTCAGCAAAATGTGGAACTTTTTATCCCCAATAGACCTGAGTGACATGTCCGACTAGATCACTGATCCATTCATTCCCTCATTGGCTGCACTTGTTTTTTTCTGGAAGCCCCAAAGAGAATGAATGGAGCTGCGGTCAGAAATCCCACCTGCCGCTGCATTTTAAAATAGTGATAAAAGTGTCCTGTCAGGGATAAAACTTCCCCATTCTTCCAATCGGTGCAGTTCCTAATGGTCGGATCTAAGCGATCACCAATCCTGTGGAGCCCATGGATCAGTGATAACTTGTTTTAACCAAGAACCCCATTAATGTAAACTACCGTAATTTTACATCCCAGTTATTGGGGCACACGGTAGATGTGCAGCAGCCGCCGGTGTTTTACAGCCGATGCTCCACTGTAATGACAGATATTTGCATATAGCTGTACGGTGGGCCCCTAGAGTCCATTCCTCTGGTGGGCCCCAGACACCCCAGTCCGACGCTGCCTGTAGTGGCAGGGGTCACAGAACACCATTATACTATTTCTACTCTGGGGAAATTGATGTCACTTTAGTGTTGTGTGCCAATAATTTTTTTAAATGTTGAGACTCCAAGTTGGGTCACCATCTTGTGGGATGCCTGTAGTGGAAGGGGTGTCAGAGGCCTATTATACTGTTTCTACTCTGTGGAAATTGATATCACTTTAGTGGGGTGTGCCAATAATTTTTTTTAAAATGTGGATACTCCAAATTGGGTCTCCATCTGGTGGGTTACCTGTTGTGAAAGGGGTCTCTCAAGACCAGATGAACACTTGTCACTCACTCAATTCTTACTGATCAATTTGTAAACCAGAAATGTTGGGCGAGGCCCTGTTCCATCCATCCATGCTGGACTATTATAAAATTTCTACTGTGGGTCAATTGATACCACTTTTCCTGGTATCTGCCCTTAATTTTTGGAAATGTTTTGACTCCAAATTGGGTCTCCTTCATGTGTGTTGCCTGAATTTGGCAAGGCTCCCAGCACAGCAGGTCTACATCATTTCCTCACCCACCTCTTAATTTCAACTTAATTTAAAAAAGGTAAATGCTGGCCCAGACCCTGTCTCATGCATGACCCATGCTTGTCTGCCGCACCATTACAAAATTTCTAGTGTGGGTCAATTGATGCCACTTTTCCTGATGTCTGCCCCTAATTTTCTGAAATGATTGGACTCCAAGTTGTCTATACGTTTGTTTTTTTCTCCCATTGAATTCAATGCAGTTTGGATGAGTTTGACAGAACATTGTGTTCGTCGAGCAAAGACAAACCTTAAAAGGGTCGCTCAATCTCTATGAGGGACCTTTGCTGTGGGACACTCCAACCTATGCATGCCTGCATGGTCCAAGGACTCTATAGGGCCCTCAGCTTCTCTCTCTCTCTGTAGTTGAGACTCTGGTTTGGGTGCCAAAGCTGTACTGTCTGTTAAGCTTGGCGTGTGACTGGTACAGTCCATTATTCGTCATCATCAAAATCTTCCACTAGGGGTCCTCAGTGGAATCTTACTGCTGGACTCAGGCTGAGGTTGTCTCAGGTTGTCTCTTCTCGCTTCACATCGTACACTGGTCTATTCAGAATTACCTGCTTCAAAACCTTGAAGGCTTATGACACCCAGCAAACATCCAACTTTCCAATGGTAGTCTTTACACAGACCAGCACTCTGTCCCCAGGTTCCATTTGGGCTGAACCACGGTCTCGGGGTAACTGATTTTGATGCTTGTCTTCTGCCTACTGGTGAACAGTTTCCAGTCTGATTCAGTGGTCCTGCACCCATGAGTCTGAAGTGCTGTGTTTTTCTTCATTTGGAATACTCAAGTTCAGACACTTCTCATCCTGGCTATCCAAATAGTAACATGTAGGGAGTGTAACCAGTAGTGCTATGCACTCAGTTATTCTAGACCCAGAGCATTTCAGGCAAATAATCTGTGTATCACAATTTCTTGTCTCCCTCCAGGGTTTGAAGCATCCGCATCTACATCACAAAACTCCAACAATACAGGAGACCGTGATTAACCATTACAGTGTGATGGCTCAGGATTGGAGGGGTTTTCCTCTGCTCCACCCAGCAATCTGTCTACGCAGCCCTTTTTCATTTTTGCATTTCTGTTTTTTGCTCCCCTTCTTCCCAGAGCCATAACTTTTTTATTTTTCTGTCAATATGGCCATGTGAGGGCGAACAGTGTACTGGAGACACTGACATGTGAATGGGACATCATACACATTCTCTCAGGGCAATTGAAGCCCTTTTGATTTGTTTGAAATATATTTGCTGCCAAATGATTTTTTGGGGATAAAAATTTGCACATAGCTAATTGCAATTTCAAACATTAATCATCTCTACCCAATACACTTGCACACATTTTTTGGAGAGAAGCCTAACAATGTACTCTTTAAGACAAATAGTGTGATTCATAGATAACGATAATTAATGGTGTGGCATTTGTATCCTTATCTATATTGATTTGATTTTAAGCTTTAGGAGAGGTTATTTGTTTTTTGCATTAAACTTAATCTTAGTTTGGGTGGAGAAAGTATCCAGTGATAGGACAACATCCAAGTCAACTGCTTGGCTCAAGAACAGTGTATTATAGAAAGATTAGAAAAATACTGTGTGTTCCTAACACACATAATAATAAATCAAGGTTTAAAATAAGTCAATCTAGTTCTACACATTCTCCTGCAGTGTGAATCCTGAGATGATTTTCCTCATCTTAGCAGAAAAATATGAAAGAATAAATATGTGGACCAAATCCAGACCCATCTCCACTAATATTACTGTAATGTCAACTACAGACAACAATCCAAACCATTTTTAGCCTTGAATTAACCATAACTCTTTTTATGGCAAATATTTCCATAGTCTCACTGCTCTAACAGTAAAGAATCCATTTTTTATTAATAGAATCCTTCTTTCCTTCAAGAATATAGAAGATATCCTCTTGCTACAGACTCAAAAGAATGCATAAGCCATCTTATCTACATGTTTCATGCATGGACCTATCCTGGCAGACATTAGTAACAAGATACTTTAAAAGTAGTCCAGCACCAGATACTGTAGATTAAAAAGTGTTGGGCGTTTTGCAGATATGATTAACCCATTAATTTCCAAATTAGCAATTTTCATTTTTTTTTTTAATGACAGATTTTTAATTCTTTGGGTCCTAATGAATCAGAAACATAATTTGCAAAATTTTTACAAGTACGGATTTTTCAGAAAAGGGCGTCCCAATATTGAATTAAAAATTACAATGACATGATTTCCTATTTTGAAAACACTCATTTTACAAACACAACACAAAAAATTGGACCTAATTATAAAATCATAAAATCTTAGTTGCTAGAAGCTAAAGATTAGGCGTCCCAAAAAAAGGACATTGGTAGATAATGGGTTAAAATCGGAAATAAGGTGAAAACAATTACTGAAATTTCAGGCATGTAGCTTGTCCTCAGTTGCAGTCCATGATGTTATTACATTATTAAAGAGATTTCTGTATTGACCTTTTAAACATTTATACATGATCATGAGGACAACATTGCTCCATCTTTTTCTAAATGTAATAGCCCAAATTTTTAGAATGTTTCTTGGTACAGTGCTTCACAGATTGAAATTTGAACTTACTCAAGCTCTAATATGTCTTTTTGTTGTCCAATGGTCCAGATTCATTAAGACTGGAATTTCTTACACCTGACTTATTAAATGGTGTTCCGCAATAAGATGCACAACATTAATTAAGAGGCACGTGTCACTTATAGTAACTCCTTCCCATAAAATGATGTAAGTGCATTTTAAGATAGCAGGTGATTTACTGCAATCTGGCATACAATTACATCAGAGAGATGATGCGACCCCAAGAGTTGTGCTGGTGCAATCCACTTCCTTTGTTAGCCCATTGGCACCCCAGCAGTGCATTCACTGGGTGCCGATGGTTGCTATGACAAAAGATAAGCCTGAAAATGGCTTCCCTGTCTGTCATATTCCTCAGTCAATCAGAACAGAACGTGGCCTGATTAGCTAATTGTCAAAGATTGAAAGTGGAGAAAATGCGCTGTAGTGCCTAAATACTAAATTGTACTATCAACGCAATTGAAGGATCACAGGTCTAAGCCCCTTGTGGGACCAATAAGTACTGTAAAAAATATATAAAAATTTTTAAATATAAAAAATGGAAATATTAAAACCCCCAAATCCTAGGTTTAATAATAAAAATGGTTTAATTGTAAAGAAAAATAAAACCCAAGCAAAAATGACAGATATTTGGATTTGCCGCAATTGTAACAAACCTTTATTATAAAACTATCTTGCTATTTACTGAGCATGGTGAATGCTGCAAAAAACAATAAAATTAAAATTTTTACTCAAATTGCTCAATTTGCTTTTTCTGTTCATTGAACTAAAATTAATAAAAAGCGATCAAAAAGATAACACGTATACATATGTATTGATTTGATAAAGCCATTTCGCTATCCTGGGAGATCAGGGCAATGTCCTGACTTCCACTCACTCTACACCATGTCTTCTCTCCTGCCGCTTTCAATACTCCATAGCTCCTCCTTCTTGAGGGCAGGGCTGTCATCTATCTGCTCTCCACATACTTATATTCAATTAAATAAACAGTTATTCTTTTTCTTGAGATCTTATCTCACAAGGATTCAAATTCCCAACCTGCAGCATTGGAAGTAGCAGCAAAAAGTATGAGCAACAGGCTGCACTGGTAAGTCTGGGAGAATTTTCTCAGCTTGAATGTGCATTGTACATTTTGGCAGCTGTATGCACCACACTCTGCAATAGTAATCTTCTCTGATTATTGCATTGATTCTTTTTTTTCTGCCTTCTCCTCCTCATTTGATGCATTTTTAATGTTTTTTAATAGTAGAGAAAACCTTTGATACCGCACATAAAAATGTAATAGTGTTTTTTTTTACATAAATTCTTTTCAGGCTCCCCACAGAAGCATTTAAGAAAAAATGCACCAAACCACACAGTTCAACAGCATCTTTAAAGGGAATATGTCACCCCTTTTGACCTATCTAAATTATTAATATGGGCATACAGGTTATAAATTGCTGAAAAAAGTCCTACCTGTGTGTCTCATGTCAGATATCTTCTAAAGAATTCATATTTTTTCACTTTATATAAATTACCTATTCCATGCTCTGGGGAGAATGTTGCCTGGAAGATAACTCTGCCTCCAGAGCTTACTTTACATGAAGGGGGAGTTACCAGTGTGATGTATAATGGCCGCTCTCTGCTCTCCTGATCTCACTGCAGACCTGTGTGTGATGATTATACCTGACATATCTGCAGGTTCCTCTCAGCTTCAGCTTCCATCTCACAGGCAGACAGGGCAGCAATATTATTAGAATACAACAGAGCTCAGAGAGAAGCAAAAATATATTTGCAAGAAGGCAAAGTTCATTTCTCCTGTTCTGTGTTAGCTATGTGTCTCATGCTGGTAACTTCCCCTTTTACTTATAATAATCTCTGGAGGCAGAGTTATCTCCAGACACCATCCTCTCCAGAGCCTGGAAGATGTAATTTACATAAAATAATAACAGATGATCTCACAACAATAAGGCATCCGATATTAGACACACTGGTAGGAGTTTTCCCAGCAGTCTATAGCCTGTATGCCCATAATAATAGTTTAGATAGGTCAAATGTGGTGACAGATTCCCCATGAATACACATTGGGCAGGGATTTTCATGAAATCACATCCACAACCTTGGACATATATGCTGTGTTCACATGTAGAGTAAATGCTACACTCTTTCTGCCGCACATTTTGGAGCAGAAATTCAGCTGTGATTAACAGCCCAAGTAAATTGGAGGTGATTTCATGAAAACTGCTACCTATTGTGGGTCTAAAGATGTAGTTGAACTGTGCAGTTTTGGTGCTTTTTTTCTTTATATGGGCAGCACGGTGGCTCAGTGGTTAGCATTGCAGCGCAGGGATCCTGGGTTCAAATCCCACCAAGGACAACATCTGCAAGGAGCTTGTATGTTCTCCCCGTGTTTGCGTGGGTTTCCCCTGGGCACTCCGGTTTCCTCCCACATTCCAAAGACACACTGATAGGGATTCTAGATTGTGAGCCCCATCGGGGACAGTGATGATAATGAGTGCAAACTGTAAAGCGCTGCGGAATATGTTAGCGCTGCATAAAAATAAAGATTATTATTATTAAAGATTATTATTTATAGACTTTTATGGAGAACCTAAAAACTGCATGTGAAAAAAACATGTAAAAAATCTTTCTTATTAGATATTAGAATATTATTATTAAATAGATGCTACTGTGCAAGTGCTGCCGGCACCATATTGCTACAGAAAAAAAAAATTTGGCTGAAGTAAAATGCCGTTGGTGACCGCGTTTAAGCAGCAGCACCTATTGGAACCTGATAGATGCTACTGCGAATGGACCGCCGTCGGCGCCATTTTGGTGAAGATAACTTTTTTATTTTACCTGGGATTATTAGACGCATAGTGCTACACATGCTATTGTGGAGGAGCCGCCACCAGCACCATTTTGCTCATTGTAAATTTAACATTCTATTTTTAGTCTAAAACAAGGAAAAATTAGGAACTGTCCCCTTATAGAAGTTTTTGCCTTCCTCTGGAGAACATAGATTAATGATTGGGCTTCATAGACCTGTTCCTATTTCCCCCTTTTAAACTATGCATCAATGTAACTGATACTTTTAAAAATAATGGAAAGTCACCGGTTCTTTACTAAACATTTCATTGTCACACAACATAAAATTTGGTCAGGACCACTTTTATACCTTTAGACAAATTGTGATCTTGGATGAAATTCAATGTATGGCCCCCAATACTGAAGTTCTGCATCAACAACCGTATCAGCCAACTTAGTATGTTAAAATGAGAAAGGAGAGAATAAATTCAAGTGCAATTGAGTTTGACGCAAAATATACAAACATCTGCATTCTCCAATTGTAATTTGCTTTCTCTCGTATTAAAAAATAGTTCATTAACCTTTAGCCACCCTTATTTTCAATCACAGCCTTTTATCCATGGAGTCTGTCAATTTTTTAATCTGTTGATGATCAACTTTTTGGGTACCACCAATCACAGTTTCCCAGACACTGTTCAGAGAGGTGTACTGTTTGACTTCTCCATAAATCTCATTAAGTTTTAGGTCAAGTAAGGAAGGGGCCATGTCATTATTCTATCATCTTTAAAGCCTTTGATGAAAGCCAAGCAATGTAGACTTCAATGCATGTGACCAAGCATTGTCCTTCATAAAAATCATGGTTTTCTTGACTGATGCAGACTTTCTTAATGAAAGTGTTTTTTAAACAATGGTAGTAAGTTCTTCTTCACTTTCGATCATACGCAGTGTGATTCTCTGAAGCCGGCACGCATATACCTGGCTTCAGAGAATCAAGGCTGAAAAGGGGCGTGATAACATGCTAAGTGGGCAGACTAGTCTGGGGACACTAACACCCTGTCGACTAGTCAAAACCCTCATTTACATATCATAAACGGACTTTAGAAAGGCTGTTTCTAAACATCTATTTATGTTTGTAATGTAATAAAGGGACTTTTAGGCAGAGTATTCAGCTATGTAGACACAAATGCTGGTGGATCTGGGGGCACGGGGGATTTGACAGGTTCTCTTTAGTACAAAGATCTATGACAAACACAACATTTCACATAAAACTGTTCTTTAATGGCTAATCTACAATGTAAAATATAGAACTAATAGGCTATTCAGAGGTAAATTCCAAAGGTCCTTTCACCAAGTATTTTCACAGAGCTGAACTCATAAGAGATGTCTGCCTAGGGCCTCTTGTCTGGATGCAATCCAGCTGGCATCTATATGAACCATTTTTATTCACAGGCTTCGATCATCAAGCTGGACAAGTGCCATTTTACTGTTGCATTTCTATATCTTGTGTCACTAGGTGCTAATTATTCACTAGGACTTTTTTTTAGAAAAAGGAGCTTAAAAAAAACGTTGGCTGCATTGAAAAATCTGATTATGATAAAATGAGAAGGAAGGACTCATAATGTGGCATACAGTGGATATATTTTGGCAGATTTGAAGAAGGCTTTCCCAAAACATAGACGGGTTTGGATGTTTTTGTTTGAAAGAAAAGGCTTTTATCTCACCACCTGACTTCACAGGCCACATAAAGCATACAGGAGATTGTTGTCACATCCAGTATACAGCTAGTACTTTCCATAAAATCCTGCAGCTCCATTACAGCAATACATTACATTAAATGTTGCTGTATGCTTATTGGCAGTCTCCTGAATTACTTTTCTTATTGTCTTTTGATCAGCTTTTAAAGGAGGTCCAAATTTAATCCTTTTTTGATGACCCTCTTCACAGTGTTCCATGGTATAGCTAATGCTCTGGAACTTTTTGTTCTTTTCTCCTGACTGATAACTTTCAACAATGAGATTCCTTTGCTGTGTTGCAAGCTGTTTATGGGAAATATATTTTGCTGTAAATGCAACTGAGGAGATGCTTACCTGCCTAGGCCTCCAAACAAATGCTCAGGATTGCAGTGGACCCATGTGGTTAAGATGGCGGCAACACAGGTGCAGAATTACCGATGAGTAGTGTTGAGCGATACCGTCCGATACTTGAAAGTATTGGTATCGGAAAGTATCGGCCGATACCGGCAAAGTATCGGATCTAATCCGATACGATACCCGATACCAATACAAGTCAATGGGACTCAAGTATCGGACAGTATCCCTGATGGTTCCCAGGGTCTGAAGGAGAGGAAACTCTCCTTCAGGCCCTGGGATCCATAATACTGTGTAAAATAAAGAATTAAAATAAAAAATATTGCTATACTCACCTCTCCGATGCAGCCTGGACCTCACCGAGGGAACCGGCAGCGTTCTTTGCTTAAAATGCGCGCGTTTACTTCCTTCCGTGACATCACGGCTTGTGATTGGTCGCGTGCCGCCCATGTGGCCGCGACGCGACCAATCACAGCAAGCCGTGACGTAATTTTCAGGTCCTCAATGCCTAATTCTAGGCATTCAGGATTTTAAAATTACGTTCCGGCTTGTGATTGGTCGCGTCGCGGTCACATGGGCGACGCGACCAATCACAAGCCGTGACGTCACGTGAGGCAGGAAACGCGCGCATTTTAAAATTACGTCACGGCTTGTGATTGGTTGCGTGCTGCCCATGTGACCGCGACGCGACCAATCACAGCAAGCCGTGACGTAATTTCAGGTCCTGAATGCCACACGGGCGGCACGCGACCAATCACAAGCCATGACGTCACGGAAGGAAGTAAACGCGCGCATTTTAAGCAAAGAACGCTGTCGGTTCCCTCGGTGAGGTCCAGGCTGCGTCGGAGAGGTGAGTATAGCAATATTTTTTATTTTAATTCTTTCTTTTACACATTAATGTTGTTTCGATACCGATACCCGATACCACAAAAGTATCGGATCTCGGTATCGGAATTCCGATACCCGCAAGTATCGGCCGATACCCGATACTTGCGGTATCGGAATGCTCAACACTACCGATGAGGCAACCACTCACAACCTACCAAACTGATGGAGGGGGTGGCTGCTTGGCATATTACTGCACATAAAAGACTTGTATATGGCGCTGTTCACACAATTAAGATGCACAGGATCCAGGTTAACAGCCTAATAGTGACACCCTTCTGACACCCATCGGTAGTTCTGCACATGTGTTGCCGACATCTTAACCACATGGGTCCACTGCATCCTGATAGTGCATTTGTTTGGAGTCCTAGGCAGGTAAGCACCTCTGCCTTTTTGCTGTTTTCTGAAATTTTTGGTGGATCTCTGAAACCTCATTTTGTGCTATTGCTGTTTAGATTTAGGACTCGCAAGCGTGGGGACCCGTGATGTGGGTTACAAGCTTGCATGTTTTGGCCAAAATATAAACTAATACCTCACCTTTTTTTAATATGCGTTTTTTGCACTTTTTTTCGGGGTGCAGTTGGGCCCATTTTGTCTTGTAAACTGTGGTGTCTGTTCATATGGGGTGCATTTGGATAGCGCTGGGCAGCCCACCTGAGCTAATAGAAGGGTGTGACTACTCAGCTGTTAACCTGGATGCTGTGCATCTCTATTGTGTGAACAGCACCACATACAAGTCTTTTATGTGCAGTAATATGCCAAGCAGCCACCCCCTCCATTAGTTTGGTAGGTTGTGTGTGGTTGCCTCATCCATAATTCTGCATCTGTGTTGCCGACATCTTAACCACATAAGTCCACTGCATCCAGTGCATTTGTTTGGAGGCCTAGGCAGGTAAGCACCCCTGCCTTTTTGCTGTTTTCTGGAGGATCTCTGAATCCTCTTTTTGTGCTATTGCTGTTGTAAATGTAACTGAGAAAATGTCAGAAAAAGTGTACTAAAACATGTACACATTTTATGGGGTTAATAAGAATTACTATAAATTATGAGAAATGTGATCAGCTAATTCTGACCACAACCACATCCTCAATTATAATATGGCGTTTATACTTACACTACCGTTAAAAAGTTTAGGGTCACTTAGAAATGTCCTTATTTTTGAAAGAGAAGCACAGTTTTTTCCAATGAAGCTAACATTAAATGATTCAGAAATACACTCTATACATTGTTAATGTGGTAAATAACTATTTTAGCTGCAAACGTCTGGTTTGTAATGCAATATCTTCATAGGTGTATAGAGGCCCATTTCCAACAACCATCACTCCAGTGTTCTTATGGCACTTTGTGTTTGCTAACTGTGTAAGAAGGCTAATGGATGGTTAGAATACCCTTGAAAACCTTTGTGCAAGTATGTTAGCACAGCTGAAAACAGTTTGGCTGATTAGAGAACCTATAAACCTGACCTTCCTTTGAGCTAGTTGAGAATCTGGAGGATTACATTTGTTGGTTCCATTAAACTCTCAAAATGGACAGAAAAAAAGAACTTTCATGTGAAACTTGACAGTCTATTCTTGTTCTTAGAAATGAAGACTATTCCATGCGAGAAATTGCCAAGAAACTGAAGATTTTCTACAACGGAGTGTACTACTCCCTTCAGAGGAGAGCACAAACAGGCTCTAACCAGAGTAGAAAGAGAAGTGGGAGGCCCCACTGCACAACTGAGCAACAAGCCAAGTACATTAGAGTCTGTAGTTTGAGAAATCAACACCTCACAGGTCCTAAACTGGCAGCTTCATTAAATAGAACACGCAAAATGCCAGTGTCAACGTGTACAGTGAAGAGGCAACTTCGGGATGCTGGCCTTCAGGGCAGAGTCCCATATCTGATACTAGTTAATAAAAGGAAAAGATTAATATGGGCAAAAAAAACCCACAGACATTGGACAGAGGAAGATTGGAAAAAAGTGTTATGGTCAGACAAATCCAAGTATGAGGTGTTTGGATCACACAGAAGGACATTTGTGAGATGCAGAACAACTGAAAAGATGCTGGAAGAGTGCCTGACGCCATCTGTCAAGCATGGTGGAGGTACTGTGATGGTCTGGGGGTTACTTTGGTGCCGGTAAAGTGGGAGATTTGTACAAGGTAAAAGGGATTTTGAATAATGAAGGCTATCACTCCATTTTGCAACGCCATGCCATACCCTGTGGACAGCGCTTGATTGGAGCCTATTGCATCCTAAAACAGGACAATGACCCAAAGAACACCTCCAAATTATGCAAGAATTATTTAGGGAAGAAGCAGGCAGCTGGTATTCTATCTGTAATGGAGTGGCCAGCGCAGTCACCAGATCTCAACCCCATTGAGCTGTTGTGGGAGCAGCCCATCAAGCCAAACCAACTTGTGTGAGGGGCTTCTGGATGCATGGAGTGAAATTTCTCCAGATTACCTCAACAAATTAACTGCTAGAATGCCAAAGGTCTGCAATGCTGTAATTGCTGCAAAGGTGTAAGGGCTAGCGGAACGCACCGAGTAAAAATAGATGTTTATTATAAATGGTGCGTTCGCAGCCCGGGGTCCACCGTGCAGGAGAACCTGCTGCTAGTGAATGGTGGCACTGTTTGGCGGTATAGACTAGCTCTGTTACCTCACAGAGCAGCCGTGAGAGGAAAGCACTGTGCCCTGTTTGCCTCACAGGAGCGCAAGCTTGCTGCCGAACTGATACAGTCAGTGGTTATGCACACACACAATCTCCTCACCAGAGAAGCCGGTATTCTAGGGGCTTATTTCAGCCGGGTCCCTGAATACAAACACACAATCTCTTCACCGGAGAAGCCGGTATTCTAGGGGCTTATTTCAGCCGGGTCCCTGAACACATTCATGCATAACCATACTGGCGCAAAGCACATATTTGAATTGATACTAGCGCATGGCCGTGCGGCCATGCGAGCCCTTTATAGCTGAAGCTCGAACAAGACCTTCCTAGAAGGACCAATGAGAAGCTGCCACAAAGCCTGAGCACCTTCAAGACCTTCCAGGAGAACCAATGGCCTTTGCTGCAGTATCTACGCATGTGACCCTCGATCTCCAATTAGAGATCTTACCCTGGGCATGCTCAGAAGGAGAAAAGCGGGACTTAGTCCCAAAAGCGTCTGCTCGCCGCTGCCCAGCACTGGCTTCAATGGCAGAAGCTGGAAAAGCAGCAGTAACCCTTTGCACAGAGTCAGACTGAACGAGATGCTGGGACCAACATCTTTGCTGAGCAGACTCCACTGCAGCAGGAGAAGAATGGGAGACCGCAGTGGAGATGTACCGAGATTCCCCCCGTGCAGAGGCGGGAACTCGACCCCCAACAAAAGGGAGCATTCTTTGATGAAAGCAAAGTGTTAAGGAGAAAGTTACTATTTCAAACAAAAATCTTTTTTTCGAACATTGTCAATGTCTGCACTAGATTTTCAATTCATTTGGCAACTCATTTGATTAATAAAAGTATGAGTTTTCATGGAAAACACAGAATTGTCTGGGTGTCCCTAAACTTTTGAACGGTAGTGTATATAACCACATAATTTTAGTTTTGCTATTTTTATTTTGCTCCTCAAAATGATTTGAGTTCACCGCTAGCACAGGGAGAAAATGTCTCACGGTAAAGAGGCGAGTTCACTGCAGTTCACTGGGAGAATTTCACTGCGGTGAATTTGAACTGCGGTGAACTTGCTTCTGCACTGCGAGACTTTTTCTCACTGTGCTCGTGGAGATCTCACCGAGGTCACTGCAGTTCAGGGGACCCGATTGGGAACACAGCCTCCGTGACCTACAGTAACCTTGATGAAGTCACCACTGCTCACTGATGCTGCGCTTGCAGCAGTTCATTCATTATTGCTTCTCAGCCTGGACTGTCGCATCTTGGCACCATCTAGGTTGAAAACTATTAATCCTAAGATATGGATTACGGCATGGGACAGAATGACAGAATGTGAGGGATATTTATTCTTGCTGTGTGTTTATTTGCAATATAGCTATAGGCTTAGTAATGGATAGATGTCTTATAGACGCCTCTCCATTACTACTCTGTGGGCTTGATGTTACTGGACAATACAAAGGTGACATCAACCCCACAAATATGAACCCCACTTGTCACCGCTACAGGGCAAGTGGGAAGAACTGGGCAAAGTGCCAGAAATGGCGCATCTAATAGATGCGCCTTTTTTAGGTGGTTGCAGGCTGCTGTTTTTAGGCTGTAGGGGGGCAATATTCAAGGCCCCTTAACAGCTTTAGAATACCAGCCCCCAACTGTTTGCATTAGCAAGGCTGGCTGGACTCCACACCATTTTTTTTAAATTATTCATTTACATAGTGGGGAATCGTCTATTCTTGATAACTAGCCTTGCTAATGCTGACAGCTGAGGTTTGCAGCCCAGGTGTCAGTTTTGCCTGGCTGGTTATTGAAATTACAGGGGAACCCACGCTTTTTTTTTGTAATTATTTATTTACAGCCCAGGCACTGGCTGATGATTACTCCCATCAGTCACTCCTGCTTTCACTGTTATTAGCGGCAGCAGGTATCGTCTGTTGGGAGCAGTGGTCCCATCAGCTGACACCAGTGACTGTAGGTAACTCTGATCACAGCTGTGGGCTCATGCTGTCATTTGACAGCAAGGGAGCAGCGGCTATCTGACCGGCGGTAATGAATTTATCATCTCCTGCAGACTGTGAGCCCTCGCAAGCAGGGTCCTCCCTCCTTATGTAACTGTGTGCCTTGTTTTTTGCTCATGTTTAATGTATTTGTCTATATTTGCCCCGTATTCACATGTAAAGCGCCATGGAATAAATAGCGCTATAAAAATGTATGATAATAAGAATAATAAAGTAGTGTTTGTCGCGCAGTCATGCAGTGTCGCAAACACTGGATGTTCGGGCCACCCACTCAAGTGAATGGGCTCCGGGTTCAGGTCCAGGTACTGATATCGTACCTGAACCCAAACTGTTTTTAATTGTTCGGACTAACACGCCGGATCCAAACACCCATGTTCTAGGTCCAGTGCCTTAATCTTATTACCATTGCCGTGCTCCTTCTTGTTTCACGAGTATGACACATCCTTGTATCATACACTCACTCTCCCTGGCATCATACTCCTGCACAGGTGTACTTTTATGCCCTGCAGTCGTCGGGAAAGATCAAAGAGCTCCGGCGCGTGCACACTGCAGTACTTTGCTCTGCCCTCAACCAGGCACAGAAGTACGTTTGCGCAGGAGCTCAATGCCGAGGAGACTGTGTGGGGATCATGCAGGGATGCTTCATCCACACAAAGAAAGAAGGATAGTGGTGATCGTAAGAAAATGGGAGGCACCGGACTAAAAACATCAACACCCCTTGGACCAGATCACCGCATAGTTGAGTGTAATAAAAGTTTTTTTCCTCTCTTTCAGGTCAGGTTGGGTTACGTTACACAGAATTATAGAATGCTATATAGCAGGCCTGAAAGGTGGTGGTCTTATCTCTTATTGGCTAAATCTGGTTCCCTTTAATATGTTTTATGCGATTCTACATAAAACATTAAATTGGTTTGTTGGCTTCATATTTCCTTTTTTGGATCTATAATTTATAATATTAGTTTATCTATGTTTTCAGAATGTTCCCCTTGAATAATGCATATACTATTAAAAAATTATAAAGAAACTTATACCAGAAACATGCAAATTTTTTATTTTTTTAATGGATTTTCTCTAAAGTATTTCAGTTGTAGAAAACTGAATAAACATATCTTCACTATGCATTTGTTGCACTTCTAAAAATTCATGGTCTATAACAACAGTATTAAAAAAAGTTGATTCTTTTTGCTTTTTTCTCATTGTCATAAGTTTTAATGGAAATACATCCAAGAAGAAAATACCTGGAATCAGAAGAGTTAAAAAGGACAAAAATAAAAGTCAAGTTCCAGAGCTGCAGCTTTTGATGAAACAAGTGCGCAATATGAAAGACAAACAACACTTCCATGGACATTACAAATGCCAGAGATCAACAGCAAGTCATCCATACAGACTACAAAGACCATGGTCTACCTTACCAATAACATACAACACCAGCATCTTCATAAAATGTACAAACACACATATACAAACAAACACACACATACATACACAAATATACAAACCTACATACAGATTCTCACACTCATGGAAACACACACAATGTAGTGGTTAAAATGTCTTGTTTGTAATGAAGAACTTTGCTTGTCTTCTCTTGTTGAGCAGTGAATATGGATATATACTTGATGAACAGCAAGACAAATACTAGGTAAGCGTAGAGGAAGAGGATATTAAAAACACAATGTAGTTGTCCTAAGATTTTGTCATGATGCTGTAGACTAACTTACAGTTGTATAAAGTCTACAAATGGGAGACAGAGGGTACAGTCTATTATAAATCCGTTTACTGTATGGTCTACAGGAATGTAATTGTGAAAATTACTGTAGTATTCCTGTGGTTCAGTCCCTTGTATTTGGACCACTCCTGCTAAATAATAATAATAATAAAAATAAAACCTTATTATTAAAGATTCAACTACTACATGTTTAATGACTATATGAGACTTGCTAATTTTCACTAACAATATTTTGCAGACATTTGATGCTGATGAAATAATTTTTTAAAACCTTGTAGTTACTACTTACCTGTCACGGGGGAACTGGGTAGACTAAGGTTGGTTACCCGGGCCCCTGCAATATCCCTCAGGCTAGGGAAACCCTGTCTGTCCCTTTCCCAGAAGATACACTAAAGGTGTGCATGTCTGGGCCGCCAGGCCTGACCCTGACTCCTGTTTCAGCCCTAAACTGAAACCACTACCCACCACCCAGTGAAGAGCCCACACACCAATCCCCACAGAAAGCACAGACAGGGAAAACTGAAAAACGCACCACGCCGCAGACACACAGGAATACACTATAATGTGCACAGGGCAAAACAAATACAAATAGGAAGGAGGAATATGACAAAGGATAATACACCACCAGATACGATATTCCTACAACAAGACCACCACTCCTGACCAAAACCACTAGGCAGAAAGCACAAGCTATAATCGGCGACGCCCAAAGTCCAGCGCGACTATTTAAAGGCCGTGGGTGTGACCCAGCCTCCAACCTGATTACCAGTTAGATTAACCCCGAGAAAGCTGGATAAAATCTAGCCGACGCCACTGAGCGTGTAGTGGACGAAAGTGGAATTACTGCTGTCTATCGGACGCCCTAGTGTGAACAGCGTCTGACGTGACATTACCCATATATTTAGAATTGCAGAATCAGCTGAGGCCAGATTATGTAATGTGCTAACTTTTTATTCGCACATCAGTTTATCTCCGAACAGACACATTTTCATCAATGTGCTGAATCTGATCCTCTTCTGTATTTAAAAAGATGTTCTGCTTTTTTTCATCCCTTTGTAATCTGTATTTCAATTCCCCCCAAAACAATGGAGCTTTCTCAAGCTTCTTCTTGCAACAAGTCGATGAAAAACGGACAGCATATAAATTGCATCACATATGGCGTCAATGCACAGTCTTGTTTTTTTTTCCTACTCATTTACTTGAATGGGAAAGTTTGTTAAGCAAATCGGACCAAACTTTGACATATCTCCAACTTTTTTGGTGGACCATTCTATGTGAAAAGAAATAGAGGTGTCAGTGTCAGTGTGCAATCTGTTTC
The DNA here is from genome assembly GCF_051348905.1 of Ranitomeya variabilis. NCBI lineage: Eukaryota > Metazoa > Chordata > Amphibia > Anura > Dendrobatidae > Ranitomeya > Ranitomeya variabilis. Next base: position 104,049,472 of record NC_135233.1, read on the forward strand.
AAAAATGGACGGCACGTGTGCAAAATGGATGAGTGAATTGGACCTTAATTAGGAAGGCACATAACATGGTTGTCATGAAATAGTTTGAAAATAGCAGTCTATCATCTGGGGAAAATAGGGACGGAGAGGGTAAAAAAATCCCTGATGGATGAAGGGATTGGCATTCTAATTTATGATTGGTGGTAGGTTGCTCACTAATACCACCCTTCCAATTTTTTAGAGCTTTGACAGTCTTTGTTACACTTCCAAAACTCATTGTTTTACTGAAATATAAAGGGTGCTAAGAAAGAGCAATTTGTAATGCTTATGGAAAATCTGCAACAAAAACCACAACTAAATCTTCTACTACTTACTAGTATTACTTTTATAGTAAAGCACTACCAAATATTAATACTTTATGGCAAGACATTGGAAGTAACAAATCTAGAACTTCAATAGCCTTCATTATATATAAAGTACAAGCATTATGCAAATACATAGGAGTAACCTTCAGCAATGCAAAATACATTGACTATGGCTAAAAAGACACAAAGGACACAAAAGGAATAAGAGTGAGGTAAATGAATACCCCCTAAAAAGCTCTATCAATACACAGTAAATTTAGTGAAAAAGGCTGAGAAAACAAGAGAGTAAATATACGTAGGAACACGACACTCACTGAGCTGCTCGTCCTGTCCTATCTTGCCATATCTTCAAAAAGAAAGTACAAGATTAAAAAAGATAAAATAAATAAATTATTCAAATAAACTTAAGTGATGGATACAGGCACAAACCAAACAAAACAGTAATCAGGTTCAGTGTGGAAAAGATCATCAATACCAGATGACTGAGTGCCTAAGTGCTCAATAATAAAAGTTTACATTTCACTTTCACCATTACACAGATAAAAGATTGAAGAAAAGTGACAAACAATAAGCAAAAATGGGTAACGTCAGTAAAACGCAATACATGAAATATAATAGTGTAAAATACCCTAAGTAAATGCACAATGGGGAGGTTTAATAATAAAAGAGAGAAGTGCCATAGATATGGCTTAGTCAGTCAATAGAAGTAGACTTTCTACATGAAGGAAAAACAATTGACTAATGATAGGTGAACCATATCGATACTCAGTGTTGTGAATTCTTTGTTTTCAGAGAAGAATGATTTGCTGGAATCTGTTTTAAAAAATATTTCATTTCTTGAAACATATTTAAATTCTATATTAGAATATTTTTAATATTTAAATTATAAAAGAAGGGCCAAATGAATTAATGTAATTGTTTCGAAAACTTTAATTTATATTAACATGTTCTGCAACATACAAACTGTGTGTTAACTCTTTAACTACCCGTGACTAGTGTTGAGCATTCCGATACTGCAAATATCGGGTATCGGCCGATATTCGCTGTATCGGAATTCCGATACCGAGTTCCGATATTTTTGTGATATCGGAAATCGGAATTGGAAGTTCCTATAAGTTCCCATGCGTGTGCGGTGCGTATGGTTCCCAGGGTCTGGAGGAGAGGAGACTCTCCTTCAGGCCCTGGGATCCATATTCATGTAAAAAATAAAGAATAAAAATAAAAAATATGGATATACTCACCCCTCCGACGGACCCTGGACCTCACCGATGCAAGCGTCTGCCTCCGTTCCTAAGAATGCAGTGAGTGTAGGACCTGCGATGATGTCGCGGTCTTGTGATTGGTCGCGTGACCGCTCACGTGACCGCGACGTCATTGAAGGTCCTTCACTCTCTGCATTCTTAGGAACGGAGGCAGACGCTTGCAGCGGTGACAGCCAGGGCCCGTCCGAGGGTGAGTATATCCATATTTTTTATTTTTATTCTTTATTTTTTACATGAATATGGATCCCAGGGCCTGAAGGAGAGTCTCCTCTCCTTCAAACCCTGGGAACCATCAAGGATAGCATCCGATATTTGTGTCCCATTGACTTGTATTGGTATCGGGTATCGGTATCGGCGATATCCGATATTTTTTGGATATCGGCCGATCCAATCCGATACCGATACTTTCAAATATCGGACGGTATCGCTCAACACTACCCGTGACATACATTTTTATCAGCATAGGTTGCGAAGGAAAGTATAAAGCCAGCTCAGGAGCTGAGCAGGCTTCATATCTGGCAGATGCTGGCTGCATTATAGAGCTGACATCTGTCTTTGGCCGGCCTCACACTCAGCGTATAAAAATACGGTCCGTTTTTTACGGCCGTAATACGCAGAAAAGTCCCCAAAATAGTGGTCCATATGTCATCCGTAGGCAGGGTGTGTCAGCGTATTTTGCGCATGGCATCCTCCGTATGTAATCCGTATGGCATCCGTACTGCGATATTTTCTCGCAGGCTTGCAAAACCGACATCTAATGGATTTATGTGCTCAAATGTTCGTTAAAAAATATATACAGTATGTATATATATATATGTCATTGAGACATATATATATATATATTCTGTATTTATATTTAATTCAGCGCGATATATGTGAAAAGCCGGTAATTCAATTGCCCGCTTTTCATTTCTCCTTCCCAAACTCGACAGGATATGAGACATGGTTTACATACAGTAAACCATCTCATATCCCCATTTTTTTTGCATATTCCACACTACTAATGTTAGTAGTGTGTATGTGCAAAATTTGGGCGCTGTAGCTGCTAAAATAAAGGGTTAAATGGCGGAATTTTCTCCGCCAGAGTGGTAAAGCCAGTGACTGAGGGCAGATATTAATAGCCTAGAGAGGGTCCATGGTTATTGGCCCCCCCTGGCTACAAACATCTGCCCCCAGACACCCCAGAAAAGGCACATCTGGAAGATGCGCCTATTCTGGCACTTGGCCACTCTCTTCCCACTCCCGTGTAGCGGTGGGATATGGGGTAATGAAGGGTTAATGTCACCTTGCTATTGTAAGTGAGCGGGCGGAGTGGGCGGTGAGGCGCCCTCTGCTGGATGTTCTCATGAACTGCAGCCTTGGAAAAGTTCCCACGCTCGAGTTCATGTGAGTTCATCCTGTAGAGGGCGCTTCACCGCGACTCAATGTAAGTACAGATCACCCAGCTTTTCTTTCAGCACCCGGGGTTTACAGGTACGAGCGAGTGCTTTAGCACAGCTCCTGCCTGTAAATTGATTTAACCCCTTCAGATGGATTTACTTCGTGGGATGTGACAGTTCATCAGAAGGTATGTATATTGTTGGTTTATTATTTTGCCAACCGAGGGTCTTCAGGTGGACTGAGAAAGCAATAAAATATTAAAACAACCTGTGTGTTTATTTCATTAAAATTATTTTTAATAATGTGTGTGTGTGTTTTTTAACCCTTTCATACAATTGGATTAATAACGGATAGGTAACATAATTGACGCCTCCCCATTATTAATCTGGCTTAATGTCACCTTACAATAGCAAGGTGACATTAACCCTTCATTACCCCATATCCCACCGCTACACGGGAGTGGGAAGAGAGTGGCCAAGTGCCAGAATAGGCGCATCTTCCAGATGTGCCTTTTCTGGGGTGGCTGGGGGCAGATGTTTGTAGCCAGGGGGGGCCAATAACCATGGACCCTCTCTAGGCTATTAATATCTGCCCTCAGTCACTGGCTTTACCACTCTGGCGGAGAAAATTGCGCGGGAGCCCACGCCAATTTTTTCCACCATTTAACCCTTTATTTTAGCAGCTACAGCGCCCAAATTTTTGCACATACACACTACTAACATTAGTAGTGTGGAATATGCAAAAAAAAGGGGGATATGAGATGGTTTACTGTATGTAAACCATGTCTCATATCCTGTCGGGTTTGTGAAGGAGAAATGAAAAGCCGGCAATTGAATTACTGTCTTTTCACTAACACCGCTGTGTATTTCTCGCAAGTCACACTGCTGGTCCGTGTGGAATCCGTATTTTTCTCGCCCCCATAGACATTCATTGGTGATTTTTTTGCGCAATACGGTGACAAACGCCGCATGCTGCGATTTTCTATGGCCGTACAAGACCGTATATTACAGATGCGTAATATACGGCAGATAGGAGCTGGGCCATAGAGATTCATTGGGCCGTGTGTAATGCGAATTTTACGGACGTAGTTTATGCGCTCATACGTCCGTAAAACTCGCTAGTGTGAGGCCAGCCTTTAGCTGCAGCAGCTGCATCTAGCACTGATTTCTGCAGCTTAACCATTTAAGTGCTGCTTCCAGTCTCTGACAGCGGCATTGCTGGTACATGCACACATCTTCCCTACTTAGTCCCACTATGATCGCAGGAAATGATGGGTTACTATGGTAGCTGGGGGTTTGCTGAAGGCTCTTTTAACTGCCATCTTGGTCCTCTTATGAAGTTCAATTAATCCTGACATGTGCGCAAACCTCATCATCAACTTCAAAAAACGTCTGACTGCTGTGCTTGCCAACAAGCGTTTTTCCACCAAGTATTAAGTCTTGTTTGCCAGAGGGATCAAATACTTATTTCTCACTGCAAAATGCAAATAGATTTATATAATTGATACAATTCCGTAGAAAAACTTGGCATTCAAAAGGTTTTGAAATATTTTCTAAAGTTTTTATTTCACATCCAGAGAAATTAGTCAATTGCTGAACGTTTTCGGTCCTATAAGGACCTTCCTCAGAGCAACTTAGACTTTATCTGGAGTGTTAGGTCAGTGTGTATGACCTGATAAAGAGCCTTTCTGTTGTGATATGATATCACCAACTTTATCACCAACTTTATATGCGGTGTGTATGGTCCATCCCACAGCGTCACAGCACGCCACCAGCGCTGGAGCTGCACACCGCACACAGCGTTAGCCAATCTTCCCCTAGCGACATAGAACGCTCTTTGTTATATGGACAAACCCTTTGGAGTGCCAAATTTTTCTATGAATTTGTCATTGGGGGTCGGATACCCTACTTGAGCACCTACGCCTTCTTTTTTCAGAGTGCCGTGTACATATTTTATAGACAATAATTTATACAATGTAATTTTCTGGATTTTATTTTTGATATTCTTTCTCTCAATGTTAAAATTAACCTACCCTTGAAATGATAGCCTGTTCATGTCTTTGTCAGTGGGCAAACTTACAAAACCAGCAAGGGATCAAATACTTATCTTACTTATATAAATACTTATCACTATATATATATATATATATATATATATATATATACAGCTCTGGCAAAAATTAAGAGACCACTGCAAAATGTTCAGTTTGTCTGATTTTTCTCTTTATAGGTATATTTTTGAGTAAAATGTAAATTGTTCTGTTATTCTATAAACTTCTGACAACCTGTCTCCGAATTTCCAAGCAATAAATTGTGCATTTTATTTTCTAACAAAGAAAAATGGTCAAAATTAAAAAAACCCATTGCTTTCAGACCTCAAATAATGCAAATAAAACAAGTTCATAATCATTTAGAAACAACAGTACTAATGTTTTAACTCAGGAAGAGTTCAAAAATCAATATTTTGAATAACCATGATTTTTAATCACAGCTTTCATGCGTCTTGGCATGCTTTTCAACTGACTTTCACACTTCTTCTGGGCCAAAATGTAAGCAGTTCTTTGTTTGATGGCTTGTGACTATCCATCATCTTCTTGATTACATTCCAGAGGTTTTCAATGGGGTTCAGGTCTGGAGATTGGGCTGCCCATGACAGGGTTTTGATGTGGTCATCTCATAATTTTTGCCAGAGCTGTGTATATATATATATATATATATATATATATATATATATATATATATATATATATATATATATACATACATAAATATACTCTGCTAAAAAAAATAAGGAGAACACTTACACAGCAGAATATAACTCCAAGTAAATCAAACTTCTGTGAAATAAAACTGTCCACTTAGGAAGCAACACTGTTTGACAATCAATTTCACATGCTGTTGTGCAAATGGAATAGACAACAGATGGAAATTATTGGCAATTACCAAGACACACTCAATAAAGAAGTGGTTCTGCAGGTGGGGACCACAGACCACATCTCAGTACCAATGCTTTCTGGCTGATGTTTTGGTCACTTTTGAATGTTGGTTGTGCTTTCACACTCGTGGTAGCATGAGTTGGACTCTACAACCCACACAAGTGGCTCAGGTAGTGCAGCTCATCCAGGATGGCACATCAATGTGAACTGTGGCAAGAAGGTTTGCTGTGTCTGTCAGCGTAGTGTCCAGAGGCGCTACTAGGAGACAGGCCAGTACACCAGGAGATGTGGAGGGGGCCGTAGGAGGAAAAGAACCCAGCAGCAGGACCGCTACCTCCGCCTTTGTGCAAGGAGGAACAGGAGGAGCACTGCCAGAGCCCTGCAAAATGACCTCCAGCAGGCCACAAATGTGCATGTGTCTGCACAAACGGTTAGAAACCGACTGCATAAAAGCTAATGAAGGGAATACAGTGGCGATTTTAGGGATAACGAGAGGATGGTACAGCTCAAAAATAGAATGGAAAGACTCTGAAAAATTGTTAAATACTCCAGACAGTAATGTGTGGTACAAATACAGATGAGTGTAATAGTCTGTAAATAACACACAGAATAAATATTAGAAGAGGTACCAGCAGCAGTGCAAGACTCAGTGTAACTGATAAGTAATATGCTGGAGCTGGCAATTCTGCTGAATTTCAAATACAATTATGCAATTTTTCTATTTCTCCTAATGCATTAGAAAGTAGCCAGCCAGCACAATATTTTTTTACAGGAAAAAAAAATTGAAAGCAGTGTCAATCAGAGATGGTGTACTTCCTTATCATATGTGACTGCACTGAGTTATTGTATTTCTCATGCAATTTATTTTTGCACATGTGTTTTACTAGTCAAAGTTTATTTTCTGGACCTGTATCTACCCAGCATTTTGTATTACATCATTTTTATAAAGTTGATTGAATTTTGTTAAATAGAAAAAATTGAAGACATTTAACTGTGCATGTCTGTTTTTACACATCTGTTTTTCTAGTCCACCTTGACAAGCATACATGCCACATCTATACAGTGGTCAGCTGCTAGATTATGAGTTTGTACACATGCATATCTTTGTAGCATTTCTTGTCACATCCATTTTGGCAGCAATTGATTCATTGGAGCTGAAGAGAATGACATAAGTTTATTATAATGTTGTACAAAATGTGTGTTAAAAAACTGACAATGGAAATGGACAGGGTAGTGTAAAAGAAGAAAAATAATATACTATGCAACAGCAGAAGTAGCATAACCATCACTGGTACTAACTGTCCAAGCAGAAGCACTACCAAACACAGGTCACAATTAGTATCTTTTGCCTCTGACAAGCTTTATAAAGTGGAGAAAATAGAGGGCATTATTGAATATATTACACATCACTCATCTCAGTTACAGCAGATTGATGTTACCTCTGACAGCGACACCATCAGCTTCAGTTAGTATTATGCACAGAATAGTCAACCTCATACCAAATGACTAAAGGAGATAATTTTAATGCTATTTTTAAATTCTAAAAAAATAACCATTCTGTAAGTTTTTAGAAGCGATGTTGGTTTCAACTGGATTACTATTCATTTCTATGGTTAGGTCACTGTGACATTAGTCAAGCTGTGTTTTTGTTAAAGAGTTTGAAAAGCATTGCATACCATTTTATGATTCCTTGGAGTCACTTACATCTTTTCAGGGAAAATGGAGTCTTAGCATTATTGCGAATTTTGAAGACTCAATTGCTGCTTAACAATTTTTTGGGTAAAATTTGAATATCAAAATATTTGATCAGCCCTAATAATTTTGATCCATATCCAATATCATTTTTGTTATTACAATATATAACTAGTGACTCCATGATAGTTATATGTTTTAAGGATTGCCTACAATTATGGAAAAATGTACAGGAATGTACTCGCCCCACCGACACACTGAAGGTGGCACATATCTAATGGTTGTAAATAGCACTGAAATAACTCTATTTCCTGGCATAAGAGATTTCTTCCAGTACCATTCACAAACACCATTCAATGCTTAATTTTAGTGATTAATATTAAACACCTTCTTTTGTAAAAAAAAAAATAAAAATAGAGTGATAATAATTAAAATTGAACTTCAGGTCTCCAAATAATTAAAATATTTTTCTATAGTCACTATCTGCAGCTTTCGAGTTACTTGACACATTAAGATAACAATCATCTTTATTATCTGTCTAACTATGAAACCTTCTAAAGACTTCACATAATACCTATTGAACATTAAACTTATATGCTTCACTCTGAAAAGATAAAAGGCACATACAGAACATTACATCATCTTCTTTGCTCGTTCACAGTCCCGTTGTTTGTAGAGCCTAACCAAACACAGTACCGTATATAAAAGACAGGTGAGAACAAAGACATTTCTTTTATTTTTGTGCGACATTCAATTAGTCAAAATATTGCAGCCGTCTTGTATTGTTCGCATGGAGCTTTCATCTACTACTGTTTGATGCTTCTAGATTATGTTGGATATTCCTTCTAACCAATAAAAGTCAAGCAGAGTAATAATGTGGCAGGTGCATGGATGGATATGGACAAATGTTGGCATGCTTGTTATACAGTATATTATAAAGACTTTTACAGAATTTTAAAATTGACTTCTTTGAAATGACTGAAATAGTGTATGATTTAGTAGACTGTAAACAGACTACTAAGATTTCTTGAGTAACTTCTTGTTATTCGAGAAGTGCATGTTAAGTATTATAAATGCATTTTCTACCTGATTTATTATAAGTACCACTTATTCATTAACATAATGATTACTAATTAAAAAGTTGTTGTCTATAAACTTTTTTATGCTCTTGATGCTGATTTATTAAGTTTATAAGTTTGTAGTTTACACAAAAATGTTTTTTCTTTAAAAAAATATGCAATGCTCCTAAATCCTCATATGTAATACCTTGTTGGAGCATTTCTCCTCTCCTCAAAACTCAGCCATTTGTGCTTTAGTAGGGTGAATATAACATTACACCTAAAACAAATTGAATGGTCTTTGTCTGTACCAAGTGTACAGACCAATATAAAAAAAAGTCTATCAAACTCTTCCAACCAGAAGTGTGTTATTTTTAAGATGGCGGTCGAAAACCTTCAAAATCAGACAAAGTCTTATAACTTTCTTATTTCTAAGCATACAACAATTATTTGTTCTCAAATTTATGGTTTTTATGGTCAATAAATTCACTTAAACCAACAAGTTTTGCATACGGGATCAAAATGGTGACCAACAGTGAATAATATAGGTACAATACCTGTTGTTAGTTCTAAATATATGCACCTAGTGTTTTTTTTATTATAATAACTAGTGTTGAGCATTCCGATACTGCAAGTATCGGGTATCGGCCGATACTTGCTGTATCGGAATTCCGATACCGAGATCCGATATTTTTGTGGTATCGGGTATCGGTATCGAAACAACATTAATGTAAAAATGTGTAAAAGAAAGAATTAAAATAAAAAATATCGCTATACTCACCTCTCCGACGCAGCCTGGACCTCGGCGAAGGAACCGGCAGCGTTGTTTGTTTAAAATTTGCGCTTTTACTTGGTTACGTGAAGTCCCGGCTTGTGATTGGTCAGGGCGGCCATGTTGCCGGGACGCGGACCAATCACAGCAAGCCGTGACGTAATTACGTCACGGCTTGCTGTGATTGGTCCGCGTCCCGGCAACATGGCCGCCATTAACCAATCACAAGCCGTGACGTCACGGGAGGCTGGACTTGCGCGTTTTTTAAAAAGCGCGCGTGTCCAGCCTCCAGTGACGTTCCGGCTTAGTTACATAGTTACATAGTTACATAGTTAGTAAGGCCGAAAAAAGACATTTGTCCATCCAGTTCAGCCTATATTCCATCATAATAAATCCCCAGATCTACGTCCTTCTACAGAACCTAATAATTGTATGATACAATATTGTTCTGCTCCAGGAAGACATCCAGGCCTCTCTTGAACCCCTCAACTGAGTTCGCCATCACCACCTCCTCAGGCAAGCAATTCCAGATTCTCACTGCCCTAACAGTAAAGAATCCTCTTCTATTTTGGTGGAAAAACCTTCTCTCCTCCAGACGCAAAGAATGCCCCCTTGTGCCCGTCACCTTCCTTGGTATAAACAGATCCTCAGCGAGATATTTGTATTGTCCCCTTATATACTTATACATGGTTATTAGATCGCCCCTCAGTCGTCTTTTTTCTAGACTAATTAATCCTAATTTCGCTAATCTATCTGGGTATTGTAGTTCTCCCATCCCCTTTATTAATTTTATTGCCCTCCTTTGTACTCTCTCTAGTTCCATTATATCCTTCTTGAGCACCGGTGCCCAAAACTGGACACAGTACTCCATGTGCGGTCTAACTAGGGATTTGTACAGAGGCAGTATAATGCTCTCATCATGTGTATCCAGACCTCTTTTAATGCACCCCATGATCCTGTTTGCCTTGGCAGCTGCTGCCTGGCACTGGCTGCTCCAGGTAAGTTTATCATTAACTAGGATCCCCAAGTCCTTCTCCATGTCAGATTTACCCAGTGGTTTCCCATTCAGTGTGTAATGGTGACATTGATTCCTTCTTCCCATGTGTATAACCTTACATTTATCATTGTTAAACCTCATCTGCCACCTTTCAGCCCAAGTTTCCAACTTATCCAGATCCATCTGTAGCAGAATACTATCTTCTCTTGTATTAACTGCTTTACATAGTTTTGTATCATCTGCAAATATCAATATTTTACTGTGTAAACCTTCTACCAGATCATTAATGAATATGTTGAAGAGAACAGGTCCCAATACCGACCCCTGCGGTACCCCACTGGTCACAGCGACCCAGTTAGAGACTATACCATTTATAACCACCCTCTGCTTTCTATCACTAAGCCAGTTACTAACCCATTTACACACATTTTCCCCCAGACCAAGCATTCTCATTTTGTGTACCAACCTCTTGTGTGGCACGGTATCAAATGCTTTGGCTTATGATTGGTCACGGCGCCATGTTGCCAGGACGCGGACCAATCACAGCAAGCCGTGACGTAATTACGTCACGGCTTGCTGTGATTGGTCCGCGTCCCGGCAACATGGCCGCCATTAACCAATCACAAGCCGTGACGTCACGGGAGGCTGGACTTGCGCGTTTTTTAAAAAGCGCGCGTGTCCAGCCTCCAGTGACGTTCCGGCTTATGATTGGTCACGGCGCCATGTTTCCGGGACGCGGACCAATCACAGCAAGCCGTGACGAAATTACGTCACGGCTTGCTGTGATTGGTCCGCGTCCCGGCAACATGGCCGCCATTAACCAATCACAAGCCGTGACGTCACGGGAGGCTGGACACGCGCGCTTTTTAAAAAGCGCGCGTGTCCAGCCTCCAGTGACGTTCCGGCTTATGATTGGTCACGGCGCCATGTTGCCGGGACGCGGACCAATCACAGCAAGCCGTGACGTAATTTCGTCACGGCTTGCTGTGATTGGTCCGCGTCCCGGCAACATGGCCGCCCTGACCAATCACAAGCCGGGACTTCACGTAACCAAGTAAAAGCGCGAATTTTAAACAAACAACGCTGCCGGTTCCCTCGCTGAGGTCCCGGCTGCGTCGGAGAGGTGAGTATAGCGATATTTTTTATTTTAATTCTTTCTTTTACACATTTATATGGTTCCCAGGGCCTGAAGGAGAGTTTCCTCTCCTTCAGACCCTGGGAACCATCAGGGATACTGTCCGATACATGAGTCCCATTGACTTGTATTGGTATCGGGTATCGGTATCGGATTGGATCCGATACTTTGCCGGTATCGGCCGATACTTTCCGATACCGATACTTTCAAGTATCGGACGGTATCGCTCAACACTAATAATAACAAATTGTTACTATATTGTAAACAGAACTACTTTTAATACAAAATACCTATAAGTAAACTTTAAATTAGGTTATGAAATTGTGCAGCAATGTGAAGGTATAAAATTCACAAGTTTACTCTCTTTTAGTCCTCCTCACTGTCCTCTATTGTATCTGATTCATGGTGGTCACAGTGGGTAACTTAGCATGATCCACAAACAGAGCTGCAAGAAAGTCCATTTAATCTGCAGCTACAAAAGTTACCACTGCAACCAGTTTTACAACGCCAATGCATAATTTTTAGCAGAGTGTCTGGTGCAATATTTATATCACACATTACTGGTACAGGTTCATTGCCATCGAGTTTTCAACCTCAATCCATAGGATTCATCTCACTAGCCATACTCATCCATGTCATAGTCTGGTAGTACACTCTTAGACAATGGAATTTGTTGGAAAACTCAGTTGGAGGAAGACGTTCTGGATGAACAACCAATTTGGCTGTGACTAATTTCTTCGTAAGTGTCTGGTAACACAAGGCTGCCAAAGAACTTGCACTGTGGCAACCGAAAATAACGAGCATAACTTAACTGCCAAGACGTACTGTATCAGAACGGTTCTTACCTGGTGAAGTGAATACATGCGCACAAGAATAAAGGACATGATTACCTTTTAAAAGTTTTTACAATACTGTTTTTTTAACCAACACCATAAATAAGAGAGGTGGAATCCAATCCTGTGAATCTACGAATAAATAACAACTGTGTATATAACTCAATTTTGAGAACATACTTCAAAATACTGATGTTTCACATTTTGGGGGTTTCTCTTGGCTGATTATCCTATCGAAAATACAGTCATTTGCCATTAGCCCCAGCGTAATATAGGAGAAGAATTAACAAGTCCGTATAATTTCCAATGAGCATGGTGGAACGCTCCTTTGCACTGGTAGAATCATAGAATCATAGATTGGTAGATTTGGAAGGGACCTCCTGGGTCATCATGTCCAATCCCCTGCTCAAAGCAGGATTCACTAAACCATCCCAGACAGATGTCTGTCCAGCCTCTGTTTGAAGACTTCCATTGAAGGAGAACTCACCACCTCTCGTGGCAGCCTGTTCTACTCATCAATAACCCTAACTGTCAAAAAGTTTTTTCTAATATCTAATCTGTGTCTCCTCCCATTCAGTTTCATCCCATTGCTTCTAGTCTTTCCTTGTGCAAATGAGAATAGAGATGATCCTTCTACAATGTGACAGCCCTTAAGATATTTGTAGACAGCTATTAAGTCTCCTCTTAAGTCTCTGTTAACTGTAACCTTTGCATTGTCTTCATTAACTTCAACTGCCATTTGAAAAACCATACAGCCTCTCATCACCATTTCCTCAGTGATTAATTTGACTAGGTGTTGTTTATTATATCTGCCTGTAAAGGATCTCTTCCTGCTTTCCTTCAAATTCAGTATCACCAGTGAAGTGAACTATTGGAAGATTGATTTTTCATTGCCTTCTCTTATGTGTATTATCCTTTATTGAAGAACCTGTGTCATACCCATCAAACATAACAGTTGCTATCCCATAGTGTTTAATTGTAAAGTCTGCATAAACTCTAGATATTGTATATGTATCTCCTGTTTTCCTCTTCAGTTTGCGTATCAAGTAGCCCCTGTCAGTAACATATCTTTCTGCACACATAACTGAATCAGTTGATGTTTGATTGTTACAATACTCATCAGTGGCATGGACTAATTGTGGCTTTTCGGCCTTTCTCAGATGTGCAAGTCATCAAGCAGGGATATTAGGTAGGGATAAGCGAATGTGCTTTGTGTTACTCGGATATCACTTTGCTCGGATGTGCTCAGCACTCTACGATCATTGGATGGTGTTTGGATCTGCAGCTTGAATTCCCACCCCACATGTTTGGAGCCTGTTACACAGCTAATAAACATGCGGGGATTGCCTGACAGTCACTATTAATGCCATAGCCATCTTGGTAGAGGCATTACTGTAATGTCCTTAGGGATTTGCAGTCTGCTGCTTCATGTGACCACATTCTTAATTTGGGGTAAAAAAATTTACCATATTGTCATCCATAGAGTATTATGTGCTTTATGTTACATTACAGTGGTATATAACACTGCAAAAAAGCTTTCTGAATTTTTTCTTGATTGAATTTGTTAACCATACAGAATTATGTTCTTTGTTTTACATTTCAGTAGTATACAACACTCCCAAAAAGGCATTCAGAAATATTTCTGGATTGAGTTAGTCATCCATTGAGTATTACGTGCTCTGTTTTACATTTCAGTGATATTTAATACTAATTTAAATTTTTCTGTATTGAATTTTTCATCCATAGTATCGTGTGCTTTGATTTACATTGTGGTGGCATGTAACACTTCAAAAAAAGAATAAAAAATGTTTCTGGAGTTAGTCATCCTTAGAGAATTACGTGCTTTGTGTTACATTTCGGTGGTATATGACACTTCAGAAAAGCATTCAAAAATGTTTCTGCATTAAATTAGTAATCTATACAGTGTATCTTGCTTAGTGGGCGACAAGGCGCCAAAGATGGCAGAATCTCACAATACTCCCAAAGGAGCCAACAGAGGACTGTCCAAGCCAGACCAAGCTGGCGCAACAGCAGAGATGGCAGGAGCCTGTGGTCCGGAACTGGGCACTTTCCCAAACTCACCAAGGTTCGATCACAGGCCGCAGCCTTCACTGCTGGGGATTCTTGTGGACTGCAGATGAAAGAGACAGAATCCAGCAACTAGTGAGCAGACTGCAGGGCCTAGGCTAGTCAGAAAAGAGAAGGAGGTGAGCAGGGCCGTATTTAGAGTTTCTGCTGCCCTAGGCACTTTTCGTGCTGCCTCCCCCATTGGCGAGTATGACTAATGCAGACACTATCGGCAGTGACTTAGGCTACTTTCACAACAGCGATTTTTGACATTTGCGGCAGATCCGGCAGTTTTTCCGCATCCGTAACGGATCACTTATGGCAACACTGTGTTCGGCCTCATTCATTCCCTATGGGACTTGCGGCACTTGCGGTTTTGTTGCGATCCGGCAAATGCGGTACTTGTAGCAACAGGAAAAAAAAATGCTGCTAGCAGTGGGTTTTTTTTGTCTCGCGTCAAGTGCCGCACATGTCCACAAGTTCCATAGGGAATGAATGAGGCCGAACACAGAGTTGCCGGCCCTTAAGTGATATGTTACGTGACAGATGCGGAAAAACTGCAGTATCTGCCGCGAACGGAGAAAATCGCTGATGTGAAAGTAGCCTTAGCAAACCTTTCCATTAGTTGTCATGTGAGAATCTGGTGGATCTCATACACAGTACATGGTCAGTTGATTCTTCCACGGTTGCACGGTTTGGCTGACAGATTTTTAAGGGCAACCTGTCAGTCGATTCATACTACCAAAACCACGGGCAGCATCACTCAGACTGCAAACAGGGAAGTTTATCTCTGCAATGCTCGGACGTTGCAGTGAGAATAGTGTGAAGAGCTGGATGGGTAATTTAGTGAGAGGACGGACTAATCTGTTGCTATCGTCTGTGGGCTTCTCACTCCATGTCTCTAGATCAGGGGTGGGCAATTTATTTCCCCGAGGGGCCAGATGAAAGACCATGACTGTTGTGGAGCATGAAATAGCATGAAAATAATTCTACTCAATATTAATTAGTATTAATTGTATCACTTAATATTGAGAATTAAGTATGGTGACACCCGCTATATATCTTTAAACCCCCCACAGCCCCTTATATACAGCATGAGCCCCACACAGCCTCCCCATATACAGCATGAGCCCCACACAGCCTCCCCTTATACAGCATGAGACCCACACAACCTCCCCATATGCAGCATGAGACCAGCCTCTCATCTCCTCAGCAGCCTCCCCTCTCCAGCCTCTCATCCCCTCTCCTGAGCAGCCTCCCCTCTCCAGCCTCTCATCCTCTCTCCTCAGCAGCCTCCCCTCACCAGCCTCTCATCTCCTCCCCTCAGCAGCCTCCCCTCACCAGCCTCATCCCCTCTCCTCAGCAGCCTCCCCACATCAGCCTCTCATCTCCTCCTTTCCAGCCTCTCATCTCCTCTCCTTACCAGCCTCTCCTCACCAGCCTCTCCTCTCCTTACCAGCCTCTCCTCTCCTTACCAGCCTCTCCTCTCCTTACCAGCCTCTCATCTCCTTTCCAGCCTCTCATCTCCTTTCCAGCCTCTCATCTCCTCTCCTCACCAGCCTCTCATCTCCTTTCCAGCCTCTCATCTCCTCTCCTTACCAGCCTCTCCTCACCAGCCTCTCCTCTCCTTACCAGCCTTTACACCAACAGACGGCTATCACATGTGCAGGGGGGCTTATCTTAGTTATCCCTCCACTGCCACAATGTGATAAAAAAAAAAAACACACACAAGGCTATTGACCTCTTAGTTTACAGCAGGGGCTTATTCTGGGTATCCCACTGCTCTTCAATACACCATGAACTGCAGGGATTTATGTATCCCGCTTACAGTTCCACTTAACACTTGCAGCTCTCTGGCGCCCCCTTTACCCGCAGGTCAGATTAGGTACTGCACCTAGGGTAATTAGTCGCCAGAAAGGCTGCCTGCTATGTACGGGCTATTGGGCACGCTGCAGCGACGCGATAAACTACTCCTGCTCAGGCAGGAACAATAATTATCAAGCCGCAGTCGCTACAGTGACACCCAAAGGCCTGCACAGTACATGGTATTACTGCCACCAGCTTCGATTAAACGGGTCCGAAGCTAACCCAAAACAGTAGCGTAAATTCCCTTCAAGAAGACTTAGGGTACGTTTTTAGAGCATGGAGAAAGAACTGGCATGAAATAATATACCCCACAAAATGTAGGCAGTGCTTTATCAAAATATTTTACAAAGATGTTACAAATGAGACAATTGCAAATATGTACAAGGTAATTATAACATAAAGGGGATTAAAGGAGAAAAGATAACACTCACATATTCTCAGTTCATTGCATTGCAGGCAACCATACGTCCCAGCTCATTGGACGTGCTCAGGGCTCTCCAGGAAAAAAGACAAGAAGAAATGCTGGGGAGCCTGCCACAAACTTAAAACCTGCAGCTAGTGACATCACAGAAAGGCTGGCTTATTCAGACCCTCCTCTCTCTACATTCTGAGTACTTGAACCTTAAATTTATCTACTTTCTATAAGTTCGCTACACAACATGTCATAGTCATAACAAACCCAGCATTCATCTCGGATTATTGTGGGCATTCCAATGAGATCAAATATGCCCTGTCTGGGATACATATTTACAGATAAATCCCTACTTCTTCACCAGATGGAGTTAGACGCCCATGTTTAGAGTGATGGGTAGGTCCACCGAGTGGAAGTAAGAATATGTAGTTTCGTGCTCTTAACTTAGATGGTTTGCTTAATATCTTACAAAAACCAAACAAAGAACTTTCATGGATTCTAGAAGTTTCTCATCCAGTTTAAGCTGGTCACTTTCCACTACAGGAAATGCCGGTCGTAAATACCTTGGCAGAGGGGGATGACGGCTTGTGAGCTGAAAGTCAGGAATGTGCAGCCAGAAGCAATAAACGCTTCTACACTCATTGACAAGACAAGCTAAAACACAGTAAAGTGGGTCAGCGCCCACCCTATGTGTGCTGGCAGAGAAACTAAACTTATGTATTTCATACCATATCGTGACACCTCCCAACACCAGCCTCTCATCTCTCCTTTCCAGCCTCTCATCTCCTCTCCCTTCCAGCCTCTCATCTCCTTTCCAGCCTCTCATCTCCTTTCCAGCCTCTCATCTCCTTTCCAGCCTCTCATCTCCTTTCCCCACCAGCCTCTCATCTCCTCTCTTCACCAGCCTCTCCTTTCCAGCCTCTCCTCTCTTTTCCAGCCTCTCCTCTCCTTTCCAGCCTCTCCTCTCCAGCCTCTCCTCTCCTCACCAGCCTCTCCTCTCCTCACCTGCCTCTCCTCTCCTTTCCAGCCTCTCATCTCCTCTCCTTTCCAGCCTCTCATCTCCTCTCCTTTCCAGCCTCTCATCTCCTCTCCAGCCTCTCCTCACCAGCCTCTCCTCACCAGCCTCTCCTCTCCTTTCAAACCTCTCATCTCCTCTCCTTACCAGCCTCTCCTTTCCAGCCTCTCATCTCCTCTCCAGCCTCTCCTTACCAGCCTCTCCTCACCAGCCTCTCCTCTCCTTACCAGCCTCTCATCTCCTCTCCTCAGAAGCCTCCCCACACCAGCCTCTCATCTCCTCTCCTTTCCAGCCTCTCATCTCCTCTCCTCAGTAGCCTCCCCACACCAGCCTCTCATCTCCTCTCCTTTCCAGCCTCTCATCTCCTCAGCAGCCTCCCTCACCAGCCTCTCATCTCCTCTCCTTACCAGCCTCTCATCTCCTCCCCTTACCAGCCTCCCCTCTCCTCACTCACATCAGCAGACTCCCGTCTCCTCTCTCACCTCACTCCTCTCTGCAGCTTCCTCTGAGTACTCACACACTGCCCGCCTCCTCTCCCTGCTCACCGCCGACTTCAGTATCTTCTCCCACAAACATGTCCGTCCTGCTTCTCTACAAAAAAGCAAAATGTCTTCCAGCTTGAAATGTGTAAATCACCACAATCTGTGTCTCCCCTGTATGTGCATGCTGAGACTTATAGTGCCACAGCAGCTGAGACAGGACGGAAGGGCTCTTACCTGCAGACAGCAGCCGTGGACCTTAGCAGGGTCCCCCCTCTGACAGGCAACATCTGAGGGGGCAGACAAGCACAGAGGTGAGACCCCCAATATCACCAGACCCCCCTGATGCTCCCTGTACAAACCCCCAGTCACCTTCTCACCACATGGGGGACAGTACTGGCAGAGCACAAGAAGTGCAGCACTGAAACACTTCCCCCGCAGATGACACAGAATGGTTCCTTGTTACCGAGGAGACAGGAAATCCTCGGGCTGACAGCAGTTAACTCCTTACTGTCTGTGCCGTCACCTGCGGAGTATTCCTGAGGGCTCTCACACCTCCAGTCTGCTCCAGTGCTCCTACATAAGAGCGCGCAGCGTGTCACATGACCCGGGTCAGGACCGTGATACACTTGGGCCTGCTGCTTAAAGGTACAGCACCCATTTCTGCCCCATACAGTAGTCAGGGCTGTAATGCCCTGATGGCGGCCCTGCGCCCGAGACCCCCTCCCCCCGCAGCCTCAAGACTGAGGTGGGTGGGTGGGTGGGGCCAGGGGTGAACCTAGCCTCTATGCTGCCTGAGGCGAACTGCAAAATGGCGCCCCCCCATAGTAAAATCAGTATAAATAAATCTGGTTTACTCTTTACTTACATTCAATTTACATTACATTTACTCTTTACATGCATTCAGTAGTTTGAAGTCACATAGAGTGCAGAAATATGTCTACAGCCCTGAACACCCCTTTAATTGCTACGTACTGTAGATCCGTATTCAGATGTACGATAAATATTAATGATTGCAGGGGCCTTCACCATTTGACCCCCACTAATCACAGGCTGCAGTGGTCGTACTATTATGTACAGCAAATGACTGTGAGGTCAGTGATTTGCTGCAGCGGTCATGTTAATAATGCACAGGTCGACATTAGGGTTGAGCGACTTTCATTTTTTTAAGGTCGAGCCGGGTTTTGTGAAACCCGACTTTGTCCAGAGTCGAGTCGAGTGCAGTCGGCCGATTATCGCTGAAAGTCGGGGATCGACCGAAACACGAAACCCAATGCAAGTCAATGGGGAAGCATAGTCGGCAGTGAGTGGAGGCCAGGAAAACACCTACAGTGCCCATTTTAATGCCAAAAACATCCATTCTTGTTTCTGAAGCTTGTCAATCTTAATTAACTTTATAATAATAGTTGGGCATTGGAAATTGGGGGTCATTTGGCAAAAGTTGTGGGGGGTAGGGCTGGTTCAAGGTTTTAGTGGGCACAGGAAACGTGGACTACGTCACAGCGGTGGAGCAGTGAGAGGTAAGTATGTCAAGTTTGCAAGTGCTGTGATCCTAAGCAAGCAGGGGGGCCCACTCGTTGGCATTGGCACTGGCACAGGGCCCTTAAAAGTACAGCGGTGTGTTTGCACGGCGGGGGCGCCTCCCACCAGCAGCGACACTTTTCCGTACTCTGAGGGGCCCTGTGCCAGTGACGTCGCCAACGAGTATGCCCCCCCACCTGATGAAGGAACCTGCACTTTCATCTGCACCTTCCTCTTTGTCCCTGTGTAAGGTGGTATAACATGCGGGAAGGGGAACTTTACTTTCAGCAGGGTCAGATTCTGGCTGTGTAGAGTGCAAGGGGAATGTAGTGGTCTAGGTCAATGTACCAGCAGACTCATCTAGCAGTGGCTGGGCAATGGGCAGGATGAGGAGGAAACAGATATAGGGCCAAAGAATAAAGTAGGCTAAATGCCGTTCAAAATTGGTAACAGGACTAAACAGGCAGCACTGCTTTGTTCAGTGGAGTAGCAAACCCAAGAGCAGCAGACAGTGTTTCAAGGGCCCAACCACACTAGTAGGCCAAATGCAGTTTAATATCTGATACTATAGGCCGAAAGCCAGAAGGTAGAAGCTCAGCTGTATTCAGTTGAGGGCAACACCAGGGAGGGGCAGACACTGTTAGTAGGCCCTAACCACCAATTTTTAAAAACACAGCACTTAAAGAGAGCCAGAAGGTTGAAGCACAGCTGTATTCAGTTGAGGACAAACACCAGGCAGGGGCAGACACTGTTAGTAGGCCGGAACCACCAATCTTTTAAAAAACAGCACTTAATGAGAGCCAGAAGGTAGAAGCTCAGCTTTATTCAGTTGAGGACAAACACCAGGGAGCAGCAAACAGAGGTATTAGGCCCCATCCAGCAATTTAAAAAAAAAAAAAGCTTAATCAGAGCCAGAAGGTAGAAGCTCAACTTTATTCAGTTGAGGACAACACCAGGCAGGGGCAGACACCGTTAGTAGGCCCATAACCACCAATTTTTAAAAACACAGCACTTAAAGAGAGCCAGAAGGTAGAAGCTCAGCTTTATTCAGTTGAGGACAACACCAGGCAGGGGCAGACACCATTAGTAGGCCGGAACCACCAATCTTTTAAAAAACAGCACTTAATGAGAGCCAGAAGGTAGAAGCTCAGCTTTATTCAGTTGAGGACAACACCAGGCAGGGGCAGACACCGTTAGTAGGCCCATAACCACCAATTTTAAAAAAAAACAGCACTTAATGAGAGCCAGAAGGTGGAAGCTCAGATTTATTCATTTGAGGACAACTTGAATTAGGGACTGCAGACAGACTTACCAGGCTGTCCCCTGTGTGGACCATGCATCCAATACATTAACCCATTGCGCCACAAAGGACACGTAACCTTCCGTGGCCATGCCTACCGCTCCATGTGTCTGTTGTCAGGTGTACCTTTGGACTCACAGATTGACAGAATGAAAGGACAATGTGGTCTTTAACATGCTGGTGGAGGGGTGGGATGGCTTTTCTCGCAAAAGAATTGTCAACTGCGTAGCTCATAGCGTGGTACAGCGTAGTCCATCATGGCTTTATTAATATTAAATAAAATAAAAAAATAGGCTCTATGCACTGTAAAATTGGTTCCAGGGGTACACGGGCAGCAGTGGTCAGGTCAGTGGAGGCCTAGTGGAAGGAGGGACCGCAGACAGGCTTCCATGGCCTAACATACTAAAATGGGCTGGCTGTAGGCACTTTATAATTGGTTCCAGGGGTACACGGGCAGCAGTGGTCAGGTCAGTGGAGGCCTAGTGGAAGGAGGGACCGCAGACAGGCTTCCAAGGCCTAACATACTAAAATGGGCTGGCTGTAGGCACTTTATAATTGGTTCCAGGGGTACACGGGCAGCAGTGGTCAGGTCAGTGGAGGCCTAGTGGAAGGAGGGACCGCAGACAGGCTTCCAAGGCCTAACATACTAAAATGGGCTGGCTGTAGGCACTTTATAATTGGTTCCAGGGGTACACGGGCAGCAGTGGTCAGGTCAGTGGAGGCCTAGTGGAAGGAGGGACCGCAGACAGGCTTCCAAGGCCTAACATACTAAAATGGGCTGGCTGTAGGCACTTTATAATTGGTTCCAGGGGTACACGGGCAGCAGTGGTCAGGTCAGTGGAGGCCTAGTGGAAGGAGGGACCGCAGACAGGCTTCCAAGGCCTAACATACTAAAATGGGCTGGCTGTAGGCACTTTATAATTGGTTCCAGGGGTACACGGGCAGCAGTGGTCAGGTCAGTGGAGGCCTAGTGGAAGGAGGGACCGCAGACAGGCTTCCAAGGCCTAACATACTAAAATGGGCTGGCTGTAGGCACTTTATAATTGGTTCCAGGGGTACACGGGCAGCAGTGGTCTGGTCAACGGAGGCCGTTTGTAATGAGTGTCTGCCAGTTAGTAGTCCAAAACAACAAATAAATGTGAATGTCTCGCATTAAAACAAAACAAAAACACTAAAGGGTGCAATCATTAGGTTCAGGGGTGGGATCCTCTGCATTGTTTCAGACCTACTAATTTAGCGCAAAGTATTTACTGTGGTAAATAGAGGACACTGCCCCTGACTATGTTAAGTACCATCATACATGTCAACACAATGGTATTGTCAGTGGCAGGTATGGAAGGATGTCAGCGCATAGACTAAACATTGGTGGAAGTGTGAGAGATAACTGTGGAAGTGGTAGAGCAATGTTTGACCTGGGGGTGGGTGAACTCTCTTGTGGCCGGCGGTACAGGCCCAGGGCCCCTCATGTTACAACAGTGTGTCTGACGTTGGGTGCGCACCACCACCGCCAGAGACACTTTATTGTACTATGAGGGACCCAGTAGCAATGCCGTCGACCAAAAGCGAGCACACCCACCTCTTCAGACAAACAGCAGTCTCACGGGTGCTTGCGCCAAGTCGCGATACCTGTTATGACCCCAATGGCGAGGGTCTCAGAGGAATGTGGAAGTCTGAGGAATACAAAAAACCAGCTCATAGGGCAGTGGTAACTGGATTGACCATATATCTACTCCTAACGCCAACCCTAGAAGTAGCCGGGGATCATTCCTACGATGATTCTAGATGACACGCTCCAGCCGGAGAATCTAGCTACCCCTAGTAGAGGAAAACAAAGACCTTTCTTGCCTCCAGAGAAATGGACCCCAAAGCTGGATAGAAGCCCCCCACAAATAATAACGGTGAGGTAAGAGGAAATGACAAACACAGAAATGAATCAGATTTAGCACAGAGAGGCCCGCTAACTAATAGCAGAAAAAGGAAAGGGAACTTATATGGTCAACGAAAACCCTATTAAAATCCACACTGGAAATTCAAGAACCCCCGAACCGTCTAACGGTCCGGGGGGAGAACACCAGCCCCCCTAGAGCTTCCAGCAAAGGTCAGGATGCAGACCAGGAACAAGCTGGACAAAAATGCAAAAACCAAAACAAATAGCAAAAGCAAAAAGTAGACTTAGCTGATATTTTCTGGAACCAGGATCAGTAGACAAGAGCACAGCAGACTAGCTCTGATAACTACGTTGCCAGGCACAGAACTGAAGGTCCAGGGAGCTTATATAGCTACACCCTAAACTAACGACCTCAGGTGCGGATTAAAGGAATGACAGAAAAACCAGAGTCAAAAAACTAGCAACCACTAGAGGGAGCAAAAAGCAAAATCACAACAGTACCCCCCCCTTAGTGAGGGGTCACCGAACCCTCACCACGACCACCAGGGCGATCAGGATGAGCGGCATGAAAGGCACGAACTAAATCGGCCGCATGAACATCAGAGGCGACCACCCAGGAATTATCCTCCTGACCATAGCCCTTCCACTTGACCAAGTACTGAAGCCTCCGCCTGGAGAGGCGAGAATCCAAGATCTTCTCCACCACGTACTCCAACTCGCCCTCAACCAACACCGGAGCAGGAGGCTCAGCAGAAGGAACTACAGGCACAATGTACCGCCGCAACAAGGACCTATGAAATACATTGTGAATAGCAAATGACACAGGAAGATCCAGACGAAAAGATACAGGATTAAGGATTTCCAATATCTTGTAAGGCCCAATAAAACGAGGTTTAAATTTGGGAGAGGAGACCTTCATAGGAACAAAGCGGGAAGAAAGCCATACCAAATCCCCAACGCGTAGTCGGGGACCTACACCGCGGCGGCGGTTGGCAAAGCGCTGAGCCTTCTCCTGTGACAATTTCAAGTTGTCCACCACATGATTCCAGATCCGCTGCAACCTATCCACCACAGAATCCACCCCAGGACAGTCAGAAGGTTCCACATGACCCGAAGAAAAGCGAGGATGGAAACCAGAGTTGCAGAAAAAAGGCGAAACCAAGGTGGCGGAACTAGCCCGATTATTAAGTGCAAACTCCGCCAACGGTAAGAATGTCACCCAATCGTCCTGATCAGCAGAGACAAAACACCTCAAATAAGCCTCCAAAGTCTGATTGGTTCGCTCCGTCTGTCCATTAGTCTGAGGATGGAAAGCAGACGAAAACGACAAATCAATGCCCATCCTACCACAAAAGGATCGCCAGAACCTGGAAACGAACTGGGATCCTCTGTCAGACACAATATTCTCAGGGATGCCGTGCAAACGAACCACGTTCTGGAAAAACACAGGAACCAGATCGGAAGAGGAAGGCAGCTTAGGCAAAGGAACCAAATGGACCATCTTGGAGAAGCGATCACATATCACCCAGATAACGGACATGCCCTGAGATAGCGGAAGATCAGAAATGAAATCCATGGAGATATGTGTCCAAGGTCTCTTCGGGACAGGCAAGGGCAAGAGCAACCCGCTGGCACGAGAACAGCAAGGCTTAGCTCGCGCACAAATCCCACAAGACTGCACAAATGACCGCACATCCCTTGACAAGGAAGGCCACCAAAAGGACCTGGCCACCAGATCTCTGGTGCCAAAAATTCCCGGGTGACCTGCCAACACCGAGGAATGAACCTCGGAAATGACTCTGCTGGTCCACTTATCCGGGACAAACAGTCTGTCAGATGGACAAGACTCAGGCCTATCAGCCTGAAATCTCTGCAACACACGTCGCAGATCCGGAGAAATAGCTGACAAGATAACTCCATCTTTAAGAATACCAACAGGGTCAGCGACTCCAGGAGCATCAGGCACAAAGCTCCTAGAAAGAGCATCGGCCTTCACATTCTTTGATCCTGGTAAATACGAGACAACAAAATCAAAGCGGGAGAAAAACAATGACCAGCGGGCCTGTCTCGGATTAAGGCGTTTAGCAGACTCGAGATACATCAGATTTTTGTGATCAGTCAGGACCACAACACGATGCTTAGCACCCTCGAGGCAATGACGCCACTCCTCAAATGCCCATTTCATGGCCAACAACTCCCGATTGCCCACATCATAATTTCGCTCAGCAGGCGAAAACTTCCTAGAGAAAAAGGCACAAGGTTTCATAACAGAGCAACCAGGGCCTCTCTGCGACAAAACGGCCCCTGCTCCAATCTCTGAAGCATCCACCTCAACCTGAAAGGGAAGCGAGACATCAGGCTGGCACAAAACAGGCGCCGAAGTAAACCGGCGTTTCAACTCCTGGAAAGCCTGCACGGCAGCAGGAGCCCAGTTAGCTACATCGGAGCCCTTCTTGGTCATATCCGTCAAAGGTTTCACAATGCTAGAAAAATTAGCGATAAAACGACGGTAGAAGTTAGCGAAGCCCAAGAACTTCTGAAGACTCTTAACCGACGAGGGCTGAGTCCAATCAAGAATAGCTCGGACCTTGACTGGGTCCATCTCCACAGCAGAAGGGGAAAAAATGAACCCCAAAAAGGGAACCTTCTGTACACCAAAGAGACATTTAGAGCCCTTGACAAACAAAGAATTTTCACGCAAAATTTTAAAGACCAACCTGACCTGCTCCACATGCGAATCCCAATTATCAGAAAAAACCAAAATATCATCCAGATAAACAATCAAAAATTTATCCAGATACTTCCGGAATATGTCATGCATAAAGGACTGAAAAACTGAAGGCGCATTGGAGAGCCCAAAAGGCATCACCAAGTACTCAAAATGACCTTCGGGCGTATTGAATGCGGTTTTCCATTCATCACCTTGTTTAATGCGCACAAGGTTGTACGCACCACGAAGGTCTATCTTGGTGAACCACTTGGCACCTTTAATCCGGGCAAACAAGTCAGACAACAGCGGTAAAGGATACTGAAATTTGACAGTGATCTTATTTAAAAGCCGATAATCAATACAGGGTCTCAAAGATCCGTCTTTTTTTGCCACAAAAAAGAATCCCGCACCAAGAGGGGAAGAAGACGGCCGAATATGTCCTTTCTCCAGAGACTCCTTGATATATGAACGCATAGCGGTATGCTCAGGTACCGACAGATTAAACAGTCTTCCCTTAGGAAATTTACTGCCTGGTATCAAATCTATAGCACAGTCACAGTCCCTATGAGGAGGCAATGCACTGGATTCAGACTCACTGAAGACATCCTGATAATCAGATAAATACTCCGGAACTTCCGAAGGCGTAGAAGAAGCAATAGACACAGGCAGGGAATCCCCATGAATACCACGACAGCCCCAACTTGAGACTGACATAGCCTTCCAGTCCAGGACTGGATTATGGGTCTGTAACCATGGCAGCCCCAAAACAACCAAATCATGCATTTTATGCAAAACCAGGAAACGTATCACCTCGCGGTGTTCAGGAGTCATGCACATGGTAACCTGAGTCCAATACTGCGGTTTATTTGCTGCCAATGGCGTAGCATCAATACCCCTAAGAGGAATAGGATTTTCCAATGGTTCAAGAGTAAAACCACAGCGCTTAGCAAATGAGAGATCCATAAGACTCAGGGCAGCACCTGAATCTACAAACGCCATGACAGGATAAGATGACAGTGAGCAAATCAGAGTTACAGACAGAATAAATTTAGGTTGCAAATTACCAATGGTGACAGGACTAACAACCTTAGCTATACGTTTAGAGCATGCTGAGATAACATGTGTAGAGTCACCACAGTAGTAGCACAAGCCATTCCGGCGTCTATGAATCTTCCGCTCATTTCTAGTCAGGATTCTATCACATTGCATTAAATCAGGTGTCTGTTCAGACAACACCATGAGGGAATTTGCGGTTTTTCTATCACATTGCACCGAGTTAGGTGTCTGTTCAGACAACACCATGAGGGAATTTGCGGTTTTGCGCTCCCGCAACCGCCGGTCAATTTGAATAGCCAGTGCCATAGTATCATTCAGACCTGTGGGAATGGGAAATCCCACCATAACATTTTTAATGGCTTCAGAAAGGCCATTTCTGAAATTAGCGGCCAGTGCACACTCGTTCCAATGTGTCAGCACGGACCACTTCCGAAATTTTTGGCAATACACTTCAGCCTCGTCCTGCCCCTGCGACATAGCCAGCAAGGCCTTTTCTGCCTGAATCTCAAGATTGGGTTCCTCATAGAGCAAACCGAGCGCCAGAAAAAACGCATCAATATCAGCCAATGCCGGATCTCCTGGCGCCAGCGAAAAAGCCCAATCCTGAGGGTCGCCCCGTAAGAACGAAATAACAATTTTTACTTGCTGAGCAGAGTCTCCAGATGAACAGGGTCTCAGGGACAAAAATAATTTACAATTATTCACGAAATTTCTAAACTTAAATCTGTCACCGGAAAACAGTTCAGGAATCGGTATTTTAGGTTCAGACCTAGGATTTCTGATAACATAGTCTTGTATGCCCTGCACACGAGTAGCCAGCTGGTCCACACTTGTAATCAAGGTCTGGACATTCATGTCTGCAGCAAGCATAGCCACTCTGAGGTAAAGGGGAAGAAGGAAGAAGAGGGAAAAAAAAAAACCTCAGAATCTTCTTTCTTATAATCCCTCTTTTGCAATGCACTAAACATTTAATATTGGCCTGGCAAACTGTTGTGACCCCAATGGCGAGGGTCTCAGAGGAATGTGGAAGTCTGAGGAATACAAAAAACCAGCTCATAGGGCAGTGGTAACTGGATTGACCATATATCTACTCCTAACGCCAACCCTAGAAGTAGCCGGGGATCATTCCTACGATGATTCTAGATGACACGCTCCAGCCGGAGAATCTAGCTACCCCTAGTAGAGGAAAACAAAGACCTTTCTTGCCTCCAGAGAAATGGACCCCAAAGCTGGATAGAAGCCCCCCACAAATAATAACGGTGAGGTAAGAGGAAATGACAAACACAGAAATGAATCAGATTTAGCACAGAGAGGCCCGCTAACTAATAGCAGAAAAAGGAAAGGGAACTTATATGGTCAACGAAAACCCTATTAAAATCCACACTGGAAATTCAAGAACCCCCGAACCGTCTAACGGTCCGGGGGGAGAACACCAGCCCCCCTAGAGCTTCCAGCAAAGGTCAGGATGCAGACCAGGAACAAGCTGGACAAAAATGCAAAAACCAAAACAAATAGCAAAAGCAAAAAGTAGACTTAGCTGATATTTTCTGGAACCAGGATCAGTAGACAAGAGCACAGCAGACTAGCTCTGATAACTACGTTGCCAGGCACAGAACTGAAGGTCCAGGGAGCTTATATAGCTACACCCTAAACTAACGACCTCAGGTGCGGATTAAAGGAATGACAGAAAAACCAGAGTCAAAAAACTAGCAACCACTAGAGGGAGCAAAAAGCAAAATCACAACAGATACCACAGCCCCGTGTGGGGACTTTGGCCATTTAGGGAGGTGTAAACATGTCGTATGCTGGACAATAAGCTGCAGCAAATTAGACATTAGAAAAGTAATTCACAGTAGTCCACAGGCAAGAGCTTTTCATAGGAAAGCTAGGTGTCGGCCGGGCAAGGTGGGGCAAAAGATTTCGAAATCCAGTTGTGGTTCATTTTAATGAATGTTAGATCATCAACATTTTGGGTAGCCAGACGAGTCCTTTTTTCGGTTAATATTGAACCTGCAGCACTGAATACTCTTTCTGATAGGACACTTGCTGCCGGGCAAGCAAGCTCCTGCAATGCATATTCTGCCAATTCTGGCCAGGTGTCTAATTTTGATGCCCAGTAATCAAATGGGAATGACGGTTGAGGGAGAACATCGATAAGGGATGAAAAATAGTTAGTAACCATACTGGACAAATGTTGTCTCCTGTCACTTTCAATTGATGTAGCAGTACCTGTCCTGTCTGCGGTCATAGCAAAATCACTCCACAACCTGGTCAGAAAACCCCTCTGTCCAACGCCACTTCTGATCTGTGCACCCCTAACACTCCTAGTCTGCTGCCCCCTGGAGCTCGTGTGAGAACGATCACGTGCGCTGTGTGCTGGGAATGCCTGAAGCAAACGGTCAACAAGAGTTGATTGTTTGGTTGCTAATATTAGTTCCAAGTTCTCATGTGGCATAATATTTTGCAATTTGCCTTTATAGCGTGGATCAAGGAGGCAGGCCAACCAGTAATCGTCATCGTTCATCATTTTCGTAATGCGTGTGTCCCTTTTTAGGATACGTAAGGCATAATCCGCCATGTGGGCCAAAGTTCCAGTTGTCAAATCTACGGTTGTGATTGGTTGAGGGGCAGTTTCAGGCAAATCTACGTCACTTGTGTCCCTCAAAAAACCAGAACCTGTCCTTGCCACGCAACCAATTTCCAGTTCCCCCGGGAAAGCTTCCGCATTAAAAATATACTCATCCCCATCATCCTCCTCGTCCTCCACCTCCTCTTCGCCCGCTACCTCGTCCTGTACACTGCCCTGACCAGACAATGGCTGACTGTCATCAAGGCTTTCCTCTTCCTCTGGTGCAAACGCCTGATCCTTTATGTGCGTCAAACTTTGCATCAGCAGACACATTAGGGGGATGCTCATGCTTATTATGGCGTTGTCTGCACTAACCAGCCGTGTGCATTCCTCAAAACACTGAAGGACTTGACACATGTCTTGTATGTGTATCCTCCCACAAAAACATAACAGCCCGCCTCTGTTGGCACAGTCTCTGAAGCATGTGCAGTGTTGAGTTCCACCTTGTTGCAACGTCTATGATTAGGCGATGCTGGGGAAGGTTCAAAGACTGCTGATAGGTCTGCATACGGCTGGAGTGTACAGGCGAACATCGGATATGTGAGCAAAGTCCACACACTTTGAGGAGCAGGTCGGAGAACCCAGGATAAGTTTTCAATAAGCACTGCACCACCAGGTTTAAGGTGTGAGCCAGGCAAGGAATGTGTTTCAGTTGGGAAAGGGAGATGGCAGCCATGAAATTCCTTCCGTTATCACTCACTACCTTGCCTGCCTCAAGATCTACTGTGCCCAGCCACGACTGCGTTTCTTGTTGCAAGAACTCGGACAGAACTTCCGCGGTGTGTCTGTTGTCGCCCAAACACTTCATAGCTAGTGTTGAGCGATACCGTCCGATACTTGAAAGTATCGGTATCAGAAAGTATCGGCCGATACCGGCAAAGTATCGGATCCAATCCGATACCGATACCCGATACCAATACAAGTCAATGGGACTCAAGTATCGGACGGTATTCCTGATGGTTCCCAGGGTCTGAAGGAGAGGAAACTCTCCTTCAGACCCTGGGATCCATATAAATGTGTAAAATAAAGAATTAAAATAAAAAATATTGCTATACTCACCTGTTCGACGCAGCCTGGACCTCAGCGAGGGAACCGGCAGCGTTGTTTGTTTAAAATTCGCGCTTTTACTTGGTTACGTGAAGTCCCGGCTTGTGATTGGTCAGGGCGGCCATGTTGCCGGGACGCGGACCAATCACAGCAAGCCGTGACGAAATTACGTCACGGCTTGCTGTGATTGGTCCGCGTCCCGGCAACATGGCCGCCATTAACCAATCACAAGCCGTGACGTCACGGGAGGCTGGACACGCGCGCTTTTTTAAATACGCGCATGTCCAGCCTCCCGTGACGTCACGGCTTGTGATTGGTTAATGGCGGCCATGTTGCCGGGACGCGGACCAATCACAGCAAGCCGTGACGTAATTTCGTCACGGCTTGCTGTGATTGGTCCGCGTCCCGGCAACATGGCCGCCCTGACCAATCACAAGCCGGGACTTCACGTAACCAAGTAAAAGCGCGAAATTTAAACAAACAACGCTGCCGGTTCCCTCGCTGAGGTCCAGGCTGCGTCGGACAGGTGAGTATAGCAATATTTTTTATTTTAATTCTCTCTTTTACACATTATTACATTAATGTTGTTGCGATACCCGATACCCGATACCACAAAAGTATCGGATCTCGGTATCGGAAATTCCGATACAGCAAGTATCGGCCGATACCCGATACTTGCAGTATCGGAATGCTCAACACTATTCATAGCCAATACAGCCTGCTGACACTTGCCAGTAGCTGGCCCATAATGGGACAACTGGTGTGCAACAGTGTCATCTGCCGATGGAGTGGTTGGCCGACTGCGGTCTGTGGAAGAGCTGTAGCTTCTGCAGGAGGACGAGGAGGAGGAGGAGGGGGTGCGAACGCCTACAGCCAACTGTTTCCTAGACCGTGGGCTAGGCACAACTGTCCCGAAATTGATGTCCCCTGTGGACCCTGCATCCACCACATTCACCCAGTGTGCCGTGATGGACACATAACGTCCCTGGCCATGCCTACTGGTCCATGCATCTGTAGTCAGGTGCACCTTTGTACTCACAGATTGCCTGAGTGCATTAATGATGCGCTGTTTAACATGCTGGTGCAGGGCTGGGATGGCTTTTCTGGAAAAAAAGTGTCGACTGGGTAGCTCGTATCGTAGTTCAGCGTACTCCATCAGGCCTTTGAAAGCTTCGCTTTCAACTAACCGGTGGGGCATCATCTCTAACGAGATTAGTCTAGCTATGTGGGCGTTAAAACCCTGTGTACGCGGATGCGAGGATAAGTACTTCCTTTTTCTAACCAGAGTCTCATGTAGGGTGAGCTGGACTGGAGAGATGGAGATCGTGGTACTTTCGGGTGTGCCGGTGGACATGGCAGACTGAGAGACGGTTGGAGACGGTATTGTTTCCGCTGGTGCCCTAGATGCAATATTTCCTCCTACAAAACTGGTGATTCCCTGACCCTGACTGCTTTTGGCTGGCAAAGAAACCTGCACAGATACTGCCGGTGGTGCGGAAAATGGTGGCCTTACAGTGCCGGAAGGGATGTTGCGTTGCTGACTAGCTTCATTGGCCAAGGGTGCTACAACCTTAAGGGACGTTTGGTAGTTACTCCAGGCTTGAAAATGCATGGTGGTTAAGTGTCTATGCATGCAACTAGTATTGAGACTTTTCAGATTCTGACCTCTGCTTAAGCTAGTTGAACATTTTTGACAGATGACTTTGCGCTGATCAATTGGATGTTGTTTAAAAAAATGCCAGACTGCACTCTTCCTAGCATCGGATCCCTTTTCAGGGATTGCAGACTGAGCTTTAACCGGATGGCCACGCTGTCCTCCAACAGGTTTTGGCTTTGACACGCGTTTTGGCCCAGATACGGGACCGGCAGATGGAACCTGTTGCGATGTTGATGCCTGCTGCAGACCCTCCTCCACCTCCGCTTCTGAACTACTGCCGCCTGCACCCTGTTCCCCCAATGGCTGCCAATCGGGGTCAACAACTGGGTCATCTATTACCTCCTCTTCGAGCTCGTGTGCAACTTCGTCTGTGTCACCGTGTCGGTCGGTGGTATAGCGTTCGTGGCGGGGCAACATAGTCTCATCAGGGTCTGATTGTGGATCAGTACCCTGAGAGGGCAATGTTGTGGTCTGAGTCAAAGGAGCAGCATAGTACTCTGGCTGTGGCTGTGCATCAGTGCACTCCATGTCAGAATCTACTTGTAATGGGCATGGCCTGTTAAGTGTTTCACTTTCTAAGCCAGGGATGGTATGTGTAAAGAGCTCCATGGAGTATCCCGTTGTGTCGCCTGCTGCATCCTTCCCTCTTGTTGTTGTTTTTGCTGAAGAGGACAAGGAAGCGACTTGTCCCTGACCGTGAACATCCACAAGCGACGCGCTGTTTTTACATTTACCAGTTTCAGAAGAGGAGGCAAAAGAGCTAGAGGCTGAGTCTGCAAGGTAAGCCAAAACTTGCTGTTGCTGCTCTGGCTTTAAAAGCGGCTTTCCTACTCCCAGAAAAGAGAGTGTTCGAGGCCTTGTGTAGCCAGACAACAAACCTGGCTCCACAGCTCCAGACTTAGGTGGAATATTTTTATCCCCACGACCACCTGATGCTCCACTACCACTACCATCATTACCAGCTGACAATGAACGCCCACGGCCACGACCTCTTGCACAAGACTTCTTCATTGTTTTAAAAACTTAACCAAAGTAACTTTATTTGTTGCTGTCAAACAACTTACACGGTGAGCTATAACTTCAGTCTGATTTCAATATCCCTTTACAGGTTGGTGAGACCACAAGGAAAATCAGGCCCAATGTTACACACTCTGTTTTCTGTGGCACCAAATCACAGAGATGCCACACACGCAGGACTGTCACTCAAGCACAAATGTCAATACTAATCTCCCACCTATTTTATTTTTATTTTTTTTTCAGGGAGACTTTAGAAACCAAATAATAATAATAAAAAAGGCTTTCTATGGCCCACTGAGAGAGAGATGGCACACACAGGAGTCAGGAGTGGCACACAAGCCCTGAGGCCAATATTTTTCTCCCACTGATTGATGTAGTGATTTTTTTTCAGGTAGATTTTAGAACCCAAATCAAGCAAAAAAATTAATAGGCTTTCTATGGCCCACAATTTGAGAGAGAGAGATGGCACACCCAGGAGTCATGACTGGCACACAAGCAGAAAGGGCAATATTAATCTCCCACTGTTTGAATTTTTTTTTTTCAGGGAGACTTTAGAAACCAAATAATAAAAAAAAGGCTTTCTATGGCCCACTGAGTGAGAGATGGCACACACAGGAGTCAGGAGTGGCACACAAGCCCTGAGGCCAATATTTTTCTCCCACTGATTGATGTAGTGATTTTATTTCAGGTAGATTTTAGAACCAAAATCAAGCAAAAAAATTAATAGGCTTTCTATGGCCCACAATTTGAGAGAGAGAGATGGCACACCCAGGAGTCAAGACTGGCACACAAGCAGAAAGGGCAATATTAATCTCCCACTGTTTGAATTTTTTTTTTTTTTTCAGGGAGACTTTAGAAACCAAATAAAAAAAAAAAAAGGCTTTCTATGGCCCACTGAGTGAGAGATGGCACACACAGGAGTCAGGAGTGGCACACAAGCCCTGAGGCCAATATTTTTCTCCCACTGATTGATGTAGTGATTTTTTTTCAGGTAGATTTTAGAACCCAAATCAAGCAAAAAAATTAATAGGCTTTCTATGGCCCACTGAGTGAGAGATGGCACACACAGGAGTCAGGAGTGGCACACAAGCCCTGAGGCCAATATTTTTCTCCCACTGATTGATGTAGTGATTTTATTTCAGGTAGATTTTAGAACCAAAATCAAGCAAAAAAATTAATAGGCTTTCTATGGCCCACAATTTGAGAGAGAGAGATGGCACACCCAGGAGTCAAGACTGGCACACAAGCAGAAAGGGCAATATTAATCTCCCACTGTTTGAATTTTTTTTTTTTTTTCAGGGAGACTTTAGAAACCAAATAAAAAAAAAAAAAGGCTTTCTATGGCCCACTGAGTGAGAGATGGCACACACAGGAGTCAGGAGTGGCACACAAGCCCTGAGGCCAATATTTTTCTCCCACTGATTGATGTAGTGATTTTTTTTCAGGTAGATTTTAGAACCCAAATCAAGCAAAAAAATTAATAGGCTTTCTATGGCCCACTGAGTGAGAGATGGCACACACAGGAGTCAGGAGTGGCACACAAGCCCTGAGGCCAATATTTTTCTCCCACTGATTGATGTAGTGATTTTATTTCAGGTAGATTTTAGAACCAAAATCAAGCAAAAAAATTAATAGGCTTTCTATGGCCCACAATTTGAGAGAGAGAGATGGCACACCCAGGAGTCAAGACTGGCACACAAGCAGAAAGGGCAATATTAATCTCCCACTGTTTGAATTTTTTTTTTTTTCAGGGAGACTTTAGAAACCAAATAATAATAATAAAAAAGGCTTTCTATGGCCCACTGAGTGAGAGATGGCACACACAGGAGTCAGGAGTGGCACACAAGCCCTGAGGC
Source organism: Ranitomeya variabilis (assembly GCF_051348905.1). NCBI lineage: Eukaryota > Metazoa > Chordata > Amphibia > Anura > Dendrobatidae > Ranitomeya > Ranitomeya variabilis. The sequence continues at coordinate 104,084,400 of NC_135233.1, forward strand.
CAATATTTTTCTCCCACTGATTGATGTAGTGATTTTTTTTCAGGTAGATTTTAGAACCCAAATCAAGCAAAAAAATTAATAGGCTTTCTATGGCCCACTGAGTGAGAGATGGCACACACAGGAGTCAGGAGTGGCACACAAGCCCTGAGGCCAATATTTTTCTTCCACTGATTGATGTAGTGATTTTTTTTCAGGTAGATTTTAGAACCCAAATCAAGCAAAAAAATTAATAGGCTTTCTATGGCCCACTGAGTGAGAGATGGCACACACAGGGATGGCACTCTAGCAGAAATGCCAATCTTAATCTCCCACAAAAAAAAAAAAAAAAACAGGGACTGTCCTACAATTACTATCTCCCTGCAGTAATCTCAGCCAGGTATGGCAGGCAGCAATAAGGAGTGGACTGATGCACAAATTAAATAAAAAGTGTGGACAAACAAAAAAGATAGCTGTGCAGAAAGGAAGGAACAAGAGGATTTGTGCTTTGAAAAAAGCAGTTGGTTTGCACAGCGTCGTACACACACAGGCACAGCAACGCAGCTATCAGGGTCAGGGAGCCTTCTAGGGCAGCCCAATGAGCGACAGCGCTGAGGAAAAAAAAATGTAGCTTCCACTGTCCCTGCACACCGAAGGTGGTGTTGGACAGTGGAAATCGCTACAGCACAAGCGGTTTGCAGCTTTATGTACCCTGCCTATCACTATCCCTGCTTCTGAAGAAGCGGCAGCAACCTCTCCCTACGCTCAGATCAGCAGCAGTAAGATGGCGGTCGGCGGGAACGCCCCTTTATAGCCCCTGTGACGCTGCAGAAAGCAAGCCAATCACTGCAATGCCCTTCTCTAAGATGGTGGGGACCAGGACCTATGTCATCACGCTGCCCACACTCTGCGTTCACCTTCATTGGCTGAGAAATGGCACTTTTCGCGTCATTGAAATGCGACTTTGGCGCGAAAGTCGCGTACCGCATGGCCGACCCCGCACAGGGGTCGGATCGGGTTTCATGAAACCCAACTTTGCAAAAAGTCGGCGACTTTTGAAAATGAACGACCCGTTTCGCTCAACCCTAGTCGACATCACTTTTGGTACCAGAGGGGAACACCGACACGAATGAGAATCACTAAATAATGTAATAGGGGGTTTTCAATTTTATTTTTTTAGACCATCCCTTACTCTTTTGAAAATTTGGCAAAATAAGAGAAAATTAAAGCTCACAACTGTCAGGTGACTGGCACAGGCCCCCATTCAGAGAAGCGTCTAAGGCTATGTGCACACATTGCGGATCCGCCGCTGTGGGTCCGCAGCGGTTTCCCATGCATTTACAGGACAATGTAAACCTATGGAAAACGGAATCCGCAGTGCACATGCTGCGGAAAAATCGTGCGGAAACGCTGCGGTTTACATTCCGCAGCGTGTCAATTCTTTGTGCGGTTTCTGCAGTGGTTTACACCTGCTCCATAATGGAAATCTGCAGGTGTAAAACCGCAGGTGAAATCCGCACTAAATACGCAAAAAAAAAAACACAGCAAATCCGCGGTAAAACGCAGTGCCTTACCTGCGGATTTCTGAAATCCTCTGCGGAAAAATCTGCAGCCCTCAAAAATACGTGTGCACATAGCCTCACAGTCACCTGACCGCTGCAGTTAATCACAGGTTTTATCTGTGACATCCAGATAGTGCAGTCATCGCTTCAGCAACAGCTGTCGACCACCAGAGAGGCGGTGGCTGAATTCCCGGGGGTGACAGGAGGGCAATATCTCTCTGTGTAGGATTTATTTTAAATAAACTAGTATGTATATACTGCATATTTTCCCCATCTCAGATAACCCCTTTAATGCCAGGCAGGATACCATACAAACATAACACATCCTCTTCTATTTACCTTCATGGTCACACAGTCTCCTGCTGCCTGTGGCTCCTGTGCTTACCTGGTGTATATCAAAGAGGGCACACAGCAGGCAGCCAGGGGGGACTGGTACCATTGTCATATTAAGGAAGCAATTTTTGACGTGGGATTTACCCTGCTGGCATCACTGCTATATTCTAGTGACAGTGACAAGCGCATAATACCAGGGGCATAGGAGAACAGAGGGGGGGCACGAGAGAACAGAGGGGGGGCACGAGAGAATTACAGTGACGGTTGCGCACTCTAATTGTGAATATAGGGGAACCTCAGAATATGACTGCTCTGTTATTGAAATTAAATCTATATACAAAAACGAACATTGATTTTACCGCCATATTGTGACAATATGAAACTTTGATGGTCGCAATACTCTGAGTGCCCCTATAACAATACAATAATGCTGAAGTGCCCACTTTACATTTAATAATGTCCCCTAAGTTCCCTCATGTACTGCTCCATTATACACAGTATGGTGAGCTCAAAGCTTCCATATACACTGTATAAGGCCCCCACAGCTCCCCTATACACAGTGTGATGATTCTATAACTCCCCTATACACCATATGATGTTCCCACTGCTTCCCTATTTACACAGTATAATGCTGACAGATCTCCACTATAGAAAGTATAATGCCCCCCAGAGCTCCCCTATATACAGTGTAATGGGCCAACAGCTCCCATATGCACAATATGCCTTCACAGTTCCGTATGCAAAGTATGGTGGGTCCACAGCTCCCTTCTAAACAGTATGATGTCCCTCACAGTTCTCCTGTACACAGTATGATGGACCCGCAGCTCCCTTATGCACAGTATGATGTGGCTACAGCTTCCTTATACACAGTATGATGGGGCCACAGCTTCCTTATACACAGTATGATGGGGCCACAGCTCCTCTATATACAGTATGATGGACACACAGCTCCCTTATACACAGTAGGATGGGCCCGCAGCTCCCTTATACACAGTAGGATGGGCCCGCAGCTCCCTTATACACAGTATGATGCACACACAGCTCCTCTATATACATTATGATGGGCCCACAGCTCCTCTATACACAGTATGATGGGCCCACAGCTCCCTTAAACACAGTATGATGGGCCCGCAGCTCTCTTATACACAGTATGATGGGCCCGCAGCTCCCTTATACACAGTATGATGGGCCCGCAGCTCCCTTATACACAGTATGATGGGCCCGCAGCTCCCTTATACACAGTATGATGGGCCAGCAGCTCCCTTATACACAGTATGATGGGCCCGCAGCTCCCTTATACACAGTATGATGGGCCCGCAGCTCCCTTATACACAGTATGATGGGCCCGCAGCTCCCTTATACACAGTATGATGGGCCCGCAGCTCCCTTATACACAGTATGATGGGCCCGCAGCTCCCTTATACACAGTATGATGGGCCTGCAGCTCCCTTATACACAGTATGATGGGCCCGCAGCTCCCTTATACACAGTATGATGGGCCCGCAGCTCCCTTATACACAGTATGATGGGCCCGCAGCTCCCTTATACACAGTATGATGGGCCCGCAGCTCCCTTATACACAGTATGATGGGGCCGCAGCTCCCTTATACACAGTATGATGGGCCCACAGCTCCCTTATACACAGTATGATGGGCCCACAGCTCCCTTATACACAGTATGATGAGCCCACAGCTCCCTTATACACAGTATGATGAGCCCACAGCTCCCTTACCACAGTATGATGGGCCCGCAGCTCCCTTAATACACAGTATGATGGGCCCGCAGCTCCCTTATACACAGTATGATGAGCCCACAGCTCCCTTATACACAGTATGATGAGCCCACAGCTCCCTTACCACAGTATGATGGGCCCGCAGCTCCCTTATACACAGTATGATGAGCCCACAGCTCCCTTACCACAGTATGATGGGCCTGCAGCTCCCTTAATACACAGTATGATGGGCCCACAGCTCCCTTATACACAGTATGATGGGCCCGCAGCTCCCTTATACACAGTATGATGGGCCCACAGCTCCCTGTCATGATTTGGCAGTCTGCAGTCACATAAAGTGACTGCATACATTTATTCCAAACCTTTATCAACTTTATAGTATTAAATTGCTTATTATTAAATTATTAAAGCACCACTCTAGTAGGGTTTTTTTCCACCGTTGGAGTGGTGCTTTAAGCGCAGGTCCCCATTCCCAGTCATTTACTCATCCTCCGGCGTATTCACTATTTTGTGGCACTGCTGCAGTCCCACAGCTCAAACTTGTGAGCGCAGCTTCTGACTGGCCAGAAGTGAGAAGCTATGTCACAAGCGCTCAATGTAAGACTATGAGGCTATGTGCACACGTTGCGGATTCTTATGCGCATTTTTCCCGCACCGTTTTTGCAAAATCCACAGGTAAAATGTGCTGCGTTTTACATGCGTATTTACCGCGGATTTCCTGCTTGTTTTGTGAGGATTTCGCCTGTGTTTTTACACCTGCGGATTCCTATACAGGAGCAGGTGTAAAATGCTGCAGAATCCGCACAAAGAATGTTGCAGAAAATACAAAGCAGCGTTTCCGTGTGGTATTTTCAACACCCATGGGCACTGCGGATTTGGTTTTCCATAGGTTTACATGGTACTGTACAACGCATGGAAAACTGCTACGAATCCGCAGCCAAATCCGCACCGTGTGCACACAGCCTGACAGTGAGAAAGAGGCCAGAACGAGGCTCCCATAGACTTACATTGATTAGTGACCTCTGCGCTGCTCCATGAAACACTGGAGCCGCGGACAGGTCACAAACTGCAGGAGACGGAGCCGAGCGGAGACTAAAACAGATGAGAACGCCAGAAGGTGAGTATCAGACAGGGGGCAGCGGACTTGGATTTTCAGTACCGCTCCAGCAGTGATATAAAAAAAAAATCCGGAGTGGTGCTGTAAATGTGATGCAGCTCTTGGTTACTGTATGCAGGCTCCTTATACTAATACTCATAAAAGACCCAGGTGGTACGTATCAAAAGCCCCCTACCATCCCCCCCATCTCCAGCCTCCCCAGACAGCAAATATTACCTGTGATGGAGTACATATAATATCAGAACAAAACATTATAATATTCAGCCCCAATACCCCCATCATCTCACATCCACCCCTCGGTGCCCTGTCCCACTTCACCCACCTTCAGCCCCCACAACACCCCCATGGTCTCACATTTACCCCTCAGTGCTCTGCCTCCCCTCCCCCACTTCAGTACCCAATACCCCCATCATCTTTCATCCACCCCATCAGTACCCTGTCCCCCTAACCCACTTTCAGTGCCCACAACACCCCCATAGTCTCACATTTACCCCCCAGTGCCCTGTCTCACTCCCCCACAATACCCCCATGCTCTCACATCCACCCCCTCAGTACCCTGTCCCCCCTCACCCACAATACCCCAATGGTCTCACATTCACATCACAGTGACATACCTAAATTTAATAAGCCTAAAATGTTCCATCCCCAGCACTTACTGATAAAGTTTGCAGGCAGGACCAGGAAGTGTCTAGGTGAAATGCAACATGTGGGCACTAGGACCCAGCGTGCCTGAGCCTGAGCCAATCCCAGCGTGCACAGAGGGAAGAACTGCACCGCCAGCCAGGGAAAAGCTTCATGATCAGGTCAGAAGGGGCGAAACCATTCAATGCAGGAGGGAGACTGCAGCCGGCCACTGTGCTAGCAGCCTGCAGAGTCTCCGTCAGATGGGAGCAGAGCAGACATCATACTGATCTGCTCCTATGCTATGTTCTGAATGTCACAGAAGTGGCCCTGGCTCCCGGTGGGCCCCTTTAAGTGACAGGGCCCGGGGCGATGGCCCCCCTCCAGTCGCTACGCTACTGTGTAGCAGGCAAGCAGCCACAGTCCCCGCCCACAGGCTGTGCTTAGTTCGTTCAATCACAAGTAGCTCGTCTTCCTGGCTGGGGCTGCTCACCCCTTCCCCATCCCGTCCCTCAGTACTTAACTTATAACCGGACAAGTTTGTGTGAGGAGGCAGCACCGCACCCGGCATCCCCGCCGCCTCCTGCTGGTGACACAGCCTCATGCTTATGGCTAGTACCCGGCACATCTCATCTGACTGCAGGGGGTGGCGCTGCGCTGCCGCCCCGTTTTGAGGGACTGGATGCCGCTAGAGGCGAAGTGCTCAACTCACCTCATTATAGCGGTGCCTGTTGTGAATTTGGATTCTGGGCTCCCCCGGTGGCCGCTTGTGGAATTGGACTTGTCATCCTCTTTCCTGTTTCACCTGGTTCCATCAGTAGTGGGTGTCGCTATTTAAGCTCATTTCTCTGGTGGTTTCTTGCCGGTCAACAATGTTATCTGATGCCTCTCAGTGCTTGTTCCTGCTTCTAGACTACTACTAGATAAGTTGGACTTTTGTCCTTGTTTTGTTTTGCCTATTTGTTCCAGTTCACAGCTGAAGTTTTGTTACTGTGTCTGGAAAGCTCTCGTTGATCAGGGATTGCTACTCTGGCGTTATGAGTTAATGCCAGAGTTTAAGGTAATCTCTGGATGGTGTTTTGTTAGTGTTTTTCTGCTGACCATGAAAGTATACTATCTGTCTTCTGCTATCTAGTAAGCGGACCTCAAATTTGCTAAGACTATTTTCCTGCTGCGTTTGTTGTTTCATCTGAACTCACCGTCATTATATGTGGGGGGCTACTGTCTTCTTTGGAATATTTCTCTAGAGGTGAGCCAGGTCTTATATTTCCCTCTGCTAGCTATTTAGGTCTTAGGCCAGAGCTGGGCATCTAGCGATAAATAGGAAATGCTACCTGGCTATTTCTAGTTGCGCGGCAGGCTTAGTTCATGGTCAGTATAGTTCCATCTTCCGAGAGCTTGTCCCTCTATAGGCTTGCTATGATCTCTGCCTGCAGAGATCATGACAGTTTGACCGGCCACTAAAGTGTTAAAGACCCAGGTTTAGAAAGGAGAGTTATAAGAAGTCTGCTGGAATTTTTTTTTTTTTTTTTTTTTTCCTCCAGTCTGCCTTTCTGCAGTCTTTTTTCTCTCTCTCCTCCTAATCTCTGTATGCTCTGTGTGCACCTGACAATAATGGATCTCCAGAGTGTAACTGCGGGTTTGAATAATCTCATCACGAAAGTACAAAATTTACAAGATTTTGTGGTACATGCTCCGGTATCTGAGCCGAGAATTCCTTTGCCGGAGTTCTTCACAGGGAATAGAGCTAGCTTCCAGAATTTCCAAAATAATTGTAAGCTTTATTTGTCCCTGAAGTCTCGTTCAGCTGGAGACCCTGCTCAGCAGGTTAGGATTGTGATTTCCTTGCTCAGGGATGACCCTCAAGATTGGGCCTTCTCATTGCCAGCAGGGGATCCTGCGTTACGCGATGTGGATGCGTTTTTTCTGGCCTTGGGCTTGCTTTATGAGGAACCTCATTTGGAACTTCAGGCAGAAAAAACTTTGATGGCACTATCTCAGGGGCAAGACGAAGCTGAAGTTTTCTGCCAAAGATTCCGTAAATGGTCTGTGCTTACTCAGTGGAATGAGTGCGCCTTGGCGGCAACTTTCAGAGAAGGTCTCTCTGATGCCATTAAGGATGTTATGGTGGGGTTCCCTTTGCCTGCAGGTCTGAATGAGTCCATGACAATGGCTATTCAGATTGATAGGCGTCTGCGGGAGCGCAAACCGGTGCACCATCTGGCGGTGTCTATGGAAAAGACGCCAGAAAGTATGCAGTGTGATAGAATTCTGTCCAGGAGCGAGCGACAGAATTTTAGACGGAAGAATGGATTGTGTTTCTATTGTGGGGATTCTACTCATGTTATATCGGCATGCTCTAGGCGTACAAAGAAGCTTGATAAGTCTGTTTCCATTGGCACCATTCAGTCTAAGTTTATTTTGTCTGTAACCCTGATTTGCTCTTTGTCATCCATTGCCACGGACGCCTATGTTGACTCTGGCGCCGCTCTGAGTCTTATGGATTGGTCCTTTGCCAATCGTTGTGGTTTTGATTTAGAGCCTTTGGAGACTCTTATTCCTCTGAAGGGGATTGACTCCACCCCATTGGCTAATAATAAACCACAATACTGGACACAAGTAACCATGCGTATCAATCCGGATCACCAGGAGATTATTCGTTTCCTGGTGCTGTATAATTTACATGACGATTTGGTACTGGGATTGCCATGGTTGCAGTCTCACAACCCAGTCTTGGACTGGAGAGCAATGTCTGTGTTGAGCTGGGGATGTAAGGGTATTCATGGGGACGTACCTTTGGTTTCTATTTCGTCGTCCATTCCCTCTGAAGTCCCTGAGTTCCTCTCTGATTATCAAGACGTCTTTGACGAACCCAAGCTTGGGTCGTTACCTCCGCACCGTGAGTGCGATTGTGCCATAGATTTGATACCGGGTTGTAAATATCCAAAGGGTCGTTTGTTTAATTTGTCTGTGCCGGAACATGCTGCTATGCGGGAATATATAAAGGAGTCTTTGGAAAAGGGACATATTCGTCCATCTTCTTCTCCCTTGGGAGCTGGGTTTTTCTTTGTCTCAAAAAAAGACGGCTCTTTGAGACCATGTATTGATTATCGGCTTCTGAATAAGATCACTGTTAAGTATCAATACCCATTGCCATTGCTTACTGATATGTTTGCTCGTATAGAGGGTGCTAAGTGGTTCTCTAAAATTGATCTTCGTGGGGCGTATAATTTGGTGCGGATCAGGCAGGGGGATGAGTGGAAGACCGCATTTAATACGCCCGAGGGCCACTTTGAGTATTTGGTCATGCCTTTTGGTCTTTCTAATGCCCCTTCAGTTTTCCAGTCTTTTATGCATGATATTTTCCGCGATTTTCTGGATAAATTTATGATAATATATCTGGATGATATTCTGATTTTTTCTGATGACTGGGACTCTCATGTCCAGCAGGTCAGGAGAGTTTTTCAGGTTCTGCGGTCTAATTCTTTATGTGTGAAGGGGTCTAAGTGCGTTTTTGGGGTCCAGAAAATTTCCTTTTTGGGGTATATTTTTTCTCCCTCTTCCATTGAGATGGATCCCGTCAAGGTGCAAGCTATTTGTGACTGGACTCAGCCCTCCTCTCTTAAGGGTCTTCAGAGATTTTTGGGCTTTGCCAACTTTTACCGCCGATTTATTGCTGGTTTTTCGGATGTCGTTAAACCACTGACTGATTTGACCAGACAAGGCGCTGATGTTGCTAATTGGTCCCCTCATGCTGTAGAGGCCTTTCAGGAGCTTAAGCGCCGTTTTGCCTCTGCCCCTGTGTTGCGTCAGCCTGATGTGAATCTGCCTTTTCAGGTTGAGGTTGACGCTTCGGAGATCGGAGCTGGGGCAGTGTTGTCGCAGAAAGGTTCCGACTGCTCCGTCATTAGGCCTTGTGCCTTCTTTTCTCGCAAATTTTCGCCCGCAGAGCGGAATTATGACGTTGGGAATCGGGAGCTTTTGGCCATGAAGTGGGCGTTTGAGGAGTGGCGCCATTGGCTCGAGGGGGCTAGGCATCAGGTGGTGGTATTGACTGACCACAAAAATTTGATTTATCTTGAGACTGCCAGACGCCTGAATCCTAGACAGGCGCGCTGGTCTTTATTTTTTTCTCGCTTTAATTTTGTGGTGTCATACCTACCGGGTTCTAAGAATGTTAAGGCAGATGCCCTTTCTAGGAGTTTTGACCCGGACTCTCCTGGTAATTCTGAACCCACAGGTATCCTTAGGGAGGGAGTAATTTTGTCGGCCGTTTCTCCTGATCTGCGGCGGTCCTTGCAAGAGTTTCAGGCGGATAGACCGGATCGTTGTCCGCCTGATAGACTGTTTGTTCCGGATGATTGGACCAGCAGAGTCATCTCTGAGGTACATTCTTCTGCATTGGCAGGTCATCCCGGAATTTTTGGTACCAGGGATTTGGTGGCAAGATCCTTCTGGTGGCCTTCCCTGTCACGAGATGTGCGAGTCTTTGTGCAGTCATGTGACGTTTGTGCTCGGGCCAAGTCTTGTAGTTCTCGGGCTAGCGGACTGCTGTTGCCCTTGCCTATTCCTAAGAGGCCTTGGACACACATCTCGATGGATTTTATTTCAGATCTGCCTGTTTCCCAGAAGATGTCTGTCATCTGGGTGGTCTGTGACCGTTTCTCTAAAATGGTCCATTTGGTTCCTCTGCCCAAGTTGCCTTCTTCTTCTGAGTTGGTTCCTCTGTTTTTTCAGAATGTTGTCCGATTGCATGGTATTCCTGAGAATATTGTTTCTGACAGAGGTACCCAATTTGTGTCTAGATTTTGGCGGGCATTCTGTGCTAGGATGGGCATAGATTTGTCTTTTTCATCTGCTTTTCACCCTCAGACTAATGGCCAGACCGAGCGGACTAATCAGACCCTTGAGACATATCTGAGGTGTTTTGTCTCTGCTGACCAGGATGATTGGGTTGCTTTTTTGCCATTGGCAGAGTTCGCCCTCAATAATCGGGCCAGTTCTTCCACCTTGGTGTCCCCGTTTTTCTGTAATTCGGGGTTTCACCCTCGATTTTCCTCCGGTCAGGTGGAATCCTCGGATTGTCCTGGAGTGGATGCGGTGGTGGAGAGATTGCATCACATCTGGGGGCAGGTTATGGACAATTTGAAGTTGTCCCAGGAGAAGACTCAGCGTTTTGCCAACCGTCATCGTCGTGTTGGTTCTCGGCTTTGTGTTGGAGATTTAGTGTGGTTGTCTTCTCGTTTTGTCCCTATGAGGGTCTCTTCTCCTAAGTTTAAACCTCGGTTCATCGGCCCTTATAGAATATTGGAGATTCTTAATCCTGTTTCTTTCCGTTTGGACCTCCCTGCGTCCTTTTCCATTCATAACGTTTTTCATCGGTCGTTATTGCGCAGGTATGAGGTACCTGTTGTACCTTCAGTTGAGCCTCCTGCTCCGGTGTTGGTTGAGGGTGAGTTGGAGTACGTTGTGGAGAAAATTTTGGACTCTCGTGTTTCCAGACGGAAACTCCAGTATCTGGTTAACTGGAAGGGTTACGGCCAGGAGGATAATTCTTGGGTCAATGCATCTGATGTTCATGCTTCTGATCTTGTTCGTGCCTTCCATAGGGCTCATCCTGGTCGCCCTGGTGGATCTGGTGAGGGTTCGGTGCCCCCTCCTTGAGGGGGGGGTACTGTTGTGAATTTGGATTCTGGGCTCCCCCGGTGGCCGCTTGTGGAATTGGACTTGTCATCCTCTTTCCTGTTTCACCTGGTTCCATCAGTAGTGGGTGTCGCTATTTAAGCTCATTTCTCTGGTGGTTTCTTGCCGGTCAACAATGTTATCTGATGCCTCTCAGTGCTTGTTCCTGCTTCTAGACTACTACTAGATAAGTTGGACTTTTGTCCTTGTTTTGTTTTGCCTATTTGTTCCAGTTCACAGCTGAAGTTTTGTTACTGTGTCTGGAAAGCTCTCGTTGATCAGGGATTGCTACTCTGGCGTTATGAGTTAATGCCAGAGTTTAAGGTAATCTCTGGATGGTGTTTTGTTAGTGTTTTTCTGCTGACCATGAAAGTATACTATCTGTCTTCTGCTATCTAGTAAGCGGACCTCAAATTTGCTAAGACTATTTTCCTGCTGCGTTTGTTGTTTCATCTGAACTCACCGTCATTATATGTGGGGGGCTACTGTCTTCTTTGGAATATTTCTCTAGAGGTGAGCCAGGTCTTATATTTCCCTCTGCTAGCTATTTAGGTCTTAGGCCAGAGCTGGGCATCTAGCGATAAATAGGAAATGCTACCTGGCTATTTCTAGTTGCGCGGCAGGCTTAGTTCATGGTCAGTATAGTTCCATCTTCCGAGAGCTTGTCCCTCTATAGGCTTGCTATGATCTCTGCCTGCAGAGATCATGACAGGTGCCCCTGGGTGGGGCGACCCCGAAATTTCAAAAAAAAATATATATATATATTTTTTTTTCTTAAACTTGCTCAGGTGCCGCTACCTGCATTGTCCCCGCCCTAGGCACGTGCCCGCGAGTGCCTAGTGGCAAATACGGCCCTGGAGGTGAGCCAGGACCAGGGCTGGAGTCATGCTAGCAGACCCTTGGTAGTTCAGCAGTTTCTGGTAAAGTACACTGGGCTTTTAGTCAAGTTACGCCCCGTCAGCACCCATTTCCGCAAGTCAGCTACATCTGCCACTCTTGAAGTGCTGCAGCGCATGCAAGTGCCAACTCACCGACTGTGTGAGCCACATCACCATGCTATGGAACTCCACACTGCACATGCTTGCAAGGATTTGTGAGCAGCATAGAACAGTTGTGGAATACCAGCTCCAACATGCCCATCAGAATTCTGGTCAGCCTCAGCACATAACAACTGAAAAGTGGGCATGGATGTCTGATATTTGTGCAGTTCTCCAAGACTTTGAGGACTGCACAAAGATGGTAAATGGCGATGATACCATCATCAGTGCAACAATTCTGCTTCTGTGCCTATTTAAACAGTCACTGCTGGCAATTAAATATGAAGCTTTGCATGTGGGCCATATGTAGATGGAGGAAGACATGAGATAGGTAGATAATACTCAGCCCAGCCTCTTTTCATCTGCTCCACGTGGATTGGGTAACAATGAGGAGGTGGAGGCTGAGGAAGAGGAGGAGGAACACGGTGCTGGCTGACAACAACGTAACATATATTAGTAACCACAAAAGCTTCGTCCCATTTCCTCTACGTGGATGGGCTGAGGAGGGCAATGAGGAGGAAGAAAGGGAGGAGTGTAATGGAGAATAATCATCATGGTGGAGACAGGAAAGTGTTGGCTGTAGGGACCATGGCACATTTGGTGGATTTCATGTTAAACCCTTAACAACCGCCGATACGCCTTTTAACGGCGGCCGCTAATGGTACTTAAACCACAGCGCCGTTAATTAACGGCGCTGTGGAAAAAGTGAATAGCGCCCCCCAGAGTTGGATTTTCTTTGGGGTCTTGGTTGCCGAGGGTAGCCGAGACCCCAGAGAACATGATTCGGGGGGTTTTTACCGACCCCCGAGTTGCGATCACCGGTAATTAACCGTTTACCGGCGGTCGCAACAAAAAAAAAAAAAACGCGATTTGCCTTTTAATTTCTCTGTCCTCCGATGTGATTGCACATCGGAGGACAGAGAAATAGGGTCCCCGATGGCCCCCGATAGCCCCCCAATACTCACCTATCTCCCCCGGTGCTCCTCGTGGCTCCCGATGGGCGCCGCCATCTTTTTTCCGGGAAAAAATGGCGGGCGCACGCGCAGTACGCCCGCCGCCCGGCACCCGGAAGATCTTTAATTCTCTGTCCTCTGATGTGATCGCACATCAGAGGACAGAGAAATAGGGGGATTCGGGGACCCTATAATACTCACCCGGTGTCCCTGGGTCCTCCTGTGTCTCCTCTTGCCGGCCGGCTTCTTCATCGGGAAAGAAATTGGCGGGCGCATGCGCAGTGCGCCCGCCATCTGCTGCCATCTGCCGGCCGGCAGGAGAGACGAGTTGGGGCTAAAATTAGGGTTAGGGTTAGGGTTAGGGTTAGAGTTAGGGTTAGGGCTAGGGTTAGGGTTAGAGTTAGGGTTAGGGTTAGGGCTAGGGTTAGAGTTAGGGTTAGGGTTAGGGTTAGGGTTAGAGTTAGGGTTAGAGTTAGGGTTAGAGTTAGGGTTAGGGTTAGGGCTAGGGTTAGAGTTAGGGTTAGGGTTAGGGTTAGAGTTAGGGTTAGGGTTAGAGTTAGGGTTAGAGTTAGGGTTAGGGTTAGGGCTAGGGTTAGAGTTAGGATTAGGGTTAGGGTTAGAGTTAGGGTTAGGCTGGTTTCACACTTGCGTTTTTGTCTGCAGCGTTTTTTGCACAAAAAACGCATGCGTTTTTTCCCCCTATATTTAACATTGAAAACGCATGCGTTTTTTTGCACATGCGTTTGATCGCGTTTTCAAACGCATGCGTTTTTTGTCTGCATGCGTTCATTTTCAAAAATGCTACCTGCAGTATTTTCTTGCGCGTTTTTTTGCCGCGAAAAAACGCATGCGTTTTTTCGCGGCAAAAAAATGCATTGCTGTCTATGTAAACGCATGCGTTTTTAAGCACATGCGTTTGTTTGCGCTAAAAACGCATGCGTTTTTATAGAAAAAAAACAGAAAACACACTGAAAAGCCACCCACCACCATCAAGGTGATAAAGGGATCCAAACCCTAACCCTAACTCTACCCCTAACCTCACCCCTAACCGTTTAATGAACATTTTCTGACAGTCTTATTGCCACGTATTTAAGTGCCACGTATCACGTATTTCAGTGCCACGTATGCCACGTGCCACGTATTTAAGTGCCACGTATCACGTATTTCAGTGCCACGTATGCCACGTGCCACGTATTTAAGTGCCACGTGCCACATATTTAAGTGCCACGTGCCACGTATTTAAGTGCCACGTGCCACGTATTTAAGTGCCACGTATTTAAGTACCACATATTTAAGTGCCAGTGCCACGTATTTAAGTGCCACGTGCCACGTATTTAAGTGCCACATGCCACGTATTTAAGTGCCACGTGCCACGTATTTAAGTGCCACGTATTTAAGTACCACGTATTTCAGTTGCACGTATTTCAGTGCCACGTATTTCAGTCACGTTTAGGGTTAGGGTTAGGGGTAGGGTTAGGGTTAGGGTTTTCTTGTTTTTTCTTGTGTTTTCTTGTGTTTTCTTGTGCTTTTCTATAAAAACGCATGCGTCTAAAAAACGCATGCGTTTTACCGCGTTTACATGCGTTTTTCACACATGCGTTTTTTAAAAAAACGCATGCAGATAAAAACGCAAGTGTGAAACCAGCCTTAGAGTTAGGGTTAGAGTTAGGGTTAGAGTTAGGGTTAGGGTTGGGGCTAAATTTAGGGTTAGGGTTAGGGTTAGGGTTAGGGTTAGGCTACTTTCACACTAGCGTTTTTTGGCTTCCGTCGCAATGCGTCGTTGGAGAAAAAACGCATCCTGCAAAAGTGCTTGCAGGATGCGTTTTTTTTCCATTGGCTTGCATTAGCGATGCATTGCGACGGATTGCCACATGTCGTGTGACGGATGCGTCGTGCTTTGGCGGACCGTCGGCACAAAAAAGCTACATGTAACTTTTTTGTGCGACGTGTCCGCCATTTCCGACCGCGCATGCGCGGCCGGAACTCCGCCCCCGCCTCCCCGCACCTCACAATGGGGCAGCGGATGCGTTGAAAAAACAGCATCCGCTGCACCCGTTGTGTGGCGCTTACAACGCTAGCGTCGGTACGTCGGCCCAACACACTGCGATGGGCCGAGTACAACGCTAGTGTGAAAGTAGCCTTAGGCTTCTTTCACACTTGCGTCGGTACGGGGCGGTCGCAATGCGTCGGCCCGACGTACCGACGCACGTTGTGAAAATTGTGCACAACGTGGGCAGCGGATGCAGTTTTTCAACGCATCCGCTGCCCAGTCTATGTCCTGGGGAGGATGGGGCAGAGTTACGGCCACGCATGCACGAAAATGGCGGACGCAACGTACAAAAAAAAGGTTACATTGAACTTTTTTTGTGACGACGGGGCTAAAGTTATGGTTAGGGTTGGGGCTAAAGTTAGGGTTAGGGTTGGGGATAAAGTTAGGGTTAGAGTTGGGATTAGGGTTTGGATTAGGGTTGGGATTAGGGTTACGTTTGGGATTAGGGTTGGGATTAGGGTTACGTTTGGGATTAGGGTTAGGGGTGTGTTGGATTTAGGGTTTTGATTAGGGTTATGGTTAGGGTTGAGATTAGGGCTGTTTTGGGGTTAGGGTTGTGATTATCATTAGGGTTGTGATTAGGATTATGGATCGGGTTAAGATTAGGGTTAGGGGTGTGTTGGAGTTAGGGTTGGAGTTATAATTTGGGGGTTTCCACTGTTTAGGTACATCAGGGGGTCTCCAAACACGACAGCCAATTTTGCACTAAAAAAGTCAAATGGTGCTCCCTCCCTTCTGAGCTCTGCCGTGCGCCCAAACAGTGGTTTACCCCCACATATGGGGCATCAGCGTACTCGGGATAAATTGGACAACAACTTTTGGGGTCCAATTTCTCCTGTTACCCTTGTGAAAATAAAAACTTGGGGGCTAAAAATCTTTTTTGTGGGAAAAAAAAATATTTTTTTATTTTCACTACTCTGCATTATAAACTTCTGTGAAGCACTTGAGCATTCAAAGTTCTCACCACATATCTAGATAAGTTCCTTAGGGGGTCTAGTTTCCAAAATTTCATCACTTGTGGGGAGTTTCTACTGTTTAGGTACATCAGGGGCTCTGCAAATGCAACATAACACCCACAGACAATTCAATCAAAGTCTGAATTCCAAAATGGCGCTCCTTCTCTTCCGAGCTCTGCCGTGTGCCAAAACAGTGGTTTACCCCCACATATGGGGTACCAGCATACTCAGGACAAATTGGACAACAAATATTGGCATCCAATTTCTCTTGTTACCCTTGTGAAAATAAAAACTTGGGGGCTAAAAAATCTTTTTTGTGAAAAAAAAAAAATTTCTATTTTCACTACTCTGCATTATAAACTTCTTTGAAGCACTTGGGCATTCAAAGTTCTCACCACATATCTAGATAAGTTCCTTGGGGGGTCTAGTTTTCAAAATGGGGTCACTTGTTGGGGGTTTCTACTGTTTAGGTACATTAGGGGTCTGCAAGCACAACATAACGCCCGCAGACAATTCTATCAAAGTCTGCATTCCAAAATGGCGCTCCTTCTCTTCCGAGCTCTGCCGTGCGCCCAAACAGTGGTTTACCCCCACATATGGGGTACCAGCATACTCAGGACAAATTGGACAACAACTTTTGGGGTCCAATTTCTCTTGTTACCCTTGTGAAAATAAAAACTTGGGGGCTAAAAATCTTTATTGTTAAAAAAAATATATTTTTTATTTTCACGACTCTGCATTATAAACTTCTGTGATGCACTTGGGCATTCAAAGTTCTCACTACACATCTAGATAAGTTCCATGGGGGGTCTAGTTTCCAAAATGGGGTCACTTTTGGGGGGGTTTCTTGTTGTGAATTAGACTTTTTTGGCTCCCTCTTGTGGTCACTAGTGATATTACTCTGGGATTGTCTTTCCTCAGTTTGGCCCCATCTGGGTTGTTAATCCAGGGGTGTTGCTATATGAACTTCCTGAATTCTCAGTCTGGTGCCTGGCATCGTTGTAATCAGTTCTTTCTGTTTGCTCCTGTCTGCTGGTCTTGGTTCTTGCAAAATTAAGCTAAGTCCTGCTTCCTTGTTTTTTGGTTATTTGTATTGATTTATTTTTTGTCCAGCTTGTACTAAATGTGATTTCTGATTTTGCTGGAAGCTCTAGGGGGCTGGTATTCTCCCCCCGGGCCGTTAGACGGTTCGGGGGTTCTTGAATATCCAGCGTGGATATTTTTGATAGGGTTTTTGCTGACCGTATAAGTCATCTTACTATATTCTGCTATTAGTCAGTGGGCCTCTCTTTGCTAAATACCTAGTTCATTCTTACGTTTGTCTTTTCTTCTTACCTCACCGTTATTATTTGTTGGGGGCTTGTATCCAACTTTTGGGGTCTTTTCTCTGGAGGCAAGAAAGGTCTATCTTTTCCCTTCTAGGGTTAGTTAGTTCTCCGGCTGGCGCGAGACGTCTAGAACCAACGTAGGCACGTTCCCCGGCTGCTGCTATTTGTGGTGCTAGGATTAGATATACGGTCAGCCCAGTTACCACTGCCCTATGAGCTGGTTTTTTGTGTTTGCAGACTTGGTATTTATTTCTGAGACCCTCTGCCATTGGGGTCATAACAGTTTCTACTGTTTAGGCACATCAGGGGCTCTCCAAACGCGACATGGCGTCCGATCTCAATTCCAGTCAATTTTGCATTGAAAAGTCAAATGGCGCTCCTTTGCTTCCGAGCTCAGCCATGCGCCAAAACAGTGGTTTACCCCCACATATGGGGTGTCGGCGTACTGAAGACAAATTGTACAACAACTTCTGGGGTCCATTTTCTCCTGTTACCCTTGGTAAAATAAAAATTTGGAGGCAAAAAGATCATTTTTGTAGAAAAAATGCGATTTTTTTATTTTCACGGCTCTACGTTATAAACTTCTGTGAAGCACCTGGGGGTTTAAAGTGCTCAGCACACATCTAGATAAGTTCCTTAAGGGGTCTAGTTTCCAAAATGGTGTCATTTGTGGGGGGTCTCCACTGTTTAGGCACATCAGCGGCTCTCCAAACGTGACATGGCATCCGATCTCAATTCCAGCCAATTCTGCATTGAAAAAGTCAAACGGTGCTCCTTCACTTCCAAGCTCTGCGGTGCGCCCAAACAGTGGTTTACCTCCACATATGGGGTATCGACGTACTCAGGAGAAATTGCACAACAACTTTTGTGGTCTAATTTCTCCTGTTACCCTTGTGAAAATAAGAATTTGTGGGCGAAAAAATCATTTTTGTGAAAACAAATGCGATTTTTTATTTTCACGGCTCTACATTATAAACTTCTGTGAAGCACTTGGGGGTTCAAAGTGCTCACCACACATCTAGATAAGTTCCTTAAGGGGTCTAGTTTCCAAAATGGTATCACTTGTTGGGGGTTTCCACTGTTTAGGCACATTAGGGGCTCTCCAAACGCGACATGGCGTCTGATCTCAATTCCAGCCAATTCTGCATTGAAACAGTCAAACGGTGCTCCTTCACTTCCAAGCTCTGCGGTGCGCCCAAACAGTGGTTTACCTCCACATATGGGGTATCGGCGTACTCAGGAAAAATTGCACAACAAAATTTGTGGTTAAATTTCTGTTTTTACACTTGTGAAAATTAAAAAAAATGGTTCTGAAGTAAAATGCTTGCAAAAAAAAGTTAAATGTTCATTTTTTTCTTCCACATTGTTTCAGTTCCTGTGAAGTACATAAAGGGTTAATAAACTTCTTGAATGTGGTTTTGAGCAGCTTGAGGGGTGCAGTTTTTAGAATGGTGTCACACTTGGTTATTTTCTATCATATAGACCCCTCAAAATGACTTCAAAGGTGATGTGGTCCCTAAAAAAAACATGGTGTTGTAAAAATGAGAAATTGCTGGTCAACTTTTAACCCTTATAACTCCCTAACAAAAAAAAATTTTTTTTTCCAAAATTGTGCTGATGTAAAGTAGACATGTGGGAAATGTTATTTATTAACTATTTTTGTGACATATCTCTCTGATTTAAGGGCATAAAAATACAAAGTTTGAAAATTGCAAAATTTTAAAAATTTTCGCCATATTTCCATTTTTTTCATAAATAATCGCAAGTAATATCGAAGAAATGTTACCACTATCTTGAAGTACAATATGTCACGAAAAAACAGTCTCAGAATCAGCGGGTTCCGATAAAGCGTTCCAGAGTTATAACCTCTTAAAGTGACACTGGTCAGAATTGTAAAAATTGGCTCGGTCATTAAGTACCAAATTGGCTCTGTCACTAAGGGGTTAAAATGCCTTTACTGTGACCTTCATGTTACATTCATCTTGGCCAATAAAAGAGTACTAGTTTTTCACCATGCTAGACCCAAGCTAAAAGGAGAACCTTGCATCTTTCCCTCCTAAGGTGGAGAGATCTACTAAAATGGTGCTATACCAGAAAGCCATTATGAAAAATATAATGAAATAATTCTGATCAGACAGCACTAGTGGCAGTGGGCAAACTTCCTTGCCCAACCAAGAAGGACAGCAAGGGAGACACACACCAAATACAGCGGAAGCAGGGGTACACTTTTAAAGACCTGGGTCAATTTCATGACACACTTCGAGCATCCAGGACAAGGAGGTAAAAGTTTTTATGGATAGTCAAACAATACCTGACAAAACCAGTGTACTTCCTAATTCCTCTGCAACCTTCAGCTACTAGGTCTCAAAGCTGGACACCTGACTTGAGCTGTTCCTCTATGCCTTGGAGGTGTTGTGCTGTTCTGCCACTAGCATCTTGTCTGAGGGGGTTTTTATTGTTGCCAGGGGGGTCATAACAGACAAGCAATTTTGCCTGTCAACAGAATGTGATGACTGGCTCACTCTGCTAAACATGAACATTTAGCCCCTTCTCTTTCACATCACCAGATGACAGGAGCACATAAAGTGTTTTTAATTTTCAATATTTGAATGAGGCCCGCCAATTGTTGTCTTCAAGTGTCTATGGATGAGTGGATGACTCTATAATATTTTCATGACCTCGTACGGTGTGGAAAGCCTTTATTAGTGTATCTGAGTGGCTCTGTATCCCTAATTTTTGGCACTTCTTACTTCTGTCATAAATTTCACTGAAATTTCCAATTTTTTAATAAAAAAAAATATTTTGGTTTACTTACTTTATTTTTTACATCACTTTTTTTAATTTTGCATTTATATACATATCATCGTACAGGAAAACAATTTTCTTAACATTTTCTTTCCTGTAAACGCCAAGTTCTCTCTGATTTTGAATGTTTTTTCATCAGTCCTTAAAATGGAGTAAAAGTGTGACACAATTGTTCTCAGCGGTGATTTAGGAGTCAGAGATGCTTCCAGGGATTTTCTCCATGCTGTTCTCTTTCCATTCAGCACTTTTTCCATCCATTTCAAAATTTTCACTGCCCCCCAGACCTCATTGTGGGGTCTGCCAGAAAAATGCTCGGATTTCCCAATGACTCCCATTATACTTGTTACCAAAATGAGCATTTGAGCATTAGGAATTGACTGGTTTGAGTAATGAACAACCGAACAATTTAGTGATTGCTAGTGTTGAGCATTCCGATACCGCAAGTATCGGGTATCGGCCGATACTTGCGGGTATCGGAATTCCGATACCGAGATCCGATACTTTTGTGGTATCGGGTATCGGTATCGAAACAACATTAATGTGTAAAAGAAAGAATTAAAATAAAAAATATTGCTATACTCACCTCTCCGACGCAGCCTGGACCTTACCGAGGGAACCGGCAGCGTTCTTTGCTTAAAATGCGCGCGCTTACTGCCTTCCGTGACGTCACGGCTTGTGATTGGTTGCGTGCCGCCCATGTGACCGCGACACGACCAATCACAGCAAGCCGTGACGTAATTTTCAGGTCCTGAATGCAGAATTAGGCATTCAGGACCTGAAATTGCGTCACGGCTTGCTGTGATTGGTCGCGTCGCGGTCACATGGGCGGCACGCAACCAATAACAAGCCGTGATGTAATTTTAAAATGCGCGCGTTTCCTGCCTCCCGTGACGTCACGGCTTGTGATTGGTCGCGTCGCCCATGTGACCGCGACGCGACCAATCACAAGCCGTAACGTAATTTTCAAATCCTGAATGCCTAGAATTAGGCATTCAGGACCTGAAAATTACGTCACGGCTTGCTGTGATTGGTCGCGTCGCGGCCACATGGGCGGCACGCGACCAATCACAAGCCGTGATGTCATGGAAGGCAGTAAACGCGCGCATTTTAAGCAAAGAACGCTGCCGGTTCCCTTAGTAAGGTCCAGGCTGCGTCGGAGAGGTGAGTATAGCAATATTTTTTATTTTAATTCTTTCTTTTACACATTAATATGGATCCCAGGGCCTGAAGGAGAGTTTCCTCTCCTTCAGACCCTGGGAACCATCAGGGATACCGTCCGATACTTGAGTCCCATTGACTTGTATTGGTATCGGGTATCGGTATCGGATTAGATCCAATACTTTGCCGGTATCGGCTGATACTTTCCGATACCGATACTTTCAAGTATCGGACGGTATCGCTCAACACTAGTGATTGCTCATCCCTTCTGATGGGTATGCACTAAACTCACACCTCATCCCTCCTCTAGATCTAGTTGTCCTGTGTTACAGACTACAAGAAATCACTGGAACAGTAAGCCAGGATTAATACATTTGCCCCGCACAACTGTGACAGCAGATGAAGCACTCAGGGTCTTAACTTTGATGGTCCTCTTAAAAGTGAATCAAAATAAATTTTGTCCAATCATATTGTGCACTACTCTCCTTCCCACTGACTTGCACTCATGCATATTGACATCTTCCACAACAATACCATTGATGATATTCCTCAATGAGGGGTCAGCTGAGAAAGGTGAACATGATGACATCTTTTCATACATTTTTTGAAATGCCTAAAGTATCTCTTTAATTTCTCGAGACAGTGGAATCTTTGTGTTGTTCACTTGTGGTGTAAATGCTTCAATTAAAATCCTACATGGCGAGATTGTAGTCAGACGTCAGACATTATGGTGGCTGACATAGTCCTCGCCGATCTTCTATCATCTTGCTTTCATAAGTTAAACCATTTTAGGTTTTAAGTGATCTCTGAAGTTAAAAAAATAAGAAAATAGAAGACACTTAAAAATAAGATTGTTAAAGGAATGTGTCAATTTTGATGTTTTTCAACGGCCATCTTGAAAATAATCCAGTTCTGATTGGCAGATCTTTGTAGACTATTATTATTATCAAACTAGCTCACCTTAGAAATAATATGGTGGGCACTCATTGGTTAAATAGAGTAATCCGTTCTAAGTGCTAGAAGGCAGCATATATATATATATATATATATATATCAAATAATACCATGGCCCTGAAAATTTACAGGTGAAAACACACAAATTATTATTATTATCATCCCACTAGCTCATATTACACTTGCGACTCATTCCTTTTCCATTCCACTTTTAGTACACTATTACACATTGCTTGAAAAAGTGTTGATGCTGTATAATAATACAGTGTCTTACGTGGGCCAAGCAGAAAAATAACAACTGTTAGTATTATTATTTATTTATATAGCACCATTAATTCCACGGTGCTGTACATGAGAAAGGGGTTACATACAGAGTTATAGATATCGTTTACAGTAAACAAATTTACAATGACAGACTGGTAGAGAGGGGAGAGGACCCTGTCCTTGCGGACTTACATTCTACAGGATAATGGGGAAGAGACAGAAGGTCAGTGGTGCAGCAGCTCTGGTGGTGGTGAGGTGGCAGCTCTGGTGGTGGTGAGCGGCAGCTCTGATGGTGAGGCAGCAGCTCGGGATGTGAGGCGGCAGCTCTGGTGGAGGCGAGGCAGCAGCTCGGGTGGTGGTGAGGCAGCAGAATGGTTATTGCAGGCTGTAGGCTTTCATGAAGAGATGAGTTTTCATATTCTGTCTCAAGGATCCGAGGGTGGTATATAATCAGACGTGTTGAGGCGTGGAATTCCAGAGGATGGGGGATATTCAGGAGAAATCATGAAGGCGGTTGTGTGAGGAAAGAATAAGTGTGGTGGAGAGTAGGAGGTCTTGGGAGGATCGAAGATTGCATGAGGGAAGATATTGGGAGATTAGATCTGAGATATAGGGAGGGGACAGGTTGTGGATGGCTTTATAGATCAGTGTTAGTAGTTTGAACTGGATTCGTTGGGGAATTGGGAGCCAGTGGAGGGATTTGCTGAGGGGAGAAGCAGGGGAGTAGCGAGGAGAGAGGTGGAGTAGCCGGGCAGCAGAGTTGAGGACAGGCTGGAGAAGTGCAAGAGAGATAGCGCGGAGGCCACAGAGGAGGGTGTTGCAGTAGCCGATGCGGGAGATGATGAGGGCATGCACATGCACATTTTTATTATTATGAAAACTTATCAGCAAGTAAATTCTATGAACAGATAGCTGTTCAAACTTTTATCTGTGCTTCAATACAAATCTTCTAAAAGTGATATCAATAGGAAGGAAATTAAAAGGATTTTCCAGTCTCTTAATATAGACTTTTTTATATCAAATCATAGGGGACACCAACTCTCCGCACATCAGTAGGTCAAATTGAAAGGATGACTATATTTGTTTGTCTTTAATAGTTACATATTGCCCTGCCCTATTGCATACAATTTAATTATTAGCAAGTTGTGCTTAGTAGTGCGTGGTGTTCCATTGAAGTGAACCAATCCAATATTGATGGACTATTCCAAGGCTAGGACATCATCATTGTAATCCAAAAAAAACTTTTTTTACATAGCAGTAATACAAACTCCTACTCTGTAACACATTGAAATAAACCAACCATAGATTATGAAGAACATCAAAATTTAACGTGTTGTCTGGTCCAAATCAATAAGTCTGCAAACACTCTGTGTGACTGCAGACTTATGAATCTCCCCAGCTCACGCACTGTAAGCTGTGGGGATTCTCTGCTTTCTGAGCTGGGATGAGAGAGTATGCATGAGTTATACATACTCCCTGCCAGAGCTCATTCAGTGGGGGCGGCATTGCTCCATACACTTGTATTGAGTGAGGCCGCACCCCGACTAGTGACAAGGTCATCTAGTGAGATTGGTTGACTAGAGGATGCGGATTCGCCCCATACAAGTGTATGGAGCAAGGCCGCACCCTCTGGATAGGTTCTGGCCTGGAGAATATATAACCCATACATACCCTCCGGTGCCGGCTCAAAAACCAGTGACTCCCCATAGGGCACAGGGCGTGCACTGGGAATTCTTAAGTCTGCAGTCACATAGAGTGACTGCAGACATTTTGATTTGGACTGGACAACCCCTTTAACCAATTGAAGTAAATCAAGAAAAAGACGGTTTCTTTTGGCATTGCATGGGGTTCCCAATATGATAACTTACATTTTATACCAAGGTATGAGTGAGAGGCTTTATTTATTTGTTTCAACCTTGTATCAGAGTTTTCTTCAAGTAAAAAACATAGAATGCCTTGAAAGAGTACTCATACTCCATGAACTTTTCCACAGTTTTTACATGACACCCACAAACTTAAATGTATTTTATTGGGATTTTATGTCATATACCAACACAAAGTAGTAAGTATTTGTAAAGTGTAAAAGAATGATACATGGATTTATAAATATTTTAAAAATAGAACTCTGAAAAATGTGATGTGCACTTGTGTCAAGCCTGCTTTAGTCTGATACCCCTAAATAAAATCCTGAGTGACCAATTGCCTATAGAAGCTTCATAATTAGTAAATTGAATCCACCTGTGTGTATTTTATTCTCAGGATAACTACAGCTGTTCTGTGAAGGTCACAGAAGTTTGCTTGAGTACATTAGGGATTAAAAAGCATCATGAAAACAAAGCAACACACCAGACAGGTCCAGGATAAAGTTGTGGGAAAGACTAAGGGTATGTGCACATGTCAGGATTTCTTGTAGAAATTTTCCTGACAAAAAACGGACATTTCTGCCAGAAATCCGCATGCGTTTTTTTCGTGTTTTTTCACCCGTTTTTTGTGCGTTTTTTTTGTGCGTTTTTTTCCAAATGCATAGAATTGCGGGAAAAACGCGGAAAATCCACAAAATTAATGAACATGCTGCTTTTTTTACCGCGATGCTTTTTTTTTGCAGAAAAAAATGCACCATGTGCACAAAACATACAGAATGCATTCTAAATGAATAGATGCATAATGTATGCATTTTTAATGAGTTTTTATAGCATTTTTATCGAGAAAAAACATGAAAAAACCTGAACGTGTGCACATACCCTAAAGCATGATTAGGTGATAAGAAAAATAGTCCAAACTTGGAAAACCTCATGGAGCATTGTTCAATCCATCATCCAAAAATTGCAGGAGTATGGCACAACTGCAATCCTACCAAGATATGGCCATCCTCCTAAACTGACATCTCAAGCAAGGAGAGCACTAATTAAAAAGCAGCTAAGAGACCCATAGTCAATCAGTGAAACTGCAGAGATGCACAGCGCACATGGGAGAATCTAGCCACAAAACATCGATTAGTCATATACTCCACAAATCTGGCCTTTAAGGAAGACTGGCAAACCAAAATCATTTTTGAATGCAAGCTATATGAAATCCTGTTTGCAGTTTGTAAAAAAACATGTAGGAGACATAGCTAGTATGTGGAAGAAGGTGCTCTTGTCAGATGAGACTAAAGTAGAACTTTTTGGACTATATGCCAAATGCTATATGTGGCAGAAAACTAGCACTCAGCACTAGCACTAGCTCATCACTCTGAAAAAACCATCCCCACAGTCAAATATGGTGGTGGCAGCATCAGACTGTGGGCATTGCTTTTTTCAATCTTGGAGAAAAACCTGTTAGAAGCTGCAAAAGACTTGAGACTGGGGCATAGGATAACCTTACAGCACGACAACGACCCAAAACATACTGCCAGAGCTACATTGAAATCAAAGCATACTCTTGTGTTTGAATGGCCAAGTCAAAGTCCAGACCTAAATATCATTGAGAATCTGTGGCAAGAATTGAAAAAGGCTGTTCACAGATGCCTCCATCCAATCTCACTGAGCTAGAACTAGTTTGCAAAGAGGAATGGGCAACAATTTTCAGCCTCTAGAAATGCAAAGCTGGTAGAGACATACCCAAAAAGACTTACAGCAGTAATTGCAGAGAAAGGTGGTCCTAACAGTGTTGACTCAGGGGGGCTGAATACAAATGTACTGTATATCACAATTTTCAGATTTATATTTTTAAAATAATTAGAAAAACATGTATAATTTGCTTTACACTTCACAAATACATGCTGCTTTTTTTTGGTATATCACAGAAAATCTAAATAAGAAAAAACATTTACATTTGTGGGTGTAACATGAAAAAATATGGAAAAGTTCATGGAAATGAATACATTTTGAAGGCACTGTATAGGTAGTAAACAAAAACATAAAGTACTATAAATGGCAGGAGGTCAAGTTCCTCTCTATTCTAGTCCTATCTAGTAAAAAGTGATGAATTAATAGAAAATTATTTGCTATTAATTTAGCAAGAGACTAATTTTTGTCACATACAATATTGGCAGAGTAATGTGTATTAGAATAATAGAATTTGACTGTAATTACTGTACATTTGTTATGTTCTTTTTATTCATGGAATTTCACCATATTACATTGTGTATGTTCATTTAACTACATTTCTCTATATATCTATGGGAATGAACTCTAGAAAATATGTGTGAACTACTAACTTTTGCCCTTAGCTTGTGTTTGCTATAGATTTTTTTCTCAGCATTTTCAATGTATTTTTGATTGCCACATTCTAGACAAAAGATGTAAATGTTCATTTAGATTTCCACCTCCTAGTTTGTGTTTTGTTGTTTTTGACTCATGTGGAACAGTCAGTCAGCGCTGTGTTTGTGTTCTGCTTGCAGTGTAAGGTAAATCACCAGTACCATCTGTAATGCCTGATTTGAAAGCAAACTACAGAGCAGCTTTATTTTGTAACTATGAAAAGTGCTTGGTCTTCTACCAAAGTTTTTCCAATTCACACTTCAATCATGTTCTCATTTTTTCTCCTTACATATCCCACATTATTTGCATCTAATAAGCGTTTATTAGCCTCCTAAACCATTTAGAAATGTCACAATATCCAGCTACCATATACACTCTCTTTAAGGGCTCGTTTACACTACCGTATGCATGGCTTATCAGATAGCACTTGGCCCAATGTTATACTAAGGTGCATTCCATATCTGCAATTATTTTCTCATGCTGATTCAGCATGAGAAAACAATAGCAACATTCTCCAAGATCATCCGATAATCGGTCCTATGCACCCATACAAGTCTATGGGTGCATGTGAAACATTGGACTGATGTCATCCGAGTGCAATCCAATTACCGCAGAGAGAATGGAGAAGATGGAAAAATTGAGTTCTCCGTCTTCTCCGCACCTGTGCTGTGGTTCTCTCATGTGAGAGAAACAGATCACACTAAGGTGACATTCATATCAAACTCTGACAGAGTTTGATCTGAGTGACATTAGCATAATGAGGCCGATTCTCTCGCATGAGAGAATCGACGGCCAAGTGAGTGAGTCCTTAGAGTTAAAAAAAAATCCTGCACTTATACAATTGTGGTAATTCCTATCCCTACTAAGAGTTCACTTATTAAGCTCCCGGTCATCTAACCCAAATAACCAAGCCAATTATTATTGTATCAAAAAATGTATGGTATTAGCCACCCTACTTCAACAACATTATATAACCGATGCGCCGATATAGGGCCAATACTAAATGTCATTTTAATGACACAATCCGATTGGGTGGCTGTGGTATTTATACTGCTACAAGACCTGACGACGGCACTCCCCCGGAAGAAGGCACGCACGCCGAAATGCGCGTAGGGGTGGTGGCGCCGCAGGTCTGAGGTAAATATGCTGCACGAGTGGTTATAACTCCCTTAATGTTTCCCCTGTGTTGTTGCTGGATGCTCTTTACCAGCTTAGTATATTATGCTCCATTTTATTGGACTCGCTATGCACATGTGTTATGATTAATTAAGGGTATCAGTACTATTACATGCATGTTTGTAGTCTCTGACCTGTGGCTCCGTCGTAGTTGTCATTCATCAGAGTATCCCACAGATTGTTAGGATTTGATTTTATATGTGTTTTGTATAATAAAAATTATTGTGCTTGATTTTGATCCCGTTCGTGCAATTTTTTCTATGTAGGGGTTATTTGACATTTTTGCATGGGATTTGCTATATATTAATCTCCTGTATGGGCACAGGTGCTAATTGTGGGCACAATGTGTATTGTTTATCAATATTGGTTTACAACATTATATAACGCAGTTGGGTGAAACTTTTGGCAAACAACCACTGGTCCTCCCTGACTAAATTTTTTAGGTGACAAACTCCATTTGAGCTTGGCACAAGCCTTACAGCCTATGTCTTTACAAAGTTGAGAAACCCTGCCACACATCTCATGGTTATCTTGCCATGTCCCATTATGTCCTACAATAAAGAACACCCCTACTATCCAAAAATCTGGTGGCCATCACTAGAGGATTGCACAATATTTGTACATATTTTTTACTAAATTGTAGACTACCTTTTTTGCATATATTGAGGTCCATATTTTCAAGTGATTTTCTTAAACCAGGATTCAAGCAATGAAGCTAAAAGCTTTATTGTGGAACACTAATTCACTCTCCATTAGGATGGCACTTGACCAGACTATGCACACTTATTTTTTCAGATATACAGTACATTATTGACAATTGCTTGCCAAGATACACAGCTATTACACAGTACACAGCAGGGGCACATTTATAAGATTATCTTAGCACAGGAACGTTTTATTTAAACACATCCAATTGTGGAAATTATTATAAGAGTATTCATTAAAATGAACTTTTGATCAGGGAAATAACCCTTTGTCTCTGAAATGCTGCAGCGTTTTAGAGAAGAACATAGTATAAAAGCAGCTAACGACCGAGCCACAAGGGAGGCTAGTCACACAGGCGGATCCCTGATGGCTTCTCTCTATCTTCTGCCAGAGATTGACAGGTCTCTCCTTATGTATGTGTACAATGAAAGACCTATCACTGGAGGGGAGAAGATGGGGAGAAGCCACCAAGGACCCACCTGTCCGAATAGTCTCCTGTGCAGCTTGCAGCATTTCAGAGTTAAACATACAGGTGATTCTCACAAAATTAGAAAATCATCAAAAAGTTAGATTATTTCAGTTCTTCAATACAAAAAGTGAAACTCATATATTATATAGAGTCATTACAAAGTGATCTATTTCAAATGTTTATTTCCGTTTATGTTGATGATTATGGTTTACGGCCAATGAAAACCCAAAAGTTATTATCTCAGTAAATTAGAATAATTAACAAAAAACACTTGCAAAGGCTTCCTAAGCTTCTAAAAATGTCCCTTAGTCTGTTTCAGAAGGCTCAGCAATCACGTGGAAGACTGCTGACTTGATAGATGTCCAGAAGGCAGTCATTGACACACTCCACAAGGAGGGTAAGCCACAAAAGAACCGCCACTAGAGAAGTTGGCTGTTCACAGAGTGCTGTATCCAAGCACATTAATGGAAAATTGAGTGGAAGGAAAAAGCATTGCAGAAAAAGGTGTACAAGCTACCGGGATAACCGCAGCCTTGAAAGGATTGTTAAAATAAGACCATTCAAAAATTTTGAGGAAATTCTCAAGGAGTGGAATGCTGCTGGAGTCATTGCTTCAAGAGCCAACACACACAAATGTATCAAGGATCTGGGCTACAAGTATCACATTCCTTGTGTCAAGCCACTCATGACCAATATACAATGTTGTACAATAATAATAATACAGTGTCTTACGTGGGCCAAGCAGAAAAAGAACTGAGCTGTTATTATTATTATTATTATTTATTTCTATAGCACCATTAATTCCATGGTGCTGTACATGAGAAAGGGGTTACATACAGAGTTATAGATATTGTTTACAGTAAACTAATTTACAATGACAGACTGGTACAGAGAGGAGAGGACCCTGTCCTTGCGGACTTACATTCTATGGGATAATGGGGAAGAGACAGAAGGTCGGGGGTGCAGCAGCTCTGGTTGTAGTGAGGCGGCAGCTCAGGTGGTGGGGAGGCGGCAGAATGGTTATTGCAGGCTGAAGGCTTTCCTGAAGCGATGGGTTTTTAGGTTTCATCTGAAGGATCCGAGGGTGGTGAATAATCAGATGTGTTGAGGCGTGGAATTCCAGTGGAAGAGGGATATTTGGGAGAAATCTTGGAGGCAGTTGTGTGAGGAATGAATAAGTGTGGAGGAGAGTAAGAGGTCTTGGGAGAATTGAAGATTGTGTTAGGGAAGATATTGGGAGATTAGTTCAGAGATATAGGGAGGGGACAGGTTGTGGATGGCTTTGTAGATCAGTGTTAGTAGTTTGAACTAGATTTGTTGGGAAATTGGAAGCCAGTGGAGGATTTGCAGAGGGAAGAAACAGGCGAGTAGCAAGAAGAGAGGTGGATTAGCCGGGCAGCAGAGTTGAGGACAGACAGGAGTGGTGCAAGAGAGTTAGCGGGGAGGCCACAGAGGAGGATGTTGCAGTAGTCGATATATAGGAAAACACCGTGTGCACTGCTATTGTCTGGTGCAGAGACTAGGTACCCAAATCCTTCAGTAGACAGTAAAAGAAGTCTCGCACTCAACTTAAGTATAGGTATTTTTGCAGATTTATTGGTACTGAAGTAGCACTGGAGAAACGTTTCAGCCTTAACTAGGCTTTCATCAGTCACGTGCTGTGTCTTTCAAAGTGTATGGACAATACTTATAATTAGGACGTAGATCATACGTGTTGTAACAGGTAGCCGCCTTGTGGGAGCGTATGGTGATTTATAAATCAAGATCTGAGAAAACTCAGATGGACGTGTCCAGGATTAGAGGTAATAGCCTCCAAGGGCGACCAGATATAGAATCCGTTGGCTTGAGGGGAGCCGTTGTGGAAAAATGCGATCCTCACAGACGCGGTGTCCACCGCTTGTCACGCGGTGGACAACGCGTCTGTGAGGATCGCATTTTTCCACAACGGCTCCCCTCAAGCCAACGGATTCTATATCTGGTCGCCCTTGGAGGCTATTACCTCTAATCCTGGACACGTCCATCTGAGTTTTCTCAGATCTTGATTTATAAATCACCATATGCTCCCACAAGGCGGCTACCTGTTGCAACACGTATGATCTACGTCCCAATTATAAGTATTGTCCATACACTTCGAAAGACACAGCACATGACTGATGAAAGCCTAGTTAAGGCTGAAACGTTTCTCCAGTGCTACTTCAGTACCAATAAATCTGCAAAAATACCTATATTTAAGTTGAGTGCGAGACTTCTTTTACTGTTGCAGTAGTCGAGGCGGGAGATGATGAGAGCATGCACAAGAGTTTTAGTAGATTGAGGCAGAGGAAGGGACGGATTCTGGAAATATTTGTGAGTTGGAGGCGACAGGAGGAGGCAAGAGTTTGGACTTGCTGTTTTAAGGACAGGGCAGAGTCGAGATTTACTTAGAAGCAGTAAATTACAGGTGCGAGAGAGATTGTGATTCCTTTTACCATAATAGATAGATCGGGTAGGGGAGAAACGTGAGATGGAGGAAAGATGATGAGTTCGGTTTTGTCTACATTGAGTTTTAGGAAGCGAAAGGTGAAGAAGGAGGATATGGCTGATAGACTTCTGGAGAGCAGGGAGGTGACATCTGGGCCAGAGAGGTAGATCTGAGTGTCAGATGCATACAGGTGGCATTGGAAGCCATAAGACCTTATGAGCTTTCCTAGGCCAAGGGTATAGATGGAAAAAAGTAGGGGCCCAGGAAAGAGCCTTGAGGGACACCAACAGAGAGAGGGCGGGATGAGGAGGTAGGGTGGGAGTGGGAAACACTAAATGTGCGGTCGGAAAGGTATGAGGCAATCCAGGACAGGACAAAGTCTTTGCTAAGTGGTCCAAGGTGTTGTTTTCTGATGAAAGTAAATTTTGCATTTCATTTGGAATCAAGGTCCCAGAGTCAGGAGGAAGAGTGGAGAGGCACACAATCCAAGCTGCATGAGGTCTAGTGTGAAATTTCCACAATCAGCGATGGTTTGGGGAGCCATGTCATCTGCTGGTGTAGGTCCACTGTGTTTTATCAAGACCAAAGTCAGCGCAGCCGTCTACCAGGAAATTTTAGAGCACTTCATGCTTCCCTCTGCTTACAAGCTTTTTTGGAGATGGAAATTTCATTCTCCAGCAGGACTTGGCACCTGTCCACACTGCCAAAAGTACCAATGCATGGTTTAAAAACAACAGTATCACTGTGCTTGATTGGCCAGCAAATTTGCCTGACCTTAACCCCATAGAGAATTTATCGGGTATTGTCAAGAGGAAGATGAGAGACACCAGACCCAACAATGCAGACAAGCAGAAGGCTGCTATCAAAGCAACCTGGGCTTCCGTAACACCTCAGCAGTGCCACAGGCTGATCGCCTCCATGCCACACCACATTGATGCAGTCATTGATGCAAAAGGAGCCCCGACCAGGTATTGAGTGCATTTACTGAACATACATTTCATTAGGCCAACATTTTGGATTTTAAAATCATTTTTGAAGCTGGTGTTATAAAGTATTCTGATTTACTAAGATAAGGGTTTAATTTGTTTGTTTATTTTATTTTTCTACCTTCTTTACTCAAACCTTATAATTATTTAACAACTTAAAGTATGATGAACATTTTTGTCATAGGTTGGTAAGGAAAGCATGAACCAGGCACAGGAGCTTAGCCTGCTTTCTACTAGGCAAATGCCTGCTGTGCTACATATCTAATATCTGCTTATAACTGCAGTTTAACCATTTAAATGAAGTTGACAATCTCTGACAGTGGTATTTCAATTGCTTCTTTGCTGATTCTCGCAATAAAAATGGCAACACAAACAAAAAAGGTTTTTCTATACAAGCGTCAAAATTCTTCTTCAAGACTAAATAAAAAAACTATACAAGCTTGGAATTGATGTAACTTTACTAATTTGAATAATCATGCTTCTAAGTAATTTTTTTCTTTGAACAACATTAAAACAAAGCCCAAAAAACAATGGCAGAATTGCGTTTGTTCACATTTTAACTACAGTATAATTTTTTTTCTTATTTTTCAGTTCATTGTACAGTAAAATGAATGTCATTCAAAAATACAACTTGTCTAACAAAAAACAAACTCTCATGTAGCTCTTGAAACAAGGTGGGTGAGGAAACAACAAAAGCACAGTATCTGAAAATTGTCAGGTCTGTTAGTGGTTTATACATAAAATACTGTGTTGTTTTTTTTTAAATATTACAAACAACGGTTTTACAAGTTTTGCACAACACAGAGTTCATAGACCTGAATAGTGCTAAATGTTGCAATAATAACAGTTATTATGTAATATGGAAGTTGCCAAAAGTGACCTTGTCTTTACTTAAACTTTGATTAAGCAAGCAGCTGGCAAAGATATCTAGTGACCTTGTGACTACTCAAGTAACTAATTTATCTAAGCCACATCTTTTTTTAGCATGACAGTCAAATAAGACTCTACCTAATATTTTAATATTGTAAAAAAACTTATTTCACTCTTGAACACACATATAGGTAGCATAAAAATATTCACATAAATATATCTAAAAACAAATATATAAATGCTGTTTCATACCATGAGGAAATTTGTTATGCTCAAAAAGCTCAATGGAGAAAAATGCGCCTCTCATGCCTTTTTCTAAGACAGGCGCAGCACACACCATACATGAAAATAAATAAAACCTGACATAATACATTTGTCAGACTGTTGGTGACCCAATAAGTTCTTCTCACTTTTAAGAAAAGTGGTGTGGACAGATGGAAAAGTAAGAAAAGTCACAAACTATGGCATGGTGTAGGGACAATGATAATTTTCCTTCTTTATATCTTGCATTCTGACTGTACATTGATCTTGAGTTATGGTCTAACAACCAGATTTATCAAAACTATATAAAAAAAAATCTATTTTAAAAAAATCTGTTTAAAAATTAAATCTGAGCTCTGTTTGCTATGGGCAGCTCCATTTAAACCGCATTGTTCAGATATTCATTCATAAATATTCTGGTTTCTTTTGGAAACAGCTGTTAACCGTTTTGATCAACTTATCCATAACATCTGCCCGACTATTGAGTCTCCCGAACATAGCTGTTTCCGGCAGCGAACGGTTTGGGTCTTCCGATCTAAGCTAACTAGTTCATAAGCAGTGAACGGTCTCGGCCTTACAAGCTAAGTTTGGTCCCTGTATACAGACCATTTTAAACTGGCCTAAAGTAAAAGACAGTTAGGAACATTTCACACTTTTGGGAAACAGACTGTGCCGGAATCAGAAAACCCAACCCGACCACCTGATCTCCTGACTTCAGCATACTGCTTCATAGGCATACTCACACAAGCACAGCTCGTGTTTCATGGCCGAAGATATGGAAAATCTATACATAACCAGATCTTATATCTAATATGATGCAAGTGAACATTTTTAGTTGATGAAAACTTCCCGCATAGTTTATGATTAACAGGGTGAAGTACACTCATTCTCATTGAAGCTTTTTTAGTCAATGTTCCTAATCAATGTCTGGTATCATGCGTAAATAATTTACTTCCAGAAAACTTCTCTTACCTTTTATTCCTGTTAACTGATATCACCCTCTGAAAGTTCATGGTCAACTCATTTTGGAGAATTCTAAGAATTTTACTGTACACTGTATTTGCTGAATGTGTTATTGTATCTAAAAAGCATGATCTCTGTATTAGACATAAAGAAGGGCCTCATACACATTCTGTTGAAATTGTCATGTATTGGTACTCCTAGACGCATAAAGGCTATGTACTTTTGAGGGTTGTACAACAAGGAAATGTACTCAGGGCCACGGAATAATCTAGGCGTGAGCAATATAATACTGAGAAGGGTATGTGCACACGTTGAGCAAAATTTCTACACCATTTATGCATCTCTTGGCAGGAAAAATACAGCTGCAAAAACAAACATTTTTAGTGCATTTTGCAGCGTTTTTGATACAGTTTGCCTTCATTTGTTATTGATTTGACTGAAGTCAATGGTGAGAAACGCAGGGCAAAAATGAACAGAGAACCGACATGCAGCAGATTACATTTTGCACCAACTCAAAAATACATTTGCATGACATGTCAGTTTACTTATCCACTCTGCTGGCTTCCGGTTTTGCGACAAGTATGCAAAGAAAAAACAAGACAAAAATGCACCAAATATGCAACGTGGGCACACAGCCTAAGTTTTTGAAGACTTTTTTGAGGGTTATATACCAACAAAATGTAATATAATACCGATACATTTTTAAACAAGTTTTTGGAGGCTTTTATACCAAGGAAATGTAGCCACGACCACGGAATAGTCTACGGGCAACCAAGATAATACTGATAAATATTTGAACAATTTTTCTGAGGCTTTTATAAAAACAAAATGGACTCCAGATCATGGAATAGTCTATGGGTGAGCAATATAATACCGATAAATTTTGACCAAGTTTTTTGAGGCTTATATAGCAAAGGAATGTACTCAAGAAGATGTAATATCTTATCGGCGAGCAATATAACAGGTGAGCAATATAACACCGATAAATTTTGAACAAGTTTTTTGAGGGTTATATACCAATGAAATTTAATCCAGACCAAGGAATAGTCTATGAGGCAGAAATATAACACCGATACACTTTTGAGCAAGTTTTTTGATGACCACCGATACGTCTTTTTACTGACCTGAGATATAAGAGAATAGCATCCCCATGCAGGTGACAATCCAGCAGCTGTTGGCTATCCACTATAGCTGACAACTTGCTGCACCAGCCATGATCAGTGTTGTCACATCCATATCTGTTTAACCCCTTAGATGCCGCTGTCAATAGTGACTATATTATATAAATGTTTAACAGCGTGTGGGGGCTCCCTCTTTATGCCCATCGTCACCATGAGATCATAATTGTGTGGTCCTGATGTTTACCATGGCAATTCATGACCAAATAGTGGCCTTAGTGTCTGCCAGCTATAGTAGCCTGTTGAGAAGTTTGCGACATTTAGGTGGTAAAAATACACTTTCTCATTCCTGTCATGTCACTTTGCATTAATTCCTGAAAATCACCTGAGGGGTCAATAAACTAACTGACAGCAGTTTTCAATATGTTGAGGGGTGCTGTTCTTAAAATAGTATCACTTTTGGGGGTTTTCAAATATATTGGACCCCCAAAGTCACTTCAAACCTGGATGGGTCCTTAACCCCTTCACGACATGCGCCGTACTAGTACGGCCATGTCGTGTCTCCCCCTATGATGTGGACTCCGGCGCTGAGCGATCATCAAAGTCACGACATGTCAGCTGTTTTGTACAGCTGACATGTGCGCGCAATAGCGGCAGGTGGAATTGCGATCCAAAAGCTGACAGCGACATTTAACTACCGCTTCCAGCCATCGGACCGGAAATGCGCGCATCGCCGACTCTGTCATGTGATCGGGGGTCAGCGATGCGCCGGCATAACAACTAGAGGTCTCCTTGAGACCTCTATGGTTGTTGATGCCGGCTTGCTGTGAGCGCCACCCTGTGGTCGGCGCTCATAGCAAGCCTGTAATTTAGCTGCATAGGAGCGATCTAATGATCGCCCCTATGTAGCTGAGCCAATCCAGTTGTGCCAGCTTCTAGCCTCCTATGGAGGCTATTGAAGCATGGAAAAAGTAAAAAAAAATGTTCTAAAAAATATGAAAAAAATAAAAAAACCTAAAAGTTTAAATCACCCCACTTTCGCCCCATTCAAAATAAAACAATAAAAAAAATCAAACATACACTTATTTGGTATCAAGTTCAGAATCGGCTGATCTATCAATTAAAAAAAAGGATTAACCTGATCACTAAATGGCATAGCGAGAAAAAAAAATTCTAAATGCCAGAATTACGTTTTTTTGGTCGCTGCGACATTGCATTAAAATGAAATAATAGGCGATCAAAAGAACGTATCTGCACAAAAGTGTTATAATTAAAAATGTCAGCTGGGCATGCAAAAAATAAGCCCTCACTCGACCAGAGATTCCAAAAAATGAAAACGCTACAGGTATCGGAAAATGGCGCAATGTTGGTTTTTTTTTTAGCAAAGTTTGGAATTTTTTTTCACCACTTAGATAAAAAGCAACCTATACATGTTTGGTGTCTGTGAACTCGCAATGATGTGGAGAATCACAGGGGCA
This sequence comes from Ranitomeya variabilis, assembly GCF_051348905.1. NCBI lineage: Eukaryota > Metazoa > Chordata > Amphibia > Anura > Dendrobatidae > Ranitomeya > Ranitomeya variabilis. The sequence goes on from NC_135233.1 coordinate 104,121,656, forward strand.
GGTCAGTTTTAGCATTTAGTGAACCTCTCAAAAAAGCCAATCAAAAAACAAGTGTGGGATTGCACTTTTTTTGCAATGTCACCAAATTTGGAATTGTTTCCTGCTTTCTAGTACAAGACATGATAAAACCAATGGTGTCGTTCAAAAGTACAACTTGTCCCGCAAAAAATAAGCCCTCACATGGCCATATTGACAAAAAATTAAAAAGTTATAGCTCTGGGAAGGAGGGGAGCGAAAAACCAAAACACAAAAACGAAAAAGGGCTGCGTCTTGAAGGGGTTAAATTTTTTTTTGTAAATTTCCTTGAAAAAATGAAAAATTACTGATACATTTTTAAACTTCATAAAATGCTAGCAAAATAAAATAACGTTTTAAAAATGGTGCTGATGTAAAACAGACATGAGGGAAATGTTATTTATTAATGTTTTTCTGTGGTGTGACTATCTGGATTAAAGGGATATTCATTCAAAGTTTGAAAATTGCTAATTTTTAAAATTTTTGTCGAATTTCTGATATTTTTATAAATAAACACAAAACATATTGACCTAAATTTACCTTTATCATAAATTATAATGTGCCGTGAAAAAACATTCTCAAAATCACTGGGAACTGTGGAAGCATTCCAGAGTTATTAACTCATAAAGTGACTCTGGTCAGATTTAAAAAATTTGGTTCTGTCACTAAGGGGTTAATACCAACAAAATGGACTCCAGAACATGAAATAATCTATAGGAGAGCAATATAAAGCTGATACATTTTGAACAAGTTTTTTGAGGCTTATATAGCAACGAAATTTTGAAGAAGTTTTTTCTGGTTATATACCAATGAAATGTACTTCAGACAACAGAATAGTGTATGAATGATCAATTTAATAATGATAACATTTTGAACAATTTTTTTGAGGCTTAAATAACAATGAAGTGTACCCAAGAAGATTTAATACGCTATGGATGAGCAATATAATACTGATAAAATCTTGAGCACATTTCTTGAGGTTTATATACCAAGGAAATTTACTCCAGACCATGGAATAGTCTATGGATGAGAAATATAATACCGATAAATTTTGAACAAGTTTTTTGAGGCCTACATAGCAATGAACTGTACACAAGAACACGTAATACTGTATGGCTGAGAAATGTAACCCAGCAAAATTTTTACATTTTTAAACATATCTTTGTGTCTCAAATATCGCAAAAATGTACCCCAGAACACGGAATATGAGTAAGAAAGAAATGTGAACAAATAAAAAAAATTTCAAACGCTTTTTTGTACTGTTGCAATGACAAAAAGACTGACTGGCACTTCACTTTTTAAAAGCTTTTCCCCAGTTTTAGAGATGACAGAAATGTACTCCACACTGTATGGCTGAGAAATTTAAGACTGCAAAATTTTTAAATGTTTTTATCGCTTTTATAGATCACAGAAAATGTCCCCAGACAATGGAATAGTGTATGGCTGAGAAATGTAGCCAAGGAAAATGTTTAAACTATTTTTGGGTGTGTTATATGAAGCAAAAAAGGACCTCAAAGCACGTATTACTTTATGGATCAAAATATATAAAAAATTTTCAGCCCTCACAAAATAAAGCTGAAGCTGCTGGTATGATGGTTCAGCTTTAGCACCAATATCAACACTATAAGCCTTTGGTTCATTCATTTTACTGTGCACACAGGCCTAGACAAGTACTCTCTCCCTCCAATCCGAAGTGTCACTGTAATAATTATAGGGGATAACTTAGGAGACTCTTTGCGTGGAACAAGACAACTACAGGACACAGTTTTATAAGTGGTAAAATCTATATTATCACACGGTGATTCAAACAGGTGCAGAGAGAAACTCAAGTCCACAACACTTGGTGCAAATAATAAACGCAGCTTAGCAGTCTTCAGAGAAAAATGCAATCAAGCAGAAAGTCTATGAAGCACAGTTATTCTTGAGGATACTTGACACGAATAAATCCTTGTCTTAGTCCAGACACATATAGATATGCTTATAGGCAGTTCAAATCATATCTTAGCTCAACCAGGGAGGCCTGGTAAATAGTCTCAGGTTATAGCAAAGCAGCAGCAGCTTACATGTCCAGCAAATGCAGATGAAGTAAACACGAGCAGCAGATGAAGGAGGATTACTGGAAACTTGTGTTTGCAGCAGGAACTCAGAGCAGAGTAGCAGGATCACCACACAGGTTCACAGGAGCAGGTGTATAGCCAGGGAGTAATCAGAGTCAGGAGCTGGATGCAAGGCAGAATACTCTAGCACAGACTGAAGGCTGGGGTGGAGTTTTATAGCAGGAAGACACAGTGCACATGAGACCAAAGACGCCATCTTGGAAGAGGGCAGTAGTGCACAAAAGGTAAAAAATGTTCAGAGTCCTGACAGTCACATACTGTAGCTCTGCAATGGCATCATTGTGTTGACCAGGCAACGCCTGCCCTTTTATAATCACTGATGATATCAGACAGCCAGCCAATCACAGTAATGCCACAACCAAGATGGGTATAGAATTACAGGGACTCACAGGCAATCCATGCATGCTTATTGGCTGTGTAACATTCGCAAAATATGTGGGGCAGAAATTTGAATATAAGATCAAGCACCGCCCATTGCTCACATCTAAGCACAATGATATTCGAGTGATAACCGAGTATCACCGAGCACGTTCATTCATCCCTTTTACTTACCCATTTTTCACTTTGGCAGCTCCAGAATGAACTTGCTGTTGTTTACATAAAGTTTGCACAAATCAATATAGTACGCGCCAACAAAAGAGATTTTGAGAAATATGTTTCTTTTTCCACCTTCTCCTCTTCCCTTCATCAAATTCTTATTACTTTCTAAAAAACCAGCTAATAACTGTTTTGGTCACAACAAGGAGAACTACCATTCTGCGTTTTAATGAAAGTATCTGATTACAGTTGCCTATTCAGGGGAACATGCAGAATAATAAGGTAAAAGAGAGACAGAAACACAGAGGCCAGGTATTTTTGCTTTCTAGGAAGTTTATGTCACCATTGATCTGGATTCACAGCTACACTGTTCAATATTGCTGTATAATGCCCTTCAGGCTGCTGCTATCTAATATGTAAGGGGACTTTCCAACTGTCCAATGAAAGCAGATGCAAATGAGTTTTAACTGCCTAATCCTTTTGTTCTAAAAGGAGCTAAAGGCTGAATCACACATGACGATATCGTTAACGATATCGTTGCAATGTCACGCTTTTGGTGACGTAGCAACGATCCTGCTAACAATCTCGTTATGTGTGACAGCGACCAACGATCAGGACCCTGCTGGGAGATCGTTGGTCGTTGGGGAATGATCAGGACCATTTTTTGGTCGCTGATCACCCGCTGTCATCGCTGGATCGGCGTGTGTGACGCCTATCCAGCGATGTGTTCACTTGTAACCAGGGTAAATATCGGGTTACTAAGCGCAGGGCCGCGCTTAGTAACCCGATATTTACCCTGGCTACCATAGTAAAAGTTAAAAAAAACCAGTATATACTCACATTCTGATGTCTGTCACGTCCCCCGGCGTCCACAGGGTTAAAACTGCTTTCGACAGGAGCGCTGCTATTGCACACGCTGCTGCCGAGAGCTTCCCTGCTCTGACTGTGTCAGTGCCGGCCGTAAAGCAGAGCACAGCGGTGACGTCACCGCTGTTACTGCCGGCGCTGACACATTCAGTGCAGGGAAGCTCTCGGCAGCAGCGTGTGCAATAGCAGCGCTCCTGCTGAAAGCAGATTTAACACTGTGGACGCCGGCGGGGGACGTGACAGACATCAGAATGTGAGTATGTAGTGTTTTTTTTTTTTTTACTTTTACAATGGTAACCAGGGTAAATATTGGGTTACTAAGCGCGGCCCTGCACTTAGTAACCCGATGTTTACCCTGGTTACCCGGGTGCTGCAGGGGGACTTCGGCATCGTTGAAAACAGTTTCAACGATGCCGAAGTCGTTCCCCTGATCGTTGGTCACTGGAGAGAGCTGTCTGTGTGACAGCTCCCCAGCGACCACACAACGACTTACCAACGATCACGGCCAGGTCGTATCGCTGGTCGTGATCGTTGGTAAGTCGTTTAGTGTAACAGTACCTTAAGCTTAAGTATCTGATAGTGTCTTTGAATGCACAAAGTTAATAAAAGACATCCAATAACAGATGTACAACACAGAAATTCTCTAGGTTTGTAAATTTATTAACTAAAATTAAAATCATGCAATGTTATTGGTGGTAATATATTTAGAGCATATTCTTCAACAGTGCTTGCAAACAGCAATCTCACTAGCATGCTTTATCAAAATACCACTCAATCCTGGAAAGTGCAAAAGTTTTTTTTTGTTCAATAAAATATTTACAACAGATAATGTGAAAGCTACTTTGTTGTATTGGATCAACATTAAAGGTTTTTTTTCCACCTTTTGAAAGCTAGGTTCTTGTATTTAGGTCGGAGAACAATGAGTGAATGACATTGTTCTATGACCTGAAGAATAGGTTTAACTCTCAAAAGTGAATGGTTAGGAAGAGAGGAATCAAAGAATTCTAAAAGTTATTAAATTAGGCAAATATCTGTTTTTATAATTTTTATGCTAGTATATTAGCACTTTTCTCCATCTACAGTTTAGCGATAAGAGTGAAGTTTTGGTTATGATCATTTTATACTACCAAAAGGAAAAATGTATTTAATATGCATTCTTTTTTAGCATTCTCCTTTATCCCTTGTATAATTTATTTTACCCTAACATCCTGTCAAAGCTATATCCATATTATGCATACAAAATTATGTTTACAGAAGCATAAAGATACAGGTACAACTATGTTTAAAGAAGTTGTCCACTACTATAACTTTTATTTTTTTTTTCATAAATCTTGTTATTATGTGCCACTGAAAACATCTACTGTGTTTATTTTAGCAATATTACCTTTTATCATGCTGTAGCAGCACATCTTTAGTGCTGGATCCAGCTCTCATGGGGTTAATCGACAACTTCCTTTCTACTGAGTTATTGTGCTCTAATACTACAAGTTCCATGATGCATTGCACTCACCTGTAACTGTGCATCTGGCACACCCACTCCAAAACACACCCCAACCCCTCCCTCCTCTATCTTCAAAGAGATTTGTGATGTTATTTCTGTCCAACCTCCTCTTTTACATTTGTCCAACCCACACTCCATTACACACAGATAGATAGAGGGAAAGATAGATAGATAGAGGAAAAGATAGATAGATAGATAGATAGATAGATAGATGAATACATACAGATATATCTATATATCTATGTCTATTTCTATATATAGGTCCATATCCATGTTTCTAAACCCCTTCACCCCTGGAGCATTTTTGTTTTCGTTTATCGCTCCCCTTCTTTCCAGAGCCATAATTTTTCCGTCAATATGGCCATGTGAGGGCTTATTTTTTGCGGGACAAGTTCTACTTTTGAACGACACCATTGGTTTTACCATGTCGTGTAAGGCTACTTTCACACTAGCGTTAACTGCATTACGTCTCAAAACGTCTTTTTTCAGAAAAAACGCATCCAGCAAAACTTTTTGCTGGATGCGTTTTTTTTACCATAGACTTGTATTGGCGACGTATGGCGACGGATTGGCATACGTCGTGTACGTTTTACGACGGATGCGTCGAAATTTGGCGACACGTCGTCTCAAAAAAACGTAGATTGTAACGTTTTTTGTCTCCGCATAAAAAACGTGTCGCGACGCATCCTGCGGCATACGTCGTTGGCTGCAATGGAAGCCTATGAGCGACGGATGCGTCGGGACACGTCGTATGACGCAATACAGCGCTGCAATACGTTTTTTTACACTGAGCATGCTCAGAAGAAGTATTTTGTTGCCAATTGGTCAGACACCCCCAAATCTATATAAACCTGGCCTGGGCCTTCAACCCCACATATGCCAGCAAGAAGCCTACAGAGAAGAAGCCTGCCAGCAAGACTCCAGACTGCCAGCAAGACCCCAGCCAGCCACAGGAGCCAGCCACAGGAGCCAGCCACAAGACCGGAGCCAGCCACAGGACTCCAGCCACAGGAGCCAGCCATAGGACTCCAGCCACAGGACTCCAGCCACCATAGAGCCAGTGTGAGTATTGCAATTTTTGTGTGCATCTGTGTGCCTGTGCATTTGTGTGTGTGTATGAGGTACTGACTACAGAAAGAGCTTAAAACCTGAAGAGAACCTGAGGCCTGCCATCGTCCTGCACCAGCCAGTGCCATGCTAGAGTCCAGATGCAGCCTGATTCCAGCCACTGTGAAGACCTGCTGCTTCAGCCAAAGGATTGTCAGCCTTTTGTATGTGTGTGTGTGTGTATGCGTCTTCTGATTGGGTTCACCTTTCTGCCTTTGTTGTACATATGTGTATTTGCATAAAGCTATGTGCGTGCATGTGTATGTGTGTATTTTTGGACGGTTGTGTGCTTTTGTATCATGTGCCTGCACCTTATTATGCCTTTGCCAATTTTATGCCTGTTCATGTGGGAGGGTATGTGTCCATGTGCAGGATTGCATCAGGATGTGGTCAGGATTTTCCATCAGTATTTGTACGCCAAAACCAGGAGTGGGTGATAAAAGCAAAAGTGTGCCTGTTTTCGTATTATACTTTACCTAATTTTTACACTCCTGGTTTTGGCTTACAAATACTGATGGGAAATCCTGACCACATCCTGATGCGATCCGGAATGTGGACACATACCATGCATGTTTTTTGTGTGCGTCTTGTTGATTGCATGTGCATTTGTCCATGCTGTAATTGGTTATTTGCCTTTTTCTGATGTATTGACTGTATAGTGGTCTGTGCAGCATGTGGTTTAAATGTGTTTTTTTTTTTTTTTCAATCTGATGTGTTTTTTAAAAAAGTCTAGCGGTCTGCAGCTTGTGGTTTGAATGTGTGAGTGTGGGTTTTTTCTATTTAATAAAAGTGTTGATTTTATTTTAATTACAGTTATAACCATTTGCAGTTGAAGTACTTGTATTTAAAATAAAGAGCATGTCAGCTCCTAATTGTGATTTTTAAAAAAAGAGAGAAAAAAAAAAAGTAATAATAAAATGTTTTTTAAAAAAATGTCCGTATTATTATTTCATAAAGGTAAATTTAAAACTGGTGTATGTACCAATGGTTACACATGCAATACAGGGTTGGTTGAGGGCTCATTTTTTTAATAAAGGTTAACATGTAAAGTTTTTTTTTTTTGGGGGGGGGGAGGTTATTTTTTTTAAATAAAATGTGTCAAATATATTTTTTCATTGTGTTAACATTTAAAAATTTTATTTTTTGGGACATGGAAATGAATGGTATAACGTGCAACTTTTTGGGGGGTTTTTGGTGTTCACCAGTATGAACATTTCTGACATCATTTTAGTAGGGTGTTTATCGTTGAACATTACCTAGTTCAGGGGGTGGTCTAACTATAGATCCATTATACATATTAACAGATAAACCAGGACCACAGCCGCTGCCCACCAGGACCACAGCCGCTGCCCACCAGGACCACAGCCGCTGCCCACCAGGACCACAGCTAAAGTTTTAGAAGTAAGTTTTGAAGACCCCCAATCTGCTACTTCAATGTGTCGAGCAGATTGCAAGTGTCTCTTTAACTTACAGAAACACCAGGACCACAGCCGCTGCCCACCAGGACCACAGCCGCTGCCCACCAGGACCACAGCCGCTGCCCACCAGGACCACAGCCGCTGCCCACCAGGACCACAGCTAAAGTTTTAGAAGTAAGTTTTGAAGACCCACAATCTGCTACTTCAATGTGTCGAGCAGATTGCAAGTGTCTCTTTAACTTACAGAAACACCAGGACCACAGCCGCTGCCCACCAGGACCACAAAACAATGTCCTCTTCTGACAGCCCTCCTCCACAGCAACAGCGTGTATCGGTAAGTTAACACAAAAAATGGGATTATTTTTTTTCGCTTTTTAAAATTACATTTTGATGTCTAACCACATGCATAAATTATGTTTCAACAGGAAGCTGAATCAGATGAGGAGCTGTCAGAAGGGGGCGAGATGGGTGGAGAGATGCAAGTGGAGGAGGAACCAAGTGTAAGTAGTGGTGAAACAGTTGCTTCACACATCACACTGCACCATACACAAAACAGATTACTAAACACAGAAAATATATGCCTACCTTAACTGAGAATTTGTTTACTTTATTTCAGGCTGCTGCTGCTGCCGCTGAAGGCTCTCCCAGACAGTCCCAGAGTCGGCGGACTCGTCGCCGCGGTCGGCCATCAGTGAGTTTTTTTTTTTGGGGGGGAGGGGGATTCTATTGGTACTTTAGTATTTCAGTGTACTAATTTGTTTGTTTTCCTTTTTTTTTTTTGACACAGGCTTCACAGCGTGCTCCCGCAGAAGAGGATGATGATGATGACATTGACATCGATTGTCTCATCGATGAGGTTCGCGAGCGGGAGCCGCTGTGGAACATGGCTGACCGCAGGCATGCTGATACCGGTGTCACCCGTCGGCTCTGGGACGAAGTGTGTCGCAACCTGTTTCCACGGAGGGAGAGCCTTCATCCTCAGCAGCAGAGCAAACTAGGTAAGTATTCACTTTCCAGTGATGTTTTCAGCTGACTGTAATGTATTGCATTTACCAATTTTTTGTTTTTTCTATTGATTCTTGTCTTCACAGTTGGAAAGGTTAGGAAGCGGTGGCGGTCACTGAGGGATCGCTTTAAGAGGGAATTCAATGATGAGATGAAGGCCCCGAGTGGCTCTGCAGGAAGGAAGAGGAGCAGATATAAATATGGCCAGGCCCTCTCCTTCCTGAGGCGAACCATGCTGAGCAGAGTGTAAGTATTCTACAGCCCACTAATAACCATGTTAACCTGTCTACTTAGTTTGCTTTCAGTCAGGGCTTTTTCATTCCAATGTATTAATTTCTTTTGTTTTTTCTTTCACAGCACCTTCTCCAGCCACCGGGCGCCTGCATCTTCCTCTGCGCCCTCTGGAGCGATCCCTCCTGAGTCCGCCACTGAGGGCCACGTCGGTAGGCCCCACACCTCTGTCCCCTCCTCTGACCCCTCTGTCCCCTCCTCTGACCCCTCTGTCCCCTCCACTTCATCCGCCCCAAGCAGTGGAGCATTATTGCAGGCTTCATTGCTCGCATCTGATGCTGAACAGTTAGCGTTCCCTTTACCCCACCCCTCTGATCCTGCCACCTCGACACCACCATTAGGTTCGTGGCGTCAGCGACAGAGGGGTCAGGAAAGGAGCTATGCTCCTGAGTTCTTACACCTGAATGCATCCTTCCAAGGCTCTTTCAAAATTTTGGGAGAGCAAGTGACTGCTGGTTTCAACATGGTGCAGTCACGCATCAGTGAAACAAGCCGTGAAACCAGCAGTCGCTTGGATAGGCTGCATTCAGCTGTAAGTCCCGATCCGGCCAATCTTTTTTTCCAATCCATGCTCATGAGCATGGAGAAGCTTTCTTTTGAGCAACAGATGCGGGTAATGAATACCTGCCATAATGCTGCACTGCAGGCCATTAATGAATCTACCCACACACCTTCCCACACCTCCACTCCAATTCCACCCCAGGCCCCATTTCCACACCATACCCCCCATTACCAAACCCAGCCCCAATACCCACACCAGCACCATTACCAAACCCAGCTCCAATCCCCACACCAGCACCATTACCAAACCCCACGCCAGCCCCATTACCCAACCCAGTCCCACTACCCTACCCAGTCACAATACCCGACCCAGTCCCCACAACCATCACGGCCCCCAGACCAAATTACTTCCCCAATGTTTTCTTTACCCAGCTTTTCTCTTCCCCCTACCCCAACACCACCCCCCTCTGGTCAGCCTACTGGTTTTACCCCCCCTTCCACTGCACCCCAAACAAGTAGGGTTTCCCCACCTATCGACGTGGTCCAACCTTCCTGCCCCTCCTCCCCTCGTATCTCCACCCCACACTTTGAAAATTTGTAATGTTATGTATGTTATTTAAAAAAAATTTGCAAAGTTTCAGAAAAAAAAAATTTGAAAATAAAAAAAATATATTTTTTTTGCAAAAATTATAAAAAAAAAGAGTTAAAATAAAATTCTGATTATAATTGTACTCTTTGTGTGTCTGTGGATTTATTAAGGTAATATAATAAAAAAGGTTTAATAAAAACAAACACCAGACATGTTAAAGGTATAACATAATGGTTTTACTAGCAAGAAAACCACGCTTTTTGGCCTTTTTTTTTGGGGGGGGGGCAGAAACACATTTTTTACATAAACAAAACACATGGGAAACAGGTTACACATGGGAAACAGGTTACACAATCATGTCTTGCCACGGGATCCGCCCGACAGGTGAGACAAAATAATCGGCAAACTGGTCCCTCATCCTTGTAACTGAACCTGTAGAGCGAACCGAGCTGCTGCGGTAGTCCCACAAGGTGGTCTCCAACTCTTCATCATCCAAGGAAACGGGCTCCTTTGAAAGGACAAAGTTGTGGAGCACCACACAGGCTTTAACTACCTCGTCTATAGTTGTTGTTTTCAGCTTGATAGCCGTCAGCAGAACTCGCCACTTCGCCGTCAATATGCCAAAGGAACACTCCACTACTCTTCGTGCTCTAGTAAGCCGGTAATTAAAGACCCGCTTGGTATGGTTTAAGTTCCGGCTACTGTACGTTTTCAGTAGGTGCGGCGACAGTTGAAAGGCTTCATCACCTACAAAAACATATTCCATGGCTGGGTCATTTGTTCCTGGCAGTGGTCTGGCTGGCGGTAAATCGTAGCTCTCTCCATAAAGGCAACGACCCATCGGAGAGTTTTTAAGAACTTGCGAATCGTTGGACCCTCCATATGCTCCGATGTCCACGGCAAGGAACCTGCAGTTGGCATCTGCAATAGCCATAAGGACGATGGAGAAATACTTCTTATAATTATAATACTCCGATCCTGTTCCTGCCGGTTTCGCAATCCTTATATGTTTCCCGTCAACTGCACCCACACAATTAGGGAAATTGCAAATTTGCTGAAACTCTTCAGCACTTCGCAACCAGATTTCCATGGATGGTTGGGGGATATACTCTGGTTGCAAAGTGGTCCAAACAGCCCGACATGTGTCCTTCACTATTCCAGAGATAGTTGAAATGCCCAGCCTGAACTGATAATGGAGCGAAGTCATAGATTCACCCGTAGCTAGGAAACTTTAAAAAAAAAAAAAAAAATGTTATAAAAAATTGCACAGACCAACAAGTTTTAATATGGCACTGTTAATTTTTTTTTAAGGACGGGACACCCAATAAAACCAGCATGAAACCGGTGTAAAAAAACAGTGGAATGTCCGCCAAGAAAACCCAAATTACATGCTGCAGAAAATAGTGCGCAATATGTCAGCGCAGTATTGTCTGCAGCATGTAATATAACATTCAAAATGACCAATGACAGAAAAAAAAGCAGTTGCATGTCATAAAACCCAAAAAAACAAACAAAAAAAAAAACTGCAGAAAATGCAACGCAATATTTCAGCGCAGTATTTTCTGCAGTCTGTTATCTAACATTCAATATCAGCAATGACATTTAAATAAAGCAGTTGAATGTCCGCCAAGAAAACCCAAATGACATGCTGCAGAAAATAGTGCGCAATATGTCAGCGCAGTATTGTCTGCAGCATGTAATATAACATTCAAAATGACCAATGACAGAAAAAAAAGCAGTTGCATGTCATCAAACCCAAAAAAACAAACAAAAAAAAAAACTGCAGAAAATGCAACGCAATATTTCAGCGCAGTATTTTCTGCAGTCTGTTATCTAACATTCAATATCAGCAATGACATTTAAATAAAGCAGTTGAATGTCCGCCAAGAAAACCCAAATTACATGCTGCAGAAAATAGTGCGCAATATGTCAGCGCAGTATTGTCTGCAGCATGTAATATAACATTCAATATCAGCAATGAAATAAAAAAAAGAGGCTTACCGCAGGGTCACCATCAGCCGCTCCGCCGGTGTGATGGCAAGCCTCATCCTTGTATCCTGTCTTCGGATGACATCCTCCAGTTTTGCAAGCAAAAAATCGAAATGTTCAATCCTCATCCGCACGTAGTTGTGGAATTTGTGTGGATTGTGCCGCAACTCCAGGTACAGAGTGGACTGGACACCCCAGGTCATCCGTAGTTGATTAATCGGATGAATCCAGAGTCGTCTCCGTCTCCGTTGCTGCAGAAGCATCCTACGCCTTTCCGCTGCCGCCTCCTTCTCCCGCACTATGATATCCAGGCGATTTGTCTCAAAGATAACATCGGTAACCAAACTAGCAATCCTCCCAAGAACACCTTCCATCGCTGCCACAAAACTAAACCCACAAAGATGGGCTGTAAATACAGTACTATATAGTTTTTCAAATTTTCCAGTAGCCAATCAAATTTGGGAGCCTCCCATTTTAAAAACGGATCCGTCGGAAAAACGGATACAACGGATGGTAAAACTTATGCAACGTATGCAACGCATCCAGTATTTTCGACGGAAACGTTTAGCGGATTTGCGACGTATCCGTCGAAATGCTGGATGCGTGGCATACGTTTGTCACCGTTTTTCACTTTTTTGACGCATCTGTTTTTTCGGCAAAAAAACGGATTTGCGACGTTATGCAGTTAACGCTAGTGTGAAACTAGCCTAACAGAAAATGTGAAAAAAATTCAAAGTGCAATGAAATAGCAAAAAAAGTGCAATCCCACACTTGTTTTTTGCTTGGCTTTTTTGCGAGGTTCACTAAATGCTAAGGCTGTGTGCACACGTTGCGGATTTGATTGCAGATCCACAGGGTTTTTTGCCGCACAAAATTGCATCAAATCCGCAGTGTAGTGCACAACCAATGTAAGTCTATGGGAGCCGCAGACTTGTTGTGCACATGCTGTGGAAAAGGCGACACCGAAACGCAGCTTTTTTTTCTTGCAGCATGTCACTTCTTTTGTGCGGAACTGCAGCGTTTCTGCACCCATAGACATGCATTGAGTCGGGCACATCCGCAGCAAAACCGCAGATGTAAAAAAGATCTGCAGTTTTGCTGCGGATGTGGGTCCAAGAAACGCTGCAGTTCGGGAGGAGGGAAGTATGTGGGCGGAAAGTGGGCGGTGACTGTGTGTGTGTATGTGTGTGCTGGGTCTGCGCGCTGTTCAGATGTGTGCGGGACTGTTTGTGTGTGTGCGGGGCTGTTCGGGTGTGCGGGCTGTTCGGGTGTGTGCGGGGGTCTTTTGGGGTGTGTGTGCAGGCATCATCCAATGGGACTACAAGTATGCAGCATCCAATCTGCAGCTCATTCGAATGTAATCTGGACAGTGGACACACACCCTACACTATCCATACATCTATCAATATATATATCTATCCAGATATATCTATAGATAAATATAGGAATAGATAGATGTATGCATCTATAGATCTATCTATATGTAGATCTGTCTATCCATTTCATCTATCTGTCTATCTGTGTGTGTAATGGAGTGTGGGTTGGACAAATGTAAAAGAGGAGGTTGGACAATAATGAAATCACAAATCTTTTTTTTTGTTCAATAATACATCTTTATTTAGCTTTCAAAAACGCACCAAAATGCATAAAAACCACACCAAAAGCGAATTAAAAAATGCATCAAAACCGCGCCAAAAACTGCATAAAAAAGCATCAAAACTGCACCAAAACCGCATGAAAAACTGCATCAAAACTGCACCAAAAACTGCATCAAAACCACACCAAAATTGCATCAGCACTGCACCAAAACCGCACCAAAAACTGCATCAAAACCGCACAAAAACCACACCAAAAACTGCATCAAAAACGCATCAAAACTGCACCAAAAACGGCATCAAAATCGCACCAAAAACTGCATCAAAACTGCACCAAAAACTGCATCAAAACCGCGCAAAAACCACACCAAAAACTGCATCAAAAATGCATCAAAACTGCACCAAAATTGCATCAACACTGCACCAAAACCGCACCAAAAACTGCATCAAAACTGCACCAAAAACTGCATCAAAACCGCACAAAACCACACCAAAAACTGCATCAAAACCGCGCAAAAACCACACCAAAAACTGCATCAAAAATGCATCAAAACTGCACCAAAACCGCATCAAAATGGCATCAAAACCGCACCAAAAACTGCTTCAAAACCGCACCAAAACTGCAAAACTGCACTAGGTTTTGATGCAGTTTTTGGTGCAGTTTTGATGAATTTTTTGGTGGTTTTGATGCTGTTTTTGGTGCAGTTTTTGCGTTGTTTTGATGCTGTTTTTGGAAATAAATAAACGGAAAATGTGCATGATTTGAATGGAAACATGCATGAAAAAATGGATTCGGAGGCCGGATTCATCATTTCACTTCTCAGTTTCATACGTTTTTTGCCGGATCCGTTGCTGTGCATTTTTTTGCCGGACAGAAAAAATGTTCCTCTGTATGTGTTTTCCGTCCGGCGGAAACAGCTTTTTTGACGGATCTGGCAAAAAATGGATGAAATGTGTGGCCATCAGGCGCAATCTGGCGCTAATACAACTCTCTGAGAAAAAAACGGATCCGGCGGAAAAAAAATTGATCCGTTTTTTACAAAACTCGCCGGATTGTGCCTGACGGCAAAAACCTGATGTGTGAAAGCAGCCAGATATATGGATAGATACATCTATGTATCTATAGATATATATATCTATAAATATATCTTTAGATAGATATATCCATAGATATATAATAGAAAGGCCGATGTTTCTAAGGCTACTTTCACACATTTTTAGCAATCAGTCTCAATCCGTCTTTTTGGGAAAAAAACGGATCCTGCAAATGTGCTCGCAGGATGCGTTTTCTACCCATAGACTTGTACTAGCGACGGATGGCCACACGTCGCATCCGTCGTGCAACGGATCCGTCGTGTTTTAGCGGACCGTCAGCATGAAAAAACGTTCAAGTGAACGTTTTTTTGTCCGTCGTGTCTGCCATTTTCTACCACGCATGCGTGGCCAAAACTCCGCCCCCTCCTCCCCGGACTTCAGAATGGGCAGTGGATGCATTGAAAAACTGCATCTGCTGCCCACGTCGTGCACAAATTTCACAACGTGCGTCGGTACGTCGGCCCGATGCATAGCGACGGACCCATACCGACGCAAGTATGAAAGAGGTGTTAATGAGCATTGAATTTAATTAAAAAAATGGAAAAAAACAGCGTGGGCTCCCGTTCAATTTTCTGCACCAGAGGGAGAAAGCCGACGGCTGGGGGCCAATATTTGTAGCCTGCTATGAATATCAGCCCGCAGCTGTCTGCGTAGCCTTTACTGGATATTAAAATAGGGCTACCCCAAAAGAAATGACGTGGGGTCCCCCTATATTTTATAGCCATAAAGGCTATGCAGACAGCTGCGGGCTGATATTCATGGCCTAGAGAGGGGCCATGGATATTGGCCCCCCCGGCTACAAATACCAGTCCGCAGCCACCCCGGAAATGGCGCATCTGTGAGATGCGCCAATTCTGGCACTTAGCCCCTCTCTTCCCACTCCCGTGTAGTGGTGGGATATGGGGTAATAAGGGGTTAATGTCACCTTGCTATTGTAAGGTGACATTTAGCCGGGTTAATAACGGAGAGGCATCAATAAGACGCCTATCCATTATTAATCCAATACTAATAAAGGGTTAATAAAACACACACACATTAGGAAAAAAGTATTTTAATATTCTTCATTTAACCATACTTACCATACTTCAGCGCCTGCAAAAAACGTAAAATAATAAACCGTATACTACCTGTCTGCCGTAGTCCAATTAATAACGAGTGTCCCACGACGATCTCCCCTATAGAACAGTGACATTGAGTGATGTCACTGCTCTATATGACCCTCAGTGACACACTGACAGGAGACAATGGCTCCTGCAGTGCATCACTGAGAGGTTACCTTAGGACAAAGTCTCACTTTATGGCAATTGCTGCCTGGGAAAATTTCTCACACAGCAATGGCATAAAGTGAGACTAGGGACTATTTTCTCACAGGGGCGTAGGAATGTAGGAATACATTGTGAGGAATACATTATGGAAGGATACCTTCCATCATTGTATTCCTGGAGCCCCTGGAGAGCGGTAGCCTCAGCTGATGCTCCTGCTCTCCACGGGAGATCGTCGAGGGACACTCGTTTTAATTGGATATCTGCGAATCAGGGAGTATAGTGTTTGTTTATTATTTTAATATTTTTTACAGATAACACTAGCTTCGGGGATCAAGGTGACAAGTGATGGTGAGTATGTACTCTATGTTATATGTACTGTATGTATGTACTGTATGTATGTTGTATGTATGTACGTACTGTATGTGGCATGTTGCATGTCACATGTTGCATGTCATTGCATGGTGCATGTCGCAGGTCGTCACATGTCACATGCTGCATGTCATCGCATGTTGCATGTCGTCGCATGTTGCATGTCGCAGCATGTCGCATATCACATGTTGCATGTCGTCGCATGTCGTCGCATGTCATTGCATGCTGCATGTTGCATGTCATCGCATGTTGCATGTCATATCTTGCATGTCATCGCATGGTGCATGTCGCATGTCGTTGCATGGTGCATGTCGTTGCATGGTGCATGTCATCACATGTCGTCGCATGTCATTGCATGTTGCATGGTGCATGTCGTCGCATGGTGCATGTCGCCGCATGTCCTCGCATGGTGCATGTTGTCACATGGTGCATGTCATCGCATGTTGCATGTCATCGCATGTTGCATGTCACCGCATGTCTTCACATGGTGCATTTCGCATGGTGCATGTCACATGGTGCATGTCATCGCATGGTGCATGTTGTCGCATGTTGTCGCATGTTGCATGTTGCATGTCACCGCATGGTGCATGTCGCCGCATGTCTCCGCATGGTGCATGTCGCATGGTGCATGTCACATGGTGCATGTCACCGCATGGTGCATGTCGCATGGTGCATGTCGTCGCATGTTGCATGTCGTTGCATGGTGCATGTCACATGGCGTCACATGTCGCATGCTGCATGTCATCGCATATTGCATGGTGCATGTCGTCGCATGTTGTCACATGTCGCATGTCATTGCATGTCATATGTTGTCGCATGTTGTCACATGTTACATGTCACATGGTGTGTGTTGTATGTATGTATGTATGTAGTGTATATGTTTGTATGTGTTTTTTTTTTTTTACATTCAACACATTAGCCGGATGATGGGACTACTACTGTCCCATCATTGGCTAATGTGTCACTTTCTGTCACTGTAGCAGGCAGAGCCCGATGGGACTTGTAGTCCCATCGGACAAAGCCTGCACACAGAGACACCCCTGCCGCCACCACCACCGCACAGCCCCACAGCAGACCCCAGCAAGGCCAGCAGACCCCAGCACCACCTGCACATCCCGGTGCCGGCACGCACATACCGGTGCCGGCACGCACACCCCCACACATACCGGCGCTGGCCTGCACATACCAGCGCCGGCCCACACCCCCCCGCACATACCGGCGCCGGCCCGCACACCCCCGCACATACCGGCACTGGCCCGCCCGCACATCCCTGCCTAGCCCTGCCCGCCCCCCAGCACAGCCCTGCCCACCCCGCCCACCCCCAGCACAGCCCTGCAGCCCCCAGCCCCGCCCACAGCCAAGTCACTCTTGATGAGTGACTGCTGACTGTGAGCCTGGGGTCACGCCTGCTCATGACGTCACGTCAATTTCCAGAGTCTGGAAATTGATGTGACGTCGGCGGAAATAAGTGGTGGCTGCAGCCTGGGGGTCACGTGACCCGATCTCAGCTGCCAGCATAGCGCCGCTCACAGGCGAAAACGGCAACGGAAGGTATTTACACAATTCATCAGGGGCCCAGGGGGGATACATTGGGGGGAGTTAATTGAAAGTAGTGGACAACCCCTTTAAGTTCTAATAAAACCTTTAGAAACAGAATTACTAGACAAGGATACATAAAATGTTTTTACTTTATTAAACAATTATAAACAAAATTAAAATGATATATATAAAAGGAGAATGTCAGACAAAGACAAAGATAATTAGTGCACATAAAAATTGTAATAAATAATTAATACATGTGATATGGTCAATAATTCATATCCAAGACTATGGATTAATAAAAATTAATACAAATAAGTTGTGGAAAGAAATCTACACATAAAATAATAATCAATACCAAAGCCTCACATACATTATTACAAATACATACATGAAAACATATCAATGGGTCAAATGTTGATAAGTATTGTTGAGCATTCCGATACTGCAAGTATCGGGTATCGGCCGATACTTGCTGTATCGGAATTTCCGATACCGAGATCCGATACTTTTGTGGTATCGGGTATCGGGTATCGCAACAACATTAATGTATTAATGTGTAAAAAAGAGAATTAAAATAAAAAATATCGCTATACTCACCTGTCCGACGCAGCCGGGACCTCAGCGAGGGAACCGGCAGCGTTGTTTGTTTAAATTTCGCGCTTTTACTTGGTTACGTGAAGTCCCGGCTTGTGATTGGTCAGGGCGGCCATGTTGCCGGGACGCGGACCAATCACAGCAAGCCGTGACGAAATTACGTCACGGCTTGCTGTGATTGGTCCGCGTCCCGGCAACATGGCCGCCATTAACCAATCACAAGCCGTGACGTCACGGGAGGCTGGACATGCGCGTATTTTGAAAAGCGCGCGTGTCCAGCCTCCAGTGACGTCCCGGCAACATGGCCGCCATTAACCAATCACAAGCCGTGACGTCACGGGAGGCTGGACATGCGCGTATTTTGAAAAGCGCGCGTGTCCAGCCTCCAGTGACGTCCCGGCAACATGGCCGCCATTAACCAATCACAAGCCGTAACGTCACGGGAGGCTGGACATGCGCGTATTTTGAAAAGCGCGCGTGTCCAGCCTCCAGTGACGTCCCGGCAACATGGCCGCCATTAACCAATCACAAGCCGTGACGTCACGGGAGGCTGGACATGCGCGTATTTTGAAAAGCGCGCGTGTCCAGCCTCCAGTGACGTCCCGGCAACATGGCCGCCATTAACCAATCACAAGCCGGGACGTCACGGGAGGCTGGACACGCGCGTATTTTGAAAAGCGCGCGTGTCCAGCCTCCCGTGACGTCACGGCTTGTGATTGGTTAATGGCGGCCATGTTGCCGGGACGCGGACCAATCACAGCAAGCCGTGACATAATTTCGTCACGGCTTGCTGTGATTGGTCCGCGTCCCGGCAACATGGCGCCGTGACCAATCATAAGCCGGGACGTCACTGGAGGCTGGACACGCGCGCTTTTCAAAATACGCGCATGTCCAGCCCCCCGTGACGTCACGGCTTGTGATTGGTTAATGGCGGCCATGTTGCCGGGACGCGGACCAATCACAGCAAGCCGTGACGTAATTTCGTCACGGCTTGCTGTGATTGGTCCGCGTCCCGGCAACATGGCCGCCCTGACCAATCACAAGCCGGGACCTCACGTAACCAAGTAAAAGCGCGAATTTTAAACAAACAACGCTGCCGGTTCCCTCGCTGAGGTCCCGGCTGCGTCGGACAGGTGAGTATAGCGATATTTTTTATTTTAATTCTTTCTTTTACACATTAATATGGTTCCCAGGGCCTGAAGGAGAGTTTCCTCTCCTTCAGACCCTGGGAACCATCAGGAATACCGTCCGATACCTGAGTCCCATTGACTTGTATTGGTATCGGGTATCGGTATCGGATTGGATCCGATACTTTGCCGGTATCGGCCGATACTTTCCGACGGTATCGCTCAACACTATTGATAAGTAAAAAAAAGTGCAGCACTCACAGGAATATGGACACTAATGCATTAAATGATGCAATACAGTATGAATGAAAAAGTATTCAGAACAAACAGTAAATAACCCGTGTCCAGAGAAATAAATTAGGCTAATGCAGAAGAAGATTAAATAGAACTAAAATTGGTAATAATATAGAAGCAATGTGGACACAACCTTGTAAAAAGGTGAATAAGCATTCAGAACAATGCTATAACTGAAAAAAGTTAAGACCAAAATGGTAGAGAAATAGGAGGCAAAATTAAACCTATGTGGCAGCTAAAGGAACATCCATGATGCATGTTTCGCTTACAGCTTCCTCCAAGGGGTGATGTAAGGGTGTTGGCAATGATTGCTTATAGTAACGCTTACCAATCAGTGGCGGCTGTATTTGGCACTCATGACTCTGGCATCCAGAGCTGAGAGTTTTTTAATTTTGGTCTAATAAGTATTTATGTTTAAGTTCTGCTAAGCTTTCTTGCCACTTGTTTGCATGTAGATTAGTGTAGCATAGTATAACATAATATAGTATTCATCATTACACATATTGGGGGTGAAGAGACTCCTGGACAAATATTATGTCTCTAAATATGACTTTAGTAAGTGATATCAATTTTTAATTCAAACCAATAATGACAAAGCATTTACATAGAAAGCCAAGTAGGTAGTTTAAAGGGGATGGCCACTACTAGGAAAACTCCTTCATCTGAGTGAGTCTATACTCACCTCCTGTGCTGACACTATTACAGCGGTGTCAGCACTTGCTCTCCAGGAGCTCACATGAGGCCGAATCAGTTCCGATTTCATTGTCTCCACCTTCAGATAAATAAATAATCAAAAGGAAGGCAAAGCTGCAGCTGCCCTCTCACTTCCTCCTGATTACTTATACAGCTCTGGCAAAAATTAAGAGACCACCACATCAAAACCCTGTCATGGGTAGTACATTCTCCAGACCTGAATCCAATTGAAAACCTCTGGAATGTAATCAGGAGGATGATGGATAGTCACAAGCCATCAAACAAAGAAGAACTGCTTACATTTTTGCCCCAGAAGCAGTGTGAAAGACTGGTGGAAAGCATGCCAAGACCCATGAAAGCTGTGATTAAAAATCATGGTTATTCCACAAAATATTGATTATCGAACTCTTCCTGAGTTAAAACATTAGTATTGTTGTTTCTAAATGATTATGAACTTGCTTTCTTTTCATTTTTTTTAAATTTGACCATTTTTCTGTGTCAGAAAAAAAATGCAAAATGTATTGCCTGGAAATTCGGAGACGTTGTCAGTAGTTTATAGACTAAAAGAACAATTTACATTTTACTCAAAAATATACCTATAAAGAGAAAAATCAGACAGACTGAATATGTTGCAGTGATTTCTTAATTTTTTACAGAGGTTTATATCCAAAGGTGGGGACTGATTGGGGGCAAGGCTCGCATGATATAATAACCTTACGTGAGCCCCATGAATAAGAGATAAAGGTTAGTACTTGTCAGTGGCCACTAAGCAATGCAGCTGTGTCCTGCATGTACAGAGCAGATTACAGCTGATTAGCTGGGCTTCTGGGTTTTAGACCCCGCAATGATCTAGTATTGGCGACACATTAATGGTCATCAATTGTTAAAGGGGTGACAACAAATTATCAGTTATGCAGAGCATAGTTTATTATAGCTTGTTTATTGGTGAAGTCTGATTGCAGGGACTGGCACGGGTTGGCAGAATAAGCAGCAGCGTACATCCTTGATCATTGCTCCATACAATCCCTACAAGGCTGCTAAGTGCTTTGCTCAGCTTTTTTCCACAGCCCCATATAGAATAAATGGAGCAGCATGTTGAGTAAGTGCTCTACTGTGCAGCTCAGTTAAAAGTGCCCCATGGGGGATAAAAATGACATGTTCTGCCAATATGTGCATGTTCCAGACATCAGACCCGTATCAATCAGCCAGATACAACTTATTCTGCAGACAGGTGATGACTTCATTGGACAATCAATTTAAAGGGAATCTGTCAGCAGGTTTTTCCTATGTAATCTGAAGACAGTATGAGGTTGGGGTTAAAACACAGATTTCAGTGATGTCTCTCTTATCAAGTTCCGAGGTTTTGTTGCTTTCAATGATTGTTTTAGCATCATTGCTGTGACTAGCTGGTGGAGTGAGCTTTGGTGATAGGCAGCTCACTGTCTATGGACATTGTATACCACATCCTGGTGTGGGCGGGGTTAGCTTTTCAGCTCTGCTTCATTACTAAATCTAAAAACTCTGATTGTGTGAGAATGGCTGCACCCAATAATCTAAGTAATACATCATTGGATTCAGTTTCTCTTTGAACACATCAGGCTGCTCTCAGATGAGGCAGCAAAATCCTGCTGACAGATTCCCTTTAAGTCCCAGACAATCCCTTTGACCACCCTTTTATTCCTGTGAAAATCATGTAGGTAATTACATTTTAGTGATAGATTCTCTCTACAATGCTGACACGGTGGCCACTAAGATTAAATCACTGCTGCTTGTATGACAGATTTCTTATTAGAAAAGAAAACTTAGGAATGTGGTGGTTACTAAGTGTAATCTTAGTTGGCAAGTCATAGACTGCCTAGAATTTGGATCAAGGGTGGGTATCACCTGACTGAACTATTACTGTTTGCTATTTACCCAGATTCAGAAAAGGATTCACTTTAAAACAGAATCTGTACAGAAGTATTCTTCCTACAATACAAAAGAGAATCATCCTTTAAAATATAAAGTCATTAATATATTAATGAAAGGAGGCATAGTAACTAGGCAACTGTTAAATGATCCCCTGAGATTATGGCTTCTAGGAGACTATGCGGGTTAATGTGCCTTCCAATATACGATTCTGATCTGGTAAAATAAACAAACATCTTTGTGTGGCATTTAAAACAGAGGATGATCTGAAGAAAGTCAATAGACAATTAGACAGGGACCCACAGTAATTGTGCGATGTTAAGGAACATGACAATTTCAATAGCTTTAGACCAATGTGTAATTTTATTTGGTAGTAAATACACATTGATCTTTCATAGTCAAACAAAATAGAAATACATCCTCTAAATTGTAAAAAGTTACCAACTACTTCACACCAACATTAACACCTTAATAATAATGCGCCTATGTCAGACACCCTCACTTTGATGTGGGCTTTGGCGGTGAGCACATATCTTTTCCGGCACATGTCAGCTGTTTTGGATAGCTGACATGTGCCGCTAACAGCCACGGAAAGAATCGCGATCCTCCCATGGCTGTTATCCCGTTAAATGCTGATGTCAAACGCTGACATTTAACACGCCCTTCCGGAAAGTGCGGCTGGAAATCCAGCCCATTGGTGCACATGTCACATGACTGTGGGTCGCCGATGGGTTGGCATAACAACCAGATGTCTCCAGCAGACCTCTATGGTTGTCACTGCCGGATTCCTATCAGCGCCGCCCAGTGGCCGGTGCTCATAGCAAGTCAGCAATTCTGCTATGTACAGGCCATCTGATCATCGCTTGTATATAGCAGAGCCAATTGGATTATGGCAGCTTCTAGTATCCCATGGAGACTATTGAAGTATGCCAAAAGTAAAAAAAAATATTTTTAAAAAATATTAAAAAAATAAATAAATAAAAGTTCAAATCTTCCCCCTCTTGCCCCATTCAAACTAAAACAGTAAAATCAAACATACATACATTTAGTATCACCATGTTCAGATTCACCTGATCTATCAATATAAAAAAATTAACCCGATTGCTAAACGGCGTAACGAGAAAAAAAGTCAAAAGGCCAGAATTACGTTTTTTTGGTAGCAGCAACATTGCATTAAAATACAATAATGGGCGATCAAAAGATCGTATCTGCACCAAAATGGTATCTTTAAAAACTTTAGCTCGGTACGCAAAAAATAAGCCCTCATCCAACTCGAGATCATGAAAAATGGAGATGCTACGGGTATCGGAATATGGCACAATTTTTTTTAACAAATTTTGAATTTCTTTCACCACTTAGATAAAAAAGAACCTATATATATTTGGTGTCTATGAACTCATAATGATCTGGAGAATCATAATGGCTGGTCAGTATTTAGTAAGCATAGTAAAAAAGCATAGCAAACAACCAAAATGTTCTTTTAGCCCGCAAACTTTTTTCACAAGGGTAAAGTGAGAAAATTGACCCCAAAATTTGTTCCGCAATCTCTTTTTAGTGCATCAATATCCCATATGTTTGGGAAAACTACTATTTGGGCACACAGCAGAGATTGGGAGGGAAGGAGCAACATTTGACTTTTGGAGGTCAAAATTAGCTGAAATCATTAGTGGATGCCATGACGCATTTGGAGAGCCCCTGATATGCTTTAACAGTGGAAAACCCACACAAGTGACCACATTATGGAAAATAGACCCCTTAAGGAATGTATCTAGATGTAAGGAGAGCACATTAAACCCCCAGATGCTCCACAGAAGTTTATAACAAAAAGCCATAAAAATTTAAAAAATTACATTTTTTCAACAAAAATGCCAATTTCTTTATTTTTACAAGGGAAACAGGAGAAAATGGATCCAAAAATCTGCTGTGCAATTTCTCCTGATTACACCAATACGTGGTAGAAAACTATTTTTGAGGCAAATTGCAAATCTCAGAAGGGAAGAAGAGCCATATTGAAGTTCCGATTTTGCTGGAATGGTTTGAGGGTGCCATGTCATATTGGCAGAGCCCCTGAGGTGCCAGAATAGCAGAATCCCCCATAAGTGACCTCAGTCTACAAGCTACACCCCCAATGAATTCATCTAGGGTTGCAGTGATCATATCGACATGATAGGTGTGTCATAGAATTTTTTACCATTGGGCAATGAAGAAAAAATAATTATATTTTTACCATCAAAATGTTGTTTTAGCCCCAGATTTTATATTTTCACACTGGGAAATGGGTAAAAAAGGCATCAAAATTTGTCCCACAATTTCTGCTGAATGTTGAAATACCCAATATGTGGCTGTACAGTACTGCTTAGGCTGGTTTCACATTTGCGTTTTTTGCCGCTGCGTTTTAGACCAAAAAAACGCATGCGTTTTTTTGTATGCGTTTTGCCGCGTTTGATGACGCATGCGTCTTTTCTATGCTTGCATTTTGTTGCAGAAATGCAACATGTAGTAATTTCTAGAGGCTTTTTTTGCCGCAAAAAAACGAATGCGTTTTTTTTCGGCAAAAAAAACGTATTGCTGTCTATGTTAACGCATGCGTTTTTAAGCACATGCGTTTGGTTGCGTTTTAAACGCATGCGTTTCAATAGAAAAAAACAAGAATACACACTGATAAGCCACCCCCCACCATCAAGGTGATAAAGGGATCCAAACCCTAACCCTACCCCTAACCCTACCCCTAACCCTAAAGCCGGTAATTCAATTGCCGGCTTTTCATTTCTCCTGCCTAAACCCGACATGATATGAGACATGGTTTAAATACAGTAAACCATGTCATATCCCCCTTTTTTTTGCATATTCCACACTACTAATGTTAGTAGTGTGTATGTGCAAAATTTCGGCGATGTAGCTATTAAATTTAAGGGTTCCCACGCTCGATGTCATATGAGGACATCCAGCAGAGGGCGCATCACCGCGACTGAAGGTAACTATAGGTCATTGACCTACATTAACTTCATTCCCCGGGGTTTACAGGCAGGAGCAGTGCTGCATTTTAGCAGAGCTCCTGCCTGTAAAATATTTTAACCCCTTCAGATGGATTTACATCGTGAGACGTTACAGATCTACGGAAGGTATGTATATTGTTGGTTTATTATTTTTAATTTGTTACAGAACGAGGGTCTTCATGTGGATTGAGAGAGCAATAAAATATTACAACAACCTGTGTGTTTATTTCATTAAAATACTTTGCAATATTGTGTGTGTGTTTTTTTTAACCATTTCATACAATTGGATTAATAATGGATAGGTGTCATAATTGACGCCTCTCCATTATTAATCTGGCTTAATGTCACCTTACAATAGCAAGGTGACATTAACCCTTCATTACCCCATATCCCACCGCTACACGGGAATGGGAAGAGAGTGGCCAAGTGCCAGAATAGGCGCATCTTCCAGATGTGCCTTTTCTGGGGTGGCTGGGGGCAGATGTTTTTAGCTGGGGGGGCAATAACCGTGGACCCTCTCCAGGCTATTAATATCTGCCCTCAGTCACTGGCTTTACCACTCTGGCGGAGAAAATTGCGCGGGAGCCCACGCCATTTTTTTCCGCGATTTAACCCTTAAATTTAATAGCTACAGCGCCGAAATTTTGCACATACACACTTCTAACATTAGTAATGTGGAATATGCAAAAAAAAGGGGGATATGACATGGTTTACTGCATGTAAACCATGTCTCATATCATGTCAGGTTTAGGCAGGAGAAATGAAAAGCCGGCAATCGGCTTTTCTGCTATATCGCGCTGAAGTAAATATATATATATATATATATATATATATATATGTCTCAATGATATATCTATATATATAAAAAACGAAACCCGACTTTGCTAAAAGTCGGCGACTTTTGAAATTGGCCGATCTGTTTCGCTCAACCCTAATTTTGATGATTGACAGCTGTCACACACTTCTCAGCATGCGTTTCAAAAACACAAACGCAGGAAAAAACGCATGTAAACGCGTCAAAACGCCACGTTTTTTTACCGCATGAGAAAACGCATGCGTCTAAAAAACGCAGCGTTTGCACGCGTTTACATGCATTTTTTCACCACCTGCGTTTGCGTTTTAAACGCTGCATTTTTAAACGCAAATGTGAAACTAGCCTTAGCCATAATAGTTTGTGGACTCCATATACAGCGCGCGCCCAAGTGCTAGAAGATCAGAATTCCCCTTCAAGTGACCCCATTTTGGAAATTTTACCCCTTTTGGAATTTATTTACAGGTTTAGTGATAATTTTGACTCCGTGGGTGTTTTCCACAAACCAGCAGCATTACATGTTGCTGAGTGAAAATTGAAAACGACCCCTGACGTGACCAGTACATTGTAGTCACCAGTCCGTTGTAGTGGCCACATCATGCTTCTGGAGACATGAACCCGTAAATTAAGTGGTCTCTCATTGCTACAGAAATTCCAAACATTTGGACACTAACTGTGGTTTAAGTAAACTGGGGCTCAGTAGGGAGGGGGCATTTGGATTTGGGAGGGCAGAATTTACTGAAATTCTTTAGGGGGGTGAGAAACCTTTTTACTTTTCCAGAGCCTTTGTACTACCAGTAATGTGGAAGTTCCCTATATTCCCATTAACAGATGATGGACCTTAGTGGAGACTTGTATTTTTTGCACATTGAGTGGAAGTTGTTTTTGGGAACTTTTTACATAACATTGGGATCACTTTGGGAATTCCATCTAAATCTCCAAGTGACATGATTGAGATGAATCCCCTGATGAATTCATTCACTATAATGAGTCAGCAAATTTACTCTGGACTTCATCTCGACTCTGTTCAGCACTGACCTTTTCAGAAAATTGTACCAAATTATGGCTGATCGCGCTTTTATGCACAGACATCGCTGGATCATAGGCCAGAATCTTTCACTGGGTATTGCATCTAAATCACATGTTTCATATTTTAGAGATCTACATGAAAAGCTCTTAGCGTAAAGAACGGGATAAATGTGAGCCGAGCCTTACTGCAATCTTAGGGAGAAAGAAAAAATCAGTAGTAGGTCAAGAATTGGTTCTATTCATTTTTTACGCTGTTCCTTGTGTGGCATAAGTGATTAGATGACTTTATTCTTCAGGTCGGTGCGATTCCAGGTTTACCAGACATATCGTGTTTTTATGTTTGGCTGCTGTCACACATTAAAAGACGCTTATGATTGCAAAAACAAGTTTTTGTATCCCAATATTTTGAGAGCTATAATTTTTCCACATTTCAGTTGAGTCATGTGAGGGCTTGTTTTTTGTGGGACGAGGTTGTTTTTATTGGTACCATTTTCGGTCACATGACATTTTATGATCGCTTTGTATTACGATTTTTGTGAGGCAGAATGAACAAAAACCAGTAATTCGGGATTTCTGTTTTTGTTTTTTTTATGCCATTCCACGTGTGGTAAAATTGATAATCACCTTTATTCTCCCCGGCAGTACGATTAAAGCGATACCACATTGATATATTTTTCATGTTTTGGCACTCTTTAACACAAATAAACTATTTTTGCATTGCTTTATTCTGAGAACGTTAACTTTTTTATGTTTCCACTGAGAAAGCTGTTTAGCATCTTGTTTTTTGCCGGACAAGATACAATTTTTATTTACATGCATCTATTTGATTGCATTTTATTTCACTTTTTGTTCGGCGTTATGATGATAAAGAATCGTTTTTTGCATTGTATTATTTTTCCCGAGTTCAGGGAAAGGGTTGAGAGCTTAATAGGTTGGATCATTCTGGACATGGCAATACCAAATATGTGTACATTTTTTTTCATGAAAATATTTTTGGTAACAATATATTTTTTATTTTTTATTATTTTGCTTTATTTTTATATTTTTACTATTTTTTTAACTTTGTTTTTATTTTTTCACTTAGTCCTATTATGGGACCTTTCGCTTTGACAGCTCTAATCATTTATAAAGCATAGCAATGCACAAGCATTGCTTTGCTTTAAAGGTGCTTCTCACAAATTATAATATCAAAAAGTCAACTTATTTCAATTCTTCGATACAAAAAGTGAAACTCATATATTACATAGAGTCATTACAACCGGAGTAATCTATTTCAAGCGTTTATTTCTGTTAATGTTGATGATTATGGCTTTCAGCCAATGAAAACCCAAAAGTCATTATCTCACTAAATTAGAATAATTAACAAAAAAACTGCAAAGGCTTCCTAAGTATTTAAAAATGCCCCTTAGTCTGTTTCAGTAGGCTCCACAATCATGGGGAAGATTCCCTTTAAATGCATTGTGGAATTTTATATTTTTCTAATAGGCTATAATGAAACTTTAGAAGAAATGTTTTTAAGTGCTCCTTGAGCTTTGTATTAATGGGATGAATTGCATACTTGTGAACTTTAAAATAATTAGATTTCTTATTATAGCTAAACATTGACCCCCCCTAAATAGGCCAAAGGATTTCAACAAGAATTACTGATATTTGTTTTCAAAATTATCATAGTAAAATGGTTGACTATAGCAAGTCATAGGTTTAGTGTTTAGCTACGTGATTTTTACATTGAATTATGAAAGAATATATTACTTTTTTTTCTGCCTAATTGATATTACAATGGTTTAATGCAATAAACAATAAAGTAATAAAGTAAATAGTTTCAGAGGACAGATGTCAACATCATACAAATAAGGGATACGTAAGACAACCACAACAATGGTGGATGAGTGAAACATTTTGCAAGGATACAAGAATTTAATTTGGGAGATTTATAAAAGTATCAGTTTATTTTTCATCTTTTAGTAAGAGCTCCCATTTAAATCATGCTCAAAAGATTTGCTCGCCTAGACATTTTTAATTGTACAAAAACCTTTTTCTAGTAAACAGCATCACCCATAGATTTTGTCTCCATAGGTATGACAAGTCTAGTTAGTTAAATCCTACAATACCAGGCCACATCCACATATTAGAAAACATGATCTTTTTTTAATCCCAGACAACTTTACATTCAAAAAAAAGAATGGATTGAGAATTATGCAGTTATGTGCATGATAATAATTTGTCCACTTTTAGTGCCCTATTTTGTATTCCATTTTTACCACTCAAGAAAATTAAACCCCAACTCATCCACACTTGTTCATAAGAGCTATGTGAGAACAATTGAAATAATTTAGGTTCATTTTTAACAACAAGGAACCGATAGGAGACAATATTCTTTGCTTTCCAACTGAAATCTCTTTCCCTTTTACTTCTGTGGCTGAATACAATGTAACAATAGAGTTATAAACTTCTTCCCTTATAGTCAGCAAAAAGGATGAATGGACTCTGAAACTATAATTGTGTCGTCTTGAACAATGGTATAAAATGTCGTTTAACTGTTTACGGTTTCAAGACATTTACAAGGTAATGAATGGGCAAACATCAGAGAGAGAGAAAGCACTCTGGTAACATGGCTTAAACTCGTGATAGAAAATTCAAACAATATTAGATTCAGAAAGTCAACATTAGGCACACTTCTATTAAGGACCTACAAACAAACAGAGTTACTCAGTACACACATTAACAAGTACAACTCAAATGATGATGGCTGCTTTCAACTTTGTTGTGACTTATACACAGGTCTGAATGGGAATTGCTCATTTCCGAAGCCTCGTTTACAAATATTTATGTTTACTTAAGACGCTAATAATGAAGATAGAAGGGGTGTTCTTAGGAAATGTTACATAACTAATTGCTGATTTTAAACAAAAACATTAATTTTTCTGTCTGAAAATAAGCAACATGTCAAAGCTTTTTGGTGGATTTTCACAATGTATTCAAAAGGTTATTCTCAACTTTGAAAGTTAGCCACTATCCACAGAATAGAGGAAAACTTTCAGATCATTGGAAGTTCGACCACCGTGGCCCCCAGCTTTCTTGAAAACTGGAGCTCGGAAAAGCCCCAGCTGCATGGAGCGGAGGATGATCATGTTCACTTCCGCTCCATGGGAGTGCCAGTTGGTCTTTGGCAATCCCATTAGAATGAATGGAGCGGCAGAGTGCACGATTGACCTCCACCAGCAGGGGCTCTTCAGAGACCCATTTCTTGGGATTGCTGGGAGCCATGACAGTCAGATTCCCAGATTCCCAGTGATTGGAAAGTTTTCTCCTATGAGACAGACAGGAGATACACTTTAAAGTTGAGAATACCACTTTTAGCCTTTGCAATGTATAAGGTCAAATCCACAGAAGATCAACAATAAAATCCACAGCAAAAATCCATATGATATATATACAGATCTTGTTTGGGATGTACAACAAAATCCATGACAGAATACGGAGTGGATCCACAGTCATTGCTAGGGGACATTTACATTTACACATTGTCCTTAGTAATACAACAGTATGCACTAAACTTCCAAATTCCCTGAAGTGGTCCCAAAATGTAATCATTGTACATTGTCTTTTTATGGGATATGGAGAGAAGTGTTTATAAAATTGAAAGTCAAACACTATAAAGATTAATAATATTTTCTACTAGAGATGTTGAATCTCACAATAACATCGTGTTGAAAGGTGGAGAAGATTATCTTATAGAATCATACATTTTAAACAAAAATAGTAAAATAAATAAATACATGGAAATAAGTAAATATTCATCCTTTATCAAATAGTGGTATTTACAGGGTTTCCAATCTCAAATACCCCCTTTTCAGAATTATTGCTTTTGTAATAAATAGCATGACATAGTCATGGAGGTCATAAAAGTCAGGGGTGGGTTTTTTGAGCTTGGATGGTTGAAAGAGGGCAAATGTTCATCTTCCATCAATCCAATGCACAGGTTCTGTAAACTTAAAAGACCCCTGCAGCCCTGTCAGTTTCAAGAAGGGGTATTCAGAAAGGTCCCATTTGGATTTAGTTATGGTTAGTACTACATTCCGATATGAAAAGTGATCAATTACATTGCAAAAGTAATTATATACTATATTGTTTAAAAATGACATCATAAACTAAATACAACTATATTTTATTATAATAATTTCACCAATAGGAATCAGAATTAATATAAATAATTATATTCCGCCTTCTCTGCTATGGGATACTTTAATGATGAGAAATAAATAAATAGCATTTTAAAGGTAAGGAAATAATGACTAAATAAAGTCTTATGGTATAATTATGTGAAAATTGGTAAAGCATCATCATAAATAATGAAACGTTCGCACAAGCAGTGTATTTCAGGCTTCAAGTAGAAGATTGGATTTCATTCACCTTATAAAGAAACCCCTTTATATTTTCCCCTTGTGCCTCCTGGTGACATAGTCAATAGCAGAAAAAGTCAGATCTAGTGTGCATGGTAGTCCTCATGGTCTGTGATAATGCAATCCTCTTCTCGGGGATCAAGGTATTAAGGTTTAGGTTATTTGTATTGATTTTTTGTGCTGCCTTGCTGTGTCAGTCATGCTCATATTTGTGGTTCACAAATTCCTCTTTAAAATGTCACAGCCATTTCATCTCCTGTGGCTGTCAATACTGCGTAACCTGAAACACCTACATTATGATTCTTAGAGGCACACATGAGTGTAAACTGCATGTTTAAACCATGAAAACATTTGACTATTTCTGTATACTGTCATATAGAAGCAGTTCTTAAAGTGTGTTTGATATGCAGAAGATGAGTATGTGGTAACCGTAGAATACGCGCAAACAATAACTGCAATGTTGGTTTGTGCCTTGTACTAAATATTTTACAAAATTACAAAACTTTTTTTTTTTTAAAGAGCCTGAAAGCTTTATGCTTTCCAAACCAGACTTTTAAAACTTTATTTATTAACACTTTTTTTTAATTATTTGTTGCCAGTTATTTTTTGTTATTTTCTTTATGAGATAAAATCTTCCTCAGTCTGATTATCTAATTGCCTGCTGTTTTATTACACTGTTAATAATGAATCATATAGGTAAAGGGTTTATCTAGGATTTTTTTTTTTTACTATGGGCATAAAAACTAACAGGCAGGTACTTGCTGCCTACCTGCCAATTGGGCCCGACGCCAATCTCAGTCAACACAGAGCGGTTAGAGGCTGTTCCTGCCAGTGATTCAGCGGCTTCCACTGACATCATGTTGTCAAGGCAGTGTCTTCTCTACCGCTCTGCTCTGTTGATGACTGCCAACATCATACCCCATCGACAGAGCAGCCCAAAAGAGAAAGAGCTGCTCTGTTGATGTTGAGCAGATAAATCGTCGGAAGGAGTGGTCAGTGACTGCTCTGTGCTGGCGCTGGGTAGAACAGGCAGGTAGTTGCCTCAGTTAGAAACTACCTGCCTGTTAGTTTTTAAACCAAGAGTAAAAAATATAGTCCTGGATAAACACTTTAACCCCTTTAACCCAAAGGGTGGTTTGCACGTTAATGACAGGGCCAATTTTTACAATTCTGACCACTGTCACTTCATGAGGTTATAACTCTGGAACACTTCAACGGATCCTGATATTTCGGACATAGTTTTCTCATGGCATATTGTACTTCATGATAGTGGTAAAATTTCTTTGATATTACCTGCGTTTACTTATGAAAAAAAATGGAAATTTCGCAATTTTCCAACTTTGAATTTTAAATCACAGAGATATGTCACACAAAATACTTAATAGGTAACATTTCCCACATGTCTACTTTACATCAGCACAATTTTGGAACCAACATTTTTTTGTTAGTGAGTCATAAGGGTTAAAAGTTGACCAGCAATTTCTCATTTTTACAACACCATTTTTTTCTAGGGACTGCATCATATTTGAAGTCACTTTGAGAGGTATATATGATAGAAAATACCCAAGTGTGACAGCATTCTAAAAACTGCACATCTCAAGGTACTCAAAACCACATTCAAGAAGTTTATTAACCCTTCAGGTGTTTTACAGGAATTTTTGGAATGTTTAAAAAAAATGAACATTTAACTTTTTGTCACAAAAAATTTACTTCAGCTCCAATTTGTTTTATTTTACCAAGGGTAACAGGAGAAATTGGACCACAAAAGTTGTTGTGCGATTTGTCCTGAGTACGCTGATACCCCATATGTGGGGGTAAACCACTGTTTGGGCGCATGACAGAACTCGGAATGGAAGGAGCACCATTTGATTTTTCAATGCAAGATTTACTGGAATTGAGATGGGACGCCATGTCACGTTTGGAGAGCCCCTGATGTGCCTAGACATTGAAACCCCCCACAAGTGACATTTTGGAAAGTAGACCCCCTAAGGAACTTATCTAGATGTGTGGTGAGCACTTTGACCGACCAAGTGCTTCACAGAAGTTTATAATGTAGAGACGTAAAAATAAAAAATCATGTTTTTTTTCACAAAAATGATTTTTCACCCCCAATTTTTTATTTTCCCAAGGGTAACAGAAGAAACTGGACCCTAAAAGTTGTTGTGCGATTTGTCCTGAGTATGCTGATACCCCATATGTGGGGGTAAACCACTGTTTGGGTGCATGGCAGAGCTCGGAAGGGAAGGAGCGCCATTTGACTTTTCAATGCAAAATTGACTGGAATTGAGATGGGACACCATGTCGCCTTTGGAGAGCCCCTGATGTGCCTAAACATTGAAACCCCCCACAATTGACACCATTTTGGAAAGTAGACCCCCTAAGGAACTTATATAGATGTGTTGTGAAAACTTTGAACCTCCAAGTGTTTCACTACAGTTTATAACAAAGAGCCGTGAAAATATATATATTTTTTTCCACAAAAATTATTTTTAGCCCCCAGTTTTCTATTTTCCCAAGGATAACAGGAGAAATTGGACCCCAAAAGTTGTTGTCCAATTTGTCCTGAGTACGCTGATACCTGATATGTGGAGGGAACCACCGTTTGGGTGCATGGCAGAACTCGGAAGGGAAGGCACGACGTTTGGAATGCAGACTTAGATGGATTGGTCTGCAGGCGTCACGTTGCACTTGCAGAGCCCTTGATGTACCTAAACAGTAGAAACCCCCCAAAAGTGACCCCATATTGGAAACTAGACCCCCCAAGGAACTTATCTAGATGTGTTGTGAGAACCTTGCACCCCCAAGTGTTTCACTACAGTTTATAACGCAGAGCCATGAAAATAAAAATTCTTTTTTTTCCACAAAAATTATTTTTTAGCCCCCAGTTTTGTATTTTACCAAGGGTAACAGGAGAAATTGGACCCCAAAATTTTTTTTCCAATGTGTCCTGAGTACGCTGATATCCCATATGTGTGGGGGAACCACTGTTTGGGTGCATGGCAGAGCTCGGAAGGGAAGGCACGACGTTTGGAATGCAGACTTAGATGGATTGGTCTGCAGGCATCATGTTGCATTTGCAGAGCCTGTGATGTACCTAAACAGTAGAAGCCCCCCACAAGTGACCCCATATTGGAAACTAGACCCCCAAGGAACTTATCTAGATTTGTTGTGAGAACTTTGAACCCCCATGTGTTTCACTACAGTTTATAACACAGAGCCGTGAAAATAAAAAATCTATTTTTTCCACAAAAATTAATTTTTAGCCCCGGTTTTGTATTTTCCCAAGGGTAACAGCAGACATTGGACCCCAAAAATTGTTATCCAATTTGTCCTGAGTATGCTGATACCACATATGTTGGGGTAATCCCCTGTTTGGGCGCACGGGAGAGCTCGGAAGGGAAGGAGCACTGTTTTACTTTTTCAAAGCAGAATTGGCTGGAATTGAGATCGGATGCCATGCACATTTGAAGAGCCCCTGATGTGACTAAACAGTGGAAATCCCCCAATTATAACTGAAACCCTAACCCAAACACACCCCTATTCCCAACCATAACCCTAACCACACCCCTAACCCTAATCCCAACCCTAATCCCAACTGTAAATGTAATCCAAACCCTAACTTTAGCCCCAACCCTAACTTTAGCCCCAGCCCTAAAACTAACTTTAGCCCCAACCCTAACTTTAGCCCCAACCCTAACCCTAACCCCAACCCTAACCCCAACCCTAACTTTAGCCCTAACCCCAACCCTAACTTTAGCCCCAACCCTAACCCTAACTTTAGCCCCAACCGTAACCCTAACTTTAGCGTCAACCCTAACCCTAACTTTAGCCCCAACCCTAACCCTAATTTTAGCCCCAACCCTAACCATAACTTTAGCCCCCAACCCTAACCCTAACTTTAGCCCCAACCCTAACCCTAACTTTAGCCCCAACCCTAACCCTAACCCTAATGGGAAAATGGAAATAAATACATTTTTTAAAATTTTATTATTTTTCCCTAACTAAGGGGGTGATGATGGAGGGTTTGATTTACTTTTATAGCATTATTTATAGTCATATGTCAGAAAGGGGTTAAAGGAAATATGTCAGCAGGTGTTTGCTATGTAATCTGAGGACAGGGGTTGAGACACAGATTTTTGTTCTTTACAATGAATGTTTTATCACCAGGAGATTATCACTGCCTAGACTTCAGCTTTTGTGAACTCTGGTCCAACCACACCCCCTTCTCTGAAAAGCAGCTTACTGTCTATAGCAAGTGTACAAAGAAAACTATGGTGTGGGCGGGATTAGCTTTCTTAGTTCTGCTACATGCTACATCTCAAAACTCTAAGGGTGAGTTTACACAGGGCGTTTTTGCTGCTTTTTTTTCTGCAGCAAAACATGATTTTCTTGGCAGGTAAGAAGTTGCATCAAAAACTCAGGTTTAGGTGCATATTTGGTGCGTTTTTTGTTGCGGATTTGGTGCATTTTTGGTGCATTTTTTTTCTCTTTGTCCATGCTAATGTCCTTGACTTTTCAGCAGCACAAATGAAGCAAATAATGATACCTGCATTTTTTTCAACACCCATTCAAGTCAATGGGTGAAAAACGCTGCAAAAATGCTGAAAAAATGCTGAAAGAAGTGCCATGCTCTATGTCCAAAAATGCAGCAAAGCACAAAATCCTGATGACACAAAAAACCAATGTCTGTGCATGAGATTTCTGAAATCTCATAGGCTTTGCCGATACTGTAAAAAGCAGCTGAAAATTAGCATAAAAAACGCAGCAAAAATGCCCTGTGTGAACTTGCCCTATTTGTGTCACAACTGCTACACCCAGTAAACTAAGTAATATATCGTTGCATTCAGGGTCTCTTTTCCTACATTAAGCTACTCTCAGATGAGAAAAAACAAATACAGAAACATAATGATTACATAGCCTGCAGTAAACAAATAAATAGCATAGTGCATGAAAAAAATATGGTGCTTAGTCTCATGTTTTTTGATTAAAAAAATGTGAACGCCATCCCACCCCTCCACGGTGACCGTAATTGGGACAGTCCTAACTGTAATGTTAAAAACCTTATCATTTGTCAAGTGACATGCATGTGGATAAGGGGTGAGAGGGACTGAACCTAAGGCTACTTTCACACTAGCGTTTTTTTGCATACATCGCAATGCGTCGTTTTGGCGAAAAAACGCATCCTGCAAAGTTGTCTGCAGGATGCGATTTTTCCCCATAGACTAACATTAGCAACGCATTGCGACGTATTGACACACGTGGCAACCGTCGTGCGACGGTTGCGTCGTGTTGTGGCGGACCGCCGGCAGCAAAAAACGTTACATGTAACATTTTTTGGTGCCAACGGTCCGCCATTTCCGACAGCGCATGCGCGGCCGGAACTCCGCCCCCACCTCCCCGCACCTCACAATGGGGCAGCGGATGCGTGGAAAAACAGCATCTGCTGCCCCCGTTGTGCGGCGCTTGCACAGTATGTGTCGGTACGTCGGGCCGACGCAGCGTGACGGCCCCGTACCGATGCTAGTGTGAAAGTAGCCTAACTAGTGGACACACAGACATGGGAAACCACAACAATATAATTCCCAGCTCAAAGGAAAGGTAGGCCACACCTTTATATCACATGATGCAAACAGACTGAAAAATAACAAAGGTATGAACTGGGATATAAACTGTTGTGCATGCAACATGTAAGCACATGTTCACACTGGCCACTGAACAGAAAAAAAGCAAAGACAGAAACATAATGATTAAATACCCTGCAGTAAACAAATAAACAGCATAGTGCATGAAAATAATGTTATTTAGTTAACATGTTTTTTAGTAAAAAAAAAAAATGCAAAAGCACGGTAAGTGCTTTTAGGACTTTGCCAATTACGGTTACTGTGGAGTGGTGTGGTGGCTTTCAGATTTTTTTTTATCAAAAAACATGTTAACTAAGTACCATATTTTATTTTCATGCACTATGCTGTTTATTTATTTACTGCAGGGTCTTTAATCATTATGTTTCTGTCTTTGTTTTTTTTGTTTTCAGATGAGGTAGCAAAACCCAGGTGAGAGATTCCCTTTAAGTGTGCTGTAGAAAATGTAATGAACTGCAGAACTTGGTGACAATCTCTTATTGTCTGTTTTTGCACATTTAGTCGTTTCCAAGTATGGATCCCAGAAAGTATCTAAGTGATTCCTTAGAGCTAAGACTTTTAACCTATAAACTCTAAACCAGGCTGCTCTGACACAGTTTTCTTACCTTAGTCATGGCTAGTAAGTAGTGATGAGCGAATATACTCGTTACTCGCGATTTCCCGAGCACGCTCGGGTGTCCTCCGAGTATTTTTTAGTGGTCACTTTTCTGTGCCGTGATATCCCAGTGCTATGTTATGTGCGTTTTTTAACCATGGCTACATCTGTAACTGATCTTTAGAAATCAATGGGCTGGAGAGAGGTGACTTGGATTTTAGGAGTTAACTCCTCTCCTGTAATGTAAATACTGTTTACTCTCAGCCAGGGTCTGGGCAGGCATTAGTGGTGAAGCTCCATGGAATCC
This sequence comes from Ranitomeya variabilis, assembly GCF_051348905.1. Lineage (NCBI taxonomy): Eukaryota > Metazoa > Chordata > Amphibia > Anura > Dendrobatidae > Ranitomeya > Ranitomeya variabilis. Next base: position 104,159,855 of record NC_135233.1, read on the forward strand.
AGCTGTTCTTTATGAAGAATAAAAGCTCTCAGCGCAAGAGAATAACAGCAGATAGGAACAAGAAAGTTAGTTATAAACTTACTAATTTTCATGCTAACAAAATAAAGCAATTTAAATACTTGAGAATACCATTTTAAGCTATGTTTTTCAGAAACAACAGATCATTTCGAAAGAAAACAATACTTTTTTTGACTCGTATTTCCCATGGCACCATTTTAATTATATTAAAAATGGAGGTAATCTAAAAAAAAAGCTCCCAGTGCACCTCAGTCCTTCTAGAGATTAATACATTCTTGCACATAGTCATTCATCTCTGCATTTGATATGGGCTCTGGCATTTTTCCCTGCACATGACAGTTGACTTGATCAGCTGTCATGTGCATCTAACAGCCAAGGGTGTATTCGCGATCTACCCATAGCTGTTAACAAGTGGCTGTTAACAAGCTAAATGCTGCTGTCAGTCTTTGACAGCAGCATTTCACTCATCTGAGCCATAAGACATGCCCATCATTGCCCATGTCACATGATCGTGGGGCTCCAATGGGTTGTTATGATAGACAGAGGTCTGCAGAAAACCCCCATGCCTATCATTGTGAACCTCCTATAAAGGGATATGTAGGAGATCACTATATGTGCTACACATAGCAGGACTGAAACCCTGTTATGTGTAGCACAGGCGATCGGAAGAGCTCAACTTCAAGTCTCTTAAGGGGACTATTGAAGCAAGTAAAAAGTAAAAAAAAAGTTTTAAAAAATGGAAAAAAATATATAAAAGTTCAAATCACCCCCATTCAAAATAAAACAAAAAAATAAATACACATGTTTGGTATCACTACTTTCAGAAATGTCTGACCTATCAAAATATAAAAACAATTAACCCGATTGCTAAACAGGAAAACGAGAAAAAAAATCAAAACGCCAGCTTTACAGTTTTTTGGTCGCCGCAACATTGCAATAAAATGCAATAACGGGTGATCAAAGCATTGTATGTACCTAAAATGGTATCACTAAAAATGTTAACTCAGCGCACAAAGAGTAAGCCTTCACCCAGCCCCAGAGCACAAAAAATGGAGACGCTACATCTCGGAAAATAGCAACTTTTTTTGTTACAAAGGCTGTATTTTTTCTCATCACTTAAATAAAAAGGAAGCTATATATGTTTGGTATATGTGTACTTGTACTGACCTGGAAAATTATATTGGAAGGTTAGTTTTAGCATTTAGTGGATTTGGTAAATAAAAAACCCAAAAAACAATTGTGAAATTGTACTTTATTTGCAATTTCACCGCAGATGCATTTTTTTCACATTTTTGAGTACACTATGTGGTTGAATCAATGGTGTCATTCAAATGTACAAATCATCTCTCAAAAAATAAGCCCTCATATGGCTATATTGACCGAAAGATTAAAAAGTTTTGCCTCTGGGAAGAAGGGGAGCAATAAATGAAAGTGCAAAAATGGAAAATCCCAAGGACATGAAGGGGTTAAATTGGTCATTTGTTTTCCTTTTTACCAAGTTCTGTTACTTTTACTAACTGTTCAATCCAAGGAACATATTGTGATTCTTTTGCACTATTGGGGATAAAAAAAATTGTGATTTGTAACCACTACCTTTATTTTCATGTGGTTTCTCTTTCTACTGCCTTCAGAAAGGAGCAAAGTTGCAAATTCTGGGGAATGACGCAACCAAATGCGCCTGCTTAGACGGTTCACTTAAACTCTATTGCTGTTTAAATGGGTTATCCACTCTATGTGACTCCAGACTTGTGAATCCTCATGCATCACAAATTAATATAGTTATTTTATTATATTAGGTAAGTGGTGTTCTGAAAAGTTTCCCACCCTATCAGCAAATTATTTCGCAAGCAGTAAACGTTACACTATTGATACCACAGAATTCTTAAGTATTTACACTGTGTTAGGTGCTTCCTTGCTCTTTGAGATTAACAAACATTACCGAGAAGGCTGTGGCCAAATCCACCCTTGTTGTTTGTAAAACCTTTACAAGTCATCAGCTTCCACTAACATACTGGCACTGTTCAATTACCATCACTTTTAGAGAGCCTTAGCAAAACATCCAGTGCCCATGTAAATAGACAAATCTGAAAACTAGCTGGTCTGTTGGCTTACATACTGTAGGTAATGTTTTCTTTTGCTCAAATTTGTTCTGGAAACTAATCACACCCAGATAAAGCCGTCTGCAAATATGAAAGAGATCGACATCCACATGTCAAAGTTTACTCAGCCTGACCAAGTGTACATATAGTGCAGATGATTTTAAGGCCCCAATGTTTTGATCTTCTTATATGCTGCTGAACGACTGTGCAACAATTCCAGACCATATCCGTGACCGAAATAATAATAAATAGTTATGTCAATAACATCAGTGCTGGTAAACAGGACTTCGCAGTAAAAGCTATATGAGGTGTCATATCTAATAATAGTGAGACACAGCACCCTACGGTTAAAGATCTGATAATCCTAATTGTCAAGTGCAAATTCTAATTAATTATTACCTAAAGTCAACCTTTGCTCTTGTATAATATTTTGTAAGACTTTACAGTGCCACTTTTTACTTTTATGACATTTAATTCTGCAGTTCCAAAAATCTAAGCTATTAGGGCACATGTTAGATGGTGAAAGTTTCATTAGATCTTCATTAGAAAATATGAAAATTGATATGCAGGACCCCGTCCAAGGACAGGTTCAATAGTCTGAGGCCCTCAGGTAATAACCTAACAAACTGCCACCTGCATGCCAGCATCCGCAGCTCTTCTTTTGTCTAGCTGGCCTGGTGCTATATTCTGTGTATTTTTCATACTGAAATGATGATGTCACACAATGGGGGGAATTGCTATGAGACAAGTAGGAGGCATTTCCTGGCCTCCTGTCCATCAGCTACAAAATATTGAGGTCTTGCATATCGATTTGAACCACAGCTACTTTTTATCATCAATTTTTCAAACCATTTTTAAATTGTTTATGTACATCTTTGCACAGAATATTTTTCTTTTTTTAATTATTAAATGTAAAGCTAAGCAACTTTCTAAATCTTCATTAACATTTCTATCCTTTTTGCTGCTGCAATTATCTGTAAGTCTCTTGTCCAGCTAAGTGAATTGCAAAAAATGTTACAAATCTATCAGAGCTACAAATCAGTTCTGAAGGCTCTCACTGCTTTCTTTCTCCCTTCTGTTAATGATACCAGCATGGAGTGGATTGTGCATAAAGCTATAGGAGAATGCAGACTATGTATCTACTGTCGCAGGTTGGGTAGAGAAAGAGAGGAAAGCACATGAAGAAGAAATTCAGCCTATATTACTTGGGGGGGCACTCACATCATAGAAAAATCTGAAACTTGGATCAGGCAGCAAACTGACTTAAATGTAGTATATTGTTATTAACTAAAGGTAACAACTAACCTGCTGTATATCACAGGAATAGCATAAACGTATATTCAGTCTGATGTCCGACAGTGGAAGAAGAACAAATCCAGCCTGTTATACTTGAAAGGACACTCACATCAGAAAACAATCTGAAACTTAGATCAAGCAGCAAACTGACAAACTTAGACACATCAAAATTCTTGCACACACATGATGTAGAAGAGGTGCTAGTGAAACGGGATTGGAGTCCCAAGATACAGTAGAAGATATTCACTACACACATAATGTAAAAGTATAAATTTCATTCACGTGGTACAATCACAATAGAGAAATCAATAGTGCTCCTTGGTGGCAACTGTTTATCAAAGCAGTATGGATTGAATAAGCGAAACACTTGGGGTTAATATTATTTGTTCCTGTCATCACCCTATCTCTCTTATATATCTGGGTAAGATGCCTTTTTGTACTGCTGTACTGACTTTGTATATTTATTAAGATGCTAGATTGTGGCCCGATTCTAACGCATCGGGTATTCTAGAATATGCATGTCCCCGTAGTATATGGACAATGATGATTCCAGAATTCGCGGCAGACTGTGCCCGTCGCTGATTGGTCAAGGCAACCTTTATGACATCATCGTCTCCATGGCAACCATTATGACATCTACGTCGATACTGTGCCCGTCGCTGATTGGTCGAGGCCCAGGCGGCCTCGACCAATCAGACATGCGGGATTTCCAGGACTATGTACTGCGTGGCTGCGCAATGTACTACGTGGGCTGCGCAATGTACTGCGTGGCTGTGCAATATACTGCGTGGGCTGTGCAATATACTACGCATACATATTCCAGACTGTGCCGTCGCTGATTGGTCGAGGCAACCTTTATGACATCATCGTCGCCATGGCAACCATTATGACATCTACGTCGATACTGTGCCCGTCGCTGATTGGTCGAGGCGAATTCGCGGCAGACTGTGCCTGTCGCTGATTGGTCGAGGCAACCTTTATGACATCATCGTCTGTTATGGACCTGGTGGTTAGGTGCACCAGAAATGACCTGATAGTTAAACACGGAATCGGGACGAGCTCTGGGGAAATGGGAACTCTGCTGACCGCAAACCCTACTCCTATCAACACAACTAGAAATAGCCATGGAGCGTGCCTGACTCTGCCTAGACGCCTCTTCACAGCCTAAGAGCTAACTTCCCCTAAAGAAAGGAAACAAAGCCTCACTTGCCTCAGAGAAATTTCCCCAAAGGTAAAAGCAGCCCCCCACAAGTATTGACTGTGAGATAAGAGGAAATCACAAACACAGGATGAAATAGGTTTTAGCAAAGAGAGGCCAGTCTAACTAAACAGATTGAGGATAGAAAAGGGATCTTTGCGGTCAACACAAAAAGCTACAAAAACCATGCAGAGTGTGCAAAAAATACCCCCGCACCGACTCACGATGCGGTGGTGCCACTCTGCACCCCCAGAGCTTCCAGCTAGCCAGATAGTTTCATGATAGCAAGCTGGACTAGAACTTAGCAAGAAAAACCATATGTAACAAATGAACAAGCAGGAACTTAGCTTGTGCTGGAGTAGACAGGTCCACAGAAAGATCCAGGAGAGATCTGAACCAGTACTAGAACATTGACAGCTGGCATGGAGTAACGATCTGAGTGGAGTTAAATAGAGAATCCAGCCTAGCCCTAAACGAGGGCAGCTGGAGAAGGAATCTCAGAACCAGCAGCTCCACTCACAGCCACCAGAGGGAGTCCATGGACAGAACTCACCGAAGTACCATTCATGACCACAGGAGGGAGTTCGAGAACGGAATTCACAACAGTATCCCCCCCTTGAGGAGGGGTCACCAAACCCTCACCAGAGCCCCCAGGCCGATCAGGACGAGCCAAATGAAAGGCACGAACTAAATCGGCAGCATGGACATCAGAGGCAACAACCCAGGAATTATCCTCCTGACCATAGCCCTTCCATTTGACCAAGTACTGAAGTTTTCGTCTCGAAATGCGAGAATCCAAAATATTCTCCACCACATACTCCAACTCCCCCTCGACCAACACCGGAGCAGGAGGATTAACGGAGGGAACCATAGGCGCCACATATCTCTGCAGCAACGACCTATGGAACACATTATGGATGGCAAAAGAAGCAGGAAGGGCCAAACGAAATGATACAGGATTAAGAATTTCAGAAATCTTATGAGGACCAATGAAACGAGGCTTAAACTTAGGAGAAGAAACCTTCATAGGAACATAACGAGATGATAACCAAACCAAATCCGCAACACGAAGTCGGGGACCAACACGGCGACAGCGGTTAGCGAAACGTTGAACCTTCTCTTGGGACAAGGTCAAATTGTCCACCACATAAGTCCAAATTTGTTGCAACCTGTCCACCACAGAATCCACACCAGGACAGTCCGAAGGCTCAACCTGCCCTGAAGAAAAACGAGGATGAAAACCAGAATTACAAAAAAAAGGCAAAACCAAAGTAGCCGAACTGGCCCGATTATTAAGGGCGAACTCAGCCAATGGCAAGAAGGTCACCCAATCATCCTGATCCGCAGAAACAAAGCATCTCAGATAAGTTTTTAAAGTCTGATTGGTTCGTTCGGTTTTGCCATTTGTCTGAGGATGGAAAGCAGAAGAAAAAGACAAATCAATGCCCATCTTAGCACAAAAGGACCGCCAAAACCTTGAAACAAACTGGGAACCTCTGTCAGACACGATGTTCTCCGGAATGCCATGCAAACGAACCACATATTGGAAAAATAATGGAACCAAATCAGAGGAAGAAGGCAATTTAGGCAAAGGTACCAAATGGACCATTTTAGAGAAGCGATCGCAAACCACCCAGATGACCGACATCCTTTGAGAAACAGTAAGATCTGAAATAAAATCCATGGAAACATGCGTCCAAGGCCTTTTCGGGACAGGCAAGGGCAAAAGTAACCCACTGGCACGAGAACAGCAGGGCTTAGCCCGAGCACAAGTCCCACAAGACTGCACAAAAGAACGCACATCCCGCGACAAGGAAGGCCATCAAAAGGACCTAGCCACCAAATCTCTAGTACCAAAAATCCCAGGATGACCAGCCAACACCGAACAATGAACCTCAGAGATAACTCTATTAGTCCATCTATCAGGGACAAACAGTTTCTCTGCTGGACAACGATCAGGTCTATCAGCCTGGAACTCCTGCAGCACCCGCCGCAAATCAGGGGAGATGGCAGACAAAACTACCCTCTCTCTGAGAATACCAGCCGGCTCAGGAACCCCAGGAGAATCAGGCACAAAACTCCTTGAAAGGGCATCAGCCTTCACATTCTTAGAACCCGGAAGGTACGAAACCACAAAATTGAAACGGGAGAAAAACAGTGACCAACGAGCCTGTCTAGGATTCAACCGCTTGGCAGACTCGAGATAAGTCAGATTCTTGTGATCTGTCAAGACCACCACGCGATGCTTGGCTCCTTCAAGCCAATGTCGCCACTCCTCGAATGCCCACTTCATAGCCAACAACTCCCGATTGCCAACATCATAATTATGCTCAGCAGGCGAAAACTTTCTCGAAAAGAAAGCGCATGGCTTCATTACAGAGCAATCAGAACTTCTCTGAGACAAAACAGCCCCTGCTCCAATTTCAGAAGCATCAACCTCGACCTGAAAAGGGAGCGAAACATCTGGCTGACACAACACAGGAGCCGAAGAGAAACGACGTTTCAACTCCTGAAAAGCCTCAACGGCCGCAGAGGACCAATTCACCACATCAACACCCTTCTTGGTCAAATCAGTCAACGGTTTAACAACACTAGAAAGATTAGCGATGAAGCGACGGTAAAAATTGGCAAAGCCCAGAAATTTCTGAAGGCTCTTCACAGATGTAGGCCGAGTCCAATCATAAATAGCTTGGACTTTAACAGGATCCATCTCGATAGTAGAAGGGGAAAAAATGAAGCCCAAAAAGGAAACCTTCTGAACTCCAAAGAGGCACTTAGATCCCTTCACAAACAAGGAATTAGCACGAAGGACCTGGAACACCATTCTGACCTGCTTCACATGGGACTCCCAATCATCCGAAAAGACCAAAATATCATCCAAATATACGATCATGAATCTATCCAGATACTTTCGGAAGATGTCATGCATAAAGGACTGAAACACAGAGGGAGCATTAGAAAGGCCGAATGGCATCACCAGGTACTCAAAATGGCCCTCGGGCGTATTAAATGCTGTTTTCCATTCATCACCCTGTTTAATACGCACGAGATTATACGCCCCTCGAAGGTCTATCTTGGTGAACCAACTAGCCCCCTTAATCCGAGCAAATAAATCAGACAGTAGAGGCAAAGGGTACTGAAATTTGACCGTGATTTTATTAAGAAGGCGGTAATCTATACAAGGTCTCAGAGAACCATCCTTCTTGGCCACAAAAAAGAACCCTGCTCCCAATGGTGACGACGACGGACGAATATGGCCTTTCTCCAAGGACTCCTTTATATAGCTCCGCATAGCGGCGTGTTCTGGCACAGACAAATTGAAAAGTCGTCCCTTAGGGAACTTGCTACCAGGAATCAAATTAATAGCACAATCACAATCCCTATGAGGAGGTAGGGTACTAGATTTGGACTCATCAAATACATCCCGGTAATCTGACAAAAACTCAGGTTCTTCAGAAGGAGTGGAGGAAGAAATTGACAATAATGAAACATCCCCATGTACCCCTTGACAACCCCAACTGGACACCGACATTGATTTCCAATCCAATACTGGATTATGGACCTGCAGCCATGGCAAACCCAACACAACCACATCATGCAGATTATGCAACACCAAAAAGCGAATATCCTCCTGATGCGCAGGAGCCATGCACATGGTCAACTGGGTCCAGTACTGAGGCTTATTCTTGGCCAAAGGCATAGCATCAATTCCCCTCAAAGGAATGGGATGCTGCAAGGGCTCCAAGAAAAAACCACAGCGCCTGGCAAACTCTAAATCCATCAAATTTAGGGCAGCGCCTGAATCAACAAATTCTATAACAGAAAAGGATGACAAAGAGCAAATCAGAGTAACGGACAGAAGAAATTTAGGCTGCACAGTACCAATGGTGACGGACCTAGCGAACCGCTTAGTGCGCTTAGGACAATCAGAGATAGCATGAGTGGAGTCACCACAGTAAAAACACAGCCCATTCTGACGTCTACGTTCTTGACGTTCAGCTCTGGTCAAGGTCCTATCACATTGCATAGGCTCAGGCCTCTGCTCAGAGGATACCGCCAAATGGTGCACAGTTTTGCGCTCACGTAAGTGCCGATCGATCTGTATGGCCAAGGACATTGATTCATTCAAACCAGCAGGCGTGGGGAACCCCACCATAACATCCTTAAGGACTTCAGAAAGACCCTTTCTGAAAATTGCTGCCAGGGCACACTCATTCCACTGAGTAAGCACAGACCACTTTCTGAACTTCTGGCAATATACCTCCGCTTCATCCTGACCCTGACACAAAGCCAGCAAAATTTTCTCTGCCTGATCCACAGAATTCGGTTCATCATAAAGCAAACCCAGCGCCAGAAAAAAGCATCTGCATTACGCAATGCAGGATATCCTGGCGCCAGGGCGAATGCCTAGTCTTGAGGGTCGCCACGCAACAAAGAAATAATGATCCTTACTTGCTGAATAGGGTCACCAGAAGAGCGGGGTTTCAGAGCAAGAAACAGTTTAGGCTCCAACATAGGATTCTGAACTACATAATCTTGAATGTTTTGTACCCTTGCAGCGAGTTGATCTACACTAGAGGACAGACCTTGAATGTCCATATCCACACCTAAGTTCTGAACCACCCAGAGTTTAAGGGGAAAAGAAAGGCAAAACACACTGCAGAGAGAAAAAAAAAATGGTCTCAGAACTTCTCTTTTCCCTCTATTGAGATGCATTAACACTTTGTTGACCAGCTGTACTGTTATGGACCTGGTGGTTAGGTGCACCAGAAATGACCTGATAGTTAAACACGGAATCGGGACGAGCTCTGGGGAAATGGGAACTCTGCTGACCGCAAACCTTACTCCTATCAACACAACTAGAAATAGCCATGGAGCGTGCCTGACTCTGCCTAGATGCCTCTTCACAGCCTAAGAGCTAACTTCCCCTAAAGAAAGGAAACAAAGCCTCACTTGCCTCAGAGAAATTTCCCCAAAGGTAAAAGCAGCCCCCCACAAGTATTGACTGTGAGATAAGAGGAAATCACAAACACAGGATGAAATAGGTTTTAGCAAAGAGAGGCCAGTCTAACTAAACAGATTGAGGATAGAAAAGGGATCTTTGCGGTCAACACAAAAAGCTACAAAAACCACGCAGAGTGTGCAAAAAATACCCCCGCACCGACTCACGATGCGGTGGTGCCACTCTGCACCCCCAGAGCTTCCAGCTAGCCAGATAGTTTCATGATAGCAAGCTGGACTAGAACTTAGCAAGAAAAACCATATGTAACAAATGAACAAGCAGGAACTTAGCTTGTGCTGGAGTAGACAGGTCCACAGAAAGATCCAGGAGAGATCTGAACCAGTACTAGAACATTGACAGCTGGCATGGAGTAACGATCTGAGTGGAGTTAAATAGAGAATCCAGCCTAGCCCTAAACGAGGGCAGCTGGAGAAGGAATCTCAGAACCAGAAGCTCCACTCACAGCCACCAGAGGGAGTCCATGGACAGAACTCACCGAAGTACCATTCATGACCACAGGAGGGAGTTCGAGAACGGAATTCACAACAATCGTCACCATGCTGTGCCCGTCGCTGATTGGTCGAGGCCTGGCGGCCTCGACCGATCAGAGACGCGGGATTTCCAGGACAGACAGACAGAAAAACCCTTAGACAATAATATATATAGACTAGACTGTGGCCCGATTCTAATGCATCGGGTATTCTAGAATATGCATGTCCCCGTAGTATATGGACAATGATGATTCCAGAATTCGCGGCAGACTGTGCCCGTTGCTGATTGGTCGAGGCAACCTTTATGACATCATCGTCGCCATGGCAACCATTATGACATCTACGTCGATACTGTGCCCATCACTGATTGGTTGAGGCGAATTCGCGGCAGAAAACCCTTAGACAATTATATATATAGAAGGGTTTTTCTTTTGCCCTTCTGAGCAAGTACCAAATTGTGCCTTCTACACATAAGACATATGTCTGTCCTTTACTGTGACATAATGGAAGACTTATATCATATATATTTAAAAAACTGACTGTCATATCCAAACATAGACTAAGTGTGAAAAGGTGCTGAACCTGGAGTCACCAACTCATATACACACAAGCAAAAAAGGCAGCACTCTGTAGCGCCATAGCATACAAATATGAAATATGGAAATATGAATATTGAATTGCATCACTGCATTAGAAATATGAAAAATTTAGAAAGCTCAGCGCATAAATTGGCCAATTCAAGTGCACCTGGAAGCCACGTTAGGGCGTTTCTCATTTTCAGGACCTAGCAATGCCTTTCCTCTCTTAGAGCAAAGTTTTCATCTGTATGGGAACATGAATCCACTGTTAGACTAAAATCTAAATCTCTGTGGAGGGATAGTGGTCCTGCTGTGAATAAAAACACCTGTGGCTAAAAGGCGGAGTGCTCAGTCAGAAGGCCAATGAATACAAATTTAAAAAACTGACCATCATATCCAAACATAGACTAAGAGTGAAAAGGTGCTGAACCTGGAGCCAGCAACTCATATACACACAAACAAAAAAGGCAGCACTCTGTAGCGCCATAGCATACAAATATGAAATATGGAAATATGAATATTGAATTGCATCACTGCATTAGAAATATGAAAAATTGAGAAAGCTTAGTGCATAAATTGGCCAATTCAAGTGCACCTGGAAGCCACGTTAAGGTATTTCTCATTTTCAGGACCTAGCAATGCCTTTCCTCTCTTAGATTAAAGTCTTCATCTGTATGGGTACATGAATCCTCTGTTAGACTAAAAAAAAATTATACCATACATAGGCACTACTTGGAACTTGCTCTCATGGTATCATCTCCCTTTTTCCTATTGACATTTGTCAAAATAAATATGTCTAACATTGACTTTGTATGATGGGTGGGTGTCTTTTTGCATCTCTTTTTTAACATGTTTTAGAAATGCTTGAATTATTTGTTAATTAATAAATGCTTTCTGACTTGTTTGTAATATATACACTCCATTTTCTCCTTTCTTTATGCTAGCTTGGAATGGTTTCCTTGTTTGTGAGAAAATACATCTGGTTGGTGTTTTTTGTCACAATTAATTATGAAACTGGGATTTTGTCTAATAATATTTATACCTATTTTGTTCTATTTTTTATGTCTACTATTTACCACATGTACTTGCACTGCTACAATTCTGATGATTAGATCCCCGGGCTAAGTGAAAAATGAAGTTAACGCCTCACAAATATATTGTAACAGAGAATAAAACTAGCTCAATTCCCAGACAGCACATGACTGCCTCAGCTGCCTTAAATGGCTTTGGGTGATGATTAGAAATGAGCGAATGTGCTCGGTGATACTCGGATAATGACTGTAATGTCATAGCGATCTTGGTAGTGATATTACTGTGATTGGTTGGCTGCATTACTTCATCAGAGGTTAGAAAAGGACAGGTGCCGGCATGCGCGGCACACTTACGCCATTGCACAGCTCAGGGACAGTTGTGATTGGAGGGAGAGAGCAGTTATCCAGGCATGTGTGTGCACAGTTTAACTAATCAGAGTCCTCTAGTGTTGATACTGGAGATGATGCTAAACCATCAAACTAATAGTACTTCTAAGGGCTAATCTTGTGCTTTGCTGTTTGTATCAGATACATTCTGCATTTAGCCTATGGACAGTTGCAGGAGCAGGGAGAGTGGCAGAATACAGCCTCTAGACAGGGCTTTGCAATCCATTACTAAATATATAGCTGCTGCACGTGACATTCTTTTTTGGGGGTGAAAAAATTGACTATATTGTAATCTATAGAATATTATGTGCTTTCTGTTAGATTACAGTAGTGTATAACACTTAAATAAAAAGTTCAATTTTTTTTGGATTCAATTAGTCACAAATAAAGTATTACGGGCTTTGTGTTGCATTTCGGTGGTATATAATGCTACAAAAAGCGTTCAAAGCATTAAAAAAAATTCTGGATTCAATTAGTCTTCCATACAGTATTATGCGGTTTGTGTTACATTTAGATGCTATATAACACTCAAAAAAAGAATTCAAAATGAACAGGCCTATGAGAGATTCTTCGAGGTGGCTCGAGACAGGGCTACCACCCCCGAGAGATCGGACTGTCTTTGGGGTTCCACATCTCCTCTGTGGGAGCAAGCAATGGTGCAGGTGACGCAGGGGGCTTTCGCCTATTTCTACATGTCAGGGGTTTCAGTACTCCTGGAAGCCGGGTTGCTTACAGCTCAGGCACCTGGAAATCAGGCTTCAGGAAGCAGGTGGAGGCAGTCCCCCCCAGCCTTCCGAGGGAGGAGCAGAAGAAGAAGCGGACACCTGAAGAGGATTACCATCCTTATCATAACATTATGCAAAGCATTTATGAGTGTAGGAGTACATCAACTACACTTTCAAAATATTTGAATGAGGCTCACAAGTTGTTGTCTTCAAGGGTCTATGGATGACTGGATGACCCTCCTTATGATTTCTTTCTGGATTAGCACTGTAAGCAAAGTCTTTGGAGCGGCCCCCAAACGCAGGGCAGCGGGGTACTCAGTACCGGGTCCCTCGGTCTCGGTTCTAGGGGTGTCACAGTGGCCCAACCCGGTCCGTGGCCCTGCTAAGGGGCGCCCAAATAAAGGTGTAGGTGAGAGTTTGTCAAGTGTTCGTGATGCCACCTGTGGTACTCGGTCAGGGTGACCGATGCTGCTGGGTGATGGAATGGCAGCTAGATGTTGTAACTTCCCACAGGTGAAGTATGTCCCCAGGGCTTCCCTTGATGGGTAGATGGTAATGGTGTAGGTTGCAGTAAATGACGAGGACACCGGGTTGCAGTCTCTTTACCTTTTTACTGAAGGCTCCGGCATCCACCATCCAGAGCACTGCTAACAGGACTGGCTGAGTCCGGCTGGTCCGAAGGCACATCCAGAGTTCCCTTTGCAGGTGGAAATCAGTAGCCTTCCTACTAGCACCTGTGTGTTGTAGTACATCCCTGCTGAGCACCACGGGATAGTCCTCACAACTGTCGTGTATGTCTCTGTTCTCTCTCTCCGTCCCCCAGATGGTTTGGATAGGACGCACCCGTATGACGGGGTAGGCCTGGAGTTATTTTATAGGGACCCTAGAGATGCCCCTCTCCCACAAATGCCTCTGTTGTCTTCGTTAGGTGTAAAGGTGAGACAGCCAACCTAGAGTTAACTGCCCTGCCGTAGTTCAAAGTAATGCGTAGAGCCTATTACTTCCTCGGTGCTCCGGCCACCGGCTACGCGCCTCAGAAGGATGTTACCGATTTTATGGCAGGACTTCTGGTGTTGTCTCCTTTGTGCTGTGATCTCGTTTCTCACTTCTCCACAATATACTTCACTTCGTGTCCTTTCTTAGGATGCCGCCGCAATGAGGTGCAGGTACGGCTTCGTAACGATCTGTCTGTGCTAGGCCGCTGTCAGGATCCCACACCTGACAGGTCCTCCCTGGAACTCTCCCAGGCTGCTTTCTGTCTAACTTCCTATCCAACCCCCAGTTTTACCCATGTGTGAGGAGTGGCCTAGTAGATAGGACCTTTTGCTCCCCCTGGTGGCCGGAGTGTGAAGTGTAATGTGTGACTGTGATACCTGGTCAGGTGAACTCCTTTAGTGCCATCAGACGTACCATCACTCCCCCCTGGTGGAAGAGCGACGTTCCTGCAACGACCAGACTCTGGGGCGCTCCATCTTTATGAGTGTAGAAGTACCACAACTACACTTTCTTAATATTTTTATGAGGCACTCCATTTGGTGCCTTTAATGGGGTATGAAAGACCCTCCTTATAATTTTTTTTTCTTGTTGATGGCATAAACCTAGCAGGTTGGTATCACGGTGTGACTGGGGGATAGCAAATGTGCACCTATACTAACCCTGAGGCTAGGGTCCCTGGCTATCCCTGTCCCAGGATTACTTGTGGAGATGGAGAAGCCTGGGCTAAACTTTGTTATACTAAACTTTGTGATACCATGCCTAAAGATGAACCTAAGAAGTCCAGAAAACTTGCTTTGTAACAGTATTTGTTTTATTTTTGTTAGCCATTTAAAGGTAACATAACTACAAGATTATCTTGCTTTTCACACTGAGAGCATTATTTTTTCAACTGGTTCACATGGTACCAAACCTCTTTTTTTCTTTTAAGTCTGTAGTCACACAGAGTGACTGCAGGCTTTTAGATTTGGACTGGACAGCCCCCTTAATAGAGGAAAAAAAATCAAGCACACCATTTTTGACACCATTTACTGATCACTGTATATAATCTGTTCACTGTATTGTATAAGTTGTTAATATTACAGTGACATCAAATATGTACGGTTATTTGCTGTTTTGTGATGTTTATTTTTTTAAAGTGCATTAAAAATGTCATTGTTGTAATTGCTTTTCATTATTTTTTAGTAATTTTATAGGAAGAAAAAATGTTGGAATATTGTTTAATCCATAGAATACAAATATATAGACATGCACTGTTGAATGAAGATTTAGCTCTGTGTACAAATAAAATGTGCCTGTAAAGAAGTATACAAGTACAGAAAATTCTTATGTACGTATAGTGCAACCTGTTGCTCATTACTTTTTTTTTACAAAAAAAACTGAAAAAAGGCAAATTGGTCATTATTTCACACAAACCCCCAAAAATGATACGGACAAAATTGTTGGCACCCTCAACTTAATGTTTGATTGCACACTCTTTGGAATAAGTAACTGCAATCAATCATTTATAACCATCAACAAGCTTCTTACACCTCTCAACTGGAATTTTTGACCACTTTTATTTTTGCAAACTGCCCCAGGTCTCTCATACTTAAAGATAGTCTTCTCCCAACAACAATTTTAATATCTCTCCACAGGTATTCAGTGGGATTAGATATGGACTCATTGCTGGCCAGAACTCTCCAACGCTTTGTTTCCATCCATTTCTGGGTGCTTCCTCATGTGTGAAATAATGTCCAATTTGCCTTTTTTTTTTGTTTTTTTGTGTTGTTTCAATACACACAAAGGAAATAAACATGTGTATAATAAAACATGTGTAATGCAATAATACTTCATTTTCAGGAAAAATTTCAAGGGTGCCAACACTTTCTGCCATGACTATTTAATTAAATCATTCTTTTTTCTTGAAATGTGGTCTTTCTATGGGATTTGAACTCCCAACTTATAATATTGGAGGCAGCAGCAAAAGTAATGAGCAACAGGCTGCACTATACGTACAAAAGAATTTTCTGTACTTGAATATATAGTGTATACTTCTTCTTGTGTTTGGGGTCATTGTACTGCTGGAAGACCCATTGCTTAGGATTTAGACCCAGCTTTCTGACAGTGGGCACTACATTGCAACCAAAAATCCTTTAGCAATCTTTAGATTTCATGATGCCTTGCACACAGTCAAAGCACCCAGTGACAGAGGCAGCAAAATAACCCCGATACATCTTTGAACCTCAACCGTATTTGACTGTAAGTACTGTGTTTTTTCTTTGTAGTCCTCATTCTGTTTTTGGTAAACAGGAGAATGATGTGCTTTACCAAGAAGCTCTATCTTGGTCTCATCTGTCCACAAGACGCTTTCCCAGAAGGAACATTTTGGTAAATCGCAGTCTAGATTTTTTGTATCTCTATGTTAGCAGTGGGGTTCTCCTGGGTCTCCTGCCATAGCATTTTATTTAATTCAAAAGATGGCACATAGTTTGTCCTGACATTGATGCACCTTGAGCCCACAGGCCAGCTTGAATTTCTTTAGAGCTTCCAGCCAATTTTGCATTGAAAAAGTAAAATGGCGCTCCTTCCCTTCCGATCTCTGCCATGCACCCAAACAGTGGTTTACCCCCACATATGGGGTGTCAGAATACTCAGGACATATTGCACAACAACTTTTGGGGGCCAATTTCTTCTGTTACCTTTGGGAAAATTAAAAATTGGTCTGAATTACATTTTTTTGTGAAAAAAAGTAAAATGTTCATTTTTTAAAAAATGTTCCAAATATTCCTGTAAAGCACCTGAAGGGTTAATAAACTTCTTGAATGTGGTTTTAAGCAACCGAAGGGGTGCAGTTTTTTGAATGGTGTCTCTTTTGGGTATTTTCTATCATATAGACCCCTCAAAGTGACTTCAGATGTGAAGTGGTCCCTAAAAAAAACAGTGTTGTAAAAATGAGAAATCACTCTCTAACTTTAAACCCTTATAACTTCCGAACAAAAAAAAAATTTGGGTTCCAAAATTGTGCTGATGTAAAGTAGACAAATGGGAAATGTTACTTATTAAGTATTAAGTTAAGCATGTGTTTCTGGTTATTAAGTATTTTGTGTGACATGCTGTATCTCTGTGATGTAAGGGCAAGAAAATTCAAAATTGGAAAATTGCGAAATTTTCAATGTTTTCACCAAATTTCAATTTTTTCACAAATAATAGCAAGTCATATCAAATAAATTTTACCACTAACATGAAGTACAATATGTCACGAAAAAACAATGTCAGAATCACCAGGATCCATTAAAGCATTCCAGAGTTATCTATATATAAGAGGCATCGTGATTACTCGCTAATTCTGCCCCCTGCACAGTAGCTCCGCCCCCACCACATCACCACACATAATCCTGCTTCCCACCACATTACCACACACAATCCGCACCACATCACCACACACAATCCCGCCCCCCACAAATCCCGCCCCCCCACCACATCACCACACATAATCCTGCCCCCACCACATCACCACACATAATCCCGCCTCCCAACACATCACCACACAATCCCGCCCCCCCAACACACCACCACACATAATCCCGCCCCCTCCACCCCATTACCACACATAATCCCGCCCCCCACGACATCACCACACATAATCCCCCCCCACCACATCACATGGTGGGGGGGATTATGGTGGTGACCGGCCGGCCACGTGCAGCACTGAGAGGTGAGTATAACATGATTTTTTATTTTAATTCTTTTTTTTACACACAAATATGGTTCCCAGGGCCTGGAGGAGAGTCTCCTCTCCACCACCCCGGGTACCACCCGCACATTATCCGCTTACTTCCCGCAACGTGGGCACAGCCCCATGCGGGAAGCAAGCGGTTCAATGCATTCCTATGGGTGCAGAATCGCTGCGATTCTGCACAAAGAAGTGACATGCTGCGGAATGTAAACCGCTGCGTTTCTGCGCGGTTTTTCCCGCAGCATGTGCACAGCGGTTTGCGGTTTCCATAGGTTTACATGTAAATGTAAACGCAATGAAAACTGCAGCGGACCCGCAGCAGCAAAATCACGGCGGTTCCGCGGTAAAAACCGCAAAGTGTGAACATGGCCTTAAGCATAATAATAGATGCGGATTCTTTACTGTAAGAGCAGTGAGACTATGGAACTCTCTGCCGTATGATGTTGTAATGAGTGATTCATTACTTAAATTTAAGAGGGGACTGGATACCTTTCTGGAAAAGTATAATGTTACAGGGTATATACACTAGATTCCTTGATAGGGCGTTGATCCAGGGAACTAGTCTGACTGCCGTATCTGGAGTCGGGAAGGAATTCTTTTCCCCAATGTGGAGCTTACTCTTTGCCACATGGGTTTTTTTTTGCCTTCCTCTGGATCAACATGTTAGGGCATGTTAGGTTAGGCTATGGGTTGAACTAGATGGACTTAAAGTCTTCCTTCAACCTTAATAACTATGTAAGTATGTAACTATGACTGTGAGCAGAATAAGCTGCTTGGGCATGCTGTGTGCCCACACTGTGTGCATTCTGTTGCCTGGAGCGCTGGTGGTATGCTGAGACGGGGAGGGCAGCGCGCCTCCCTCAGCGTCTCAGCACGCCACCAGCGCTCCAGGCAACAGAACGCACACAGTGTGGGCACACAGCATGCCCAAGCAGCTTATTCTGCTCACAGTCACCATTCTCCATTACTGCCTCTGAAATTTGCCTCCACATATATTGCCAATATACTCATACATCTGCTTATAAGTCCAGATCCTACACTCCAGTAGATAAACTTGTTCTGAGGAAGGTCCACAAAGGACTGAAAACGTTTAGCAAGAAACGAGCTACCGACGATCTGTTTGTCCAGATGTAAAATAAATGACTTTATTTTCTACAAGCATTTTTGAGTGCCAAGCTTTTTGATACATTTGATTTAAGGGGCTGGAAACCCTACTTGAGCACCTCTACTCACAAATTTATAGAGTGCCTTGTAACTTGTTCTTGTTCCCCCACCACATTACTATACATAATACCGCCCCCCACCCCATTACCACACATAATCCCGCCCCCACCACATCACCACACATAATCCCACCCTCCACCACATCACCACACATAATCCCGCCACCCCACCACATTACTACACATAATACCGCCACCTCACCCCATTACCACACATAATCCCACCCCCACCACATCACCACACATAGTCCCACCCCCACCACATCACCACACATAATCCCGCCACCCTACCACATTACTACACATAATCCTGCCACCCCACCACATTACCACAGATAATCCCGCCTCCCCACCACATTACCACACATAATCCCGCCCCCCACCACATTACCACACATAATCCCACCCCCACCACATTACCACACATAATCCTGCCCCCCCACCACATTATTACAGATAATCCCGCCCCCCACCACATTACCACACATAATCCCACCCCCACCACATTACCACAGATAATCCCGCCCCCCACCACATTACCACAAATAATCCAGCCCCCCACCACATTACCAGACATAATCCTGCCCCCCACCACATTACCACACATAATCCCACACCCCACCACATTACCACACATAATACAGCCCCCCCAAAACAACATCACCACACATAATCTCGCCACCACACCACATTACCACACATAATCCAGCCCCCACCACATTACCACACAATCCTGCCCCCCACCACATTACCACACATAATCCCGCCCCCCACCTCATCACCACACATAATCCCGCCCCCCCACCCCATCACCACACATAATCCCGCCCCCCACCACATCACCACGCATAATCCCGCCCCCCACCACATCACCACACATAATCCCACCCACCACCACATTACCACACACAATCCTGCCCCCCCACCACATTACCACACATAATCCTGCCCCCCACACATCACCACACATAATCCTGCCCCCCAACACATCACCACACATAATCCCGCCCCCCCACACCATTGCCACACATAATTTCGCCCCCCCACCCCATTGCCACACATAATCCCATCCCCCACATTACCACACATAATCCCGCCCCCCCACCACCACACATAATCCCGCCCCCAACACATTACCACACATAATCCCGCCCCCCACCCCATTACCACACATAATCCCGCCCCCCACCACATTACCACACATAATCCCGCCTCCCCACCACCCCACCACATTACTACACATAATCCCACCACACCACCACATTACTACACATAATCCCGCCCCCCACCACATTACCACAGATAATCCCGCCACCCCACCACATTACTACACATAATCCCGCCACCCCATTACATTACTACACATAATCCCGCCACCCCACCACATTACCACACATAATCCCCCCCACCACATCACCACACATAATCCCGCCCCCAACACATCACCACACTATTGTTATTAACTTCATTTTAAGTTAATTTACCACCTGCGTAAGCGCTATTGAATGTTGTCATTATTTACTTTAATTTAATCACCAGCAGCGTTAATTAGATAGCAATGAGCGTGCTGAGCGTTAGCTGGCTGGAAACATCTAGTTACTTCATAAACAGACAGTGGTCAGAATTGTAAAAATGGGCTTGGTCCTTAACATGCAAACCACCCTCAGGGGTAAAGGGGTTAAATATAATAGGATGCAGTAGACCTTGGGTTTAGGGGCTCTCCACTTGCTAGGAGGCAATGAAATTGATGGTTTCAACAGTCTTAGATGAGCAAGAGGTATACTTAAACAAAAATAAACCATTTACAACTGGGACATTTGCTTTACAGATGCAACAATTTGTTCACACCTTTTTTTCATTTTTTTTCATTCATTTTTTCCATTTTTTTTTTCTTTTCCAATTGACTTTATTGACCATTGATGACAGATGGACACTGACAAGATGGCAGACACCATGTGCTTTCTTTCTGTTCCATTGCCGGCCGCCTTTCTCCTCCAGGTGACCAATTAACCTGTTGCTACTTTGGTATATATACCTCATAATTCTGGGACACAGTACGCGATATGCGTGGGTATCTATCTCACACTCTCTCCCCTCCCAGCTATTATGGCTCCATCCAGGACTTGAGGATTCCCACATCTTTTGGTCTGAGTATTTGGGTTTCTGTTTCTTTCTATTTCTTACTATCAGAAAAGGAATGGCAACTCCCTTTTCTATTTCCAATATGGTACAGTGAATAAGCACGGTTTTTCATATGTTTATTTGACGGTGCCTTAAATTTGAGTAGCATTATACTGCTATCATCTGATCTATCCTTTTTGTGAGCCATATTATACCATTATGCTGTGAGGGGCCGTTTTGTGGGTTGTCATTGCCATTACCACAAGGCATGATTAGCACATGCATCTTTGATTGTTTTTAAATGTTGTTAACACTGTTGTTGCTGTGTCCTGTTCAAAATTTTTTGAATTGTGATTTTTTTTGTATTTTTTGGATAATAAAGTATGTTTTTTACCTGTTACGGGTGTTCCCATTCAGTGGACATGTTCTGTTGTCTTTTTCTTCTATAGTATATTTCACATGCTTATGGAGAACCCCGAGTACATTGTTTAGTGGTGCCCTCCAACCTTTCTTTATTCTAATTTGCTCACACCTATGACAGCCTGCTTGCAGTGTCCTCTGCAGCATTTCCATCACACTGCAATAGTCTCTGTGTTACCCTTTTAGCAGAGCAGCACAAATGCTCTCACTGTGGATCACACATCTTCTCATAGTCAGTGCTCTTTAGTAAGCACTGGACCCAAAGAACAGTAAGCCTAACTTCTTTCCTTTATGGCATACCTCACCCGTTTAATCCCAACTCTGTGTTTTGGTAGACTGATCTGCTGTGGGAAAAACTTCCTCCTATGTAACCCTATCTCAGCCATTGGCAGTGCACCAGACCTTACTCATCCACAGTGCTGCCTATGAATTGCTGCTAGTAGGGTTGAGCGACTTTCATTTTTTTCAGATCGAGTAGGGTTTTGGGAAACCCGATTTTGTCCAGAGTCGAGTCGAGTGCATTCGGCCGATTATCGCTAAAAGTCGGGGATCGACCGAAACACGAAACCCAATGCAAGTCAATGGGGAAGCATAGTCGGCAGTGAGTGGAGGCCAGGAAAACACCTACAGTGCCCATTTTAATGCCAAAAACATCCATTCTTGTTTCTGAAGCTTGCCAATCGTAATTAACTTTATAATAATAGTTGGGCATAGGGAATTGGGGGTCATTTGGCAAAAGTTGTGGGGGGAGTAGGGCTGGCTCAATTTTTTCGTGGGCCCAGGAAATGCGGACTACGTCACGGCGGTGTTGCAGGGAAAGGTAAGTATTTAAACGTTGCAAGTGCTGTGATCCTGAGCAAGCAGGGGGGGGCCCACTCGTTCGCATTGGCACTGGCACAGGGCCCCTCAAAGTACGGCGGTGTGTTTGCATGGCGGGGGCGCCTCCCACCAGCAGCGACACTTTTGCGTACTCTGAGGGGCCCTGTGCCAGTGACGTCGCCAACGAGTATGCCCCCCCCACCTGATGAAGGAACCTGCACTTTCATCTGCACCTTCCTCTTTGTCCCTGTGTAAGGTGGTATAACATGCGAGAAGGGGAACCTTACTTTCAGCAGGGTCAGATTCTGGCTGTGTAGAGTACAAGGGGAATGTAGTGGTCTAGGTCAATGTACCAGCAGACTCATTTAGCAGTGGCTGGGCAATGGGCAGGATGAGGAGGAAACAGATATAGGGCCAAAGAATAAAGTAGGCTAAATGCAGTTCAAAATTGGTAACAGGACTAAACAGGCGGCATTGCTTTGTTCAGTGGAGTAGCAAACCCAAGAGCAGCAGACACTGTTTCAAGGGCCTAACCACACTAGTAGGCCAAATGCAGTTTAATATCTGATAGTATAGGGCGAAAGGCAGAATGTGGAAGCTCAGCTTTGTTCAGTTGAGGACAACACCAGGGAGGGGCAGAAGCCGTTAGTAGGCCCTAACCACCATTTTGTTTTTTCAAAACCACTTAATGAGAGCCGGAAGGTTGAAGCTCAGCTTTATTTAGTTGTGGGCAACACCAGGGAGGGGCAGAAGCCGTTAGTAGGCCCTATCCACCATTTTGTTTTTTCAAAACCACTTAATGAGAGCCGGAAGGTTGAAGCTCAGCTTTATTTAGTTGTGGGCAACACCAGGGAGGGGCAGAAGCCGTTAGTAGGCCCTATCCACCATTTTGTTTTTTCAAAACCACTTAATGAGAGCCGGAAGGTTGAAGCTCAGCTTTATTTAGTTGAGGGCAACACCAGGGAGGGGCAGAAGCCGTTAGTAGGCCCTATCCACCATTTTGTTTTTTCAAAACCACTTAATGAGAGCCGGAAGGTTGAAGCTCAGCTTTATTTAGTTGAGGGCAACACCACGGAGGGGCAGAAGCCGTTAGTAGGCCCTATCCACCATTTTGTTTTTTCAAAACCACTTAATGATAGCCGGAAGGTTGAAGCTCAGCTTTATTTAGTTGAGGGCAACACCAGGGAGGGGAAGAAGCCGTTAGTAGGCCCTATCCACCATTTTGTTTTTTCAAAACCACTTAATGATAGCCGGAAGGTTGAAGCTCAGCTTTATTTAGTTGAGGGCAACACCAGGGAGGGGAAGAAGCCGTTAGTAGGCCCTATCCACCATTTTTTTTTTTCAAAACCACTTAATGAGAGCCGGAAGGTTGAAGCTCAGCTTTATTTAGTTGAGGGCAACACCAGGGAGGGGCAGAAGCCGTTAGTAGGCCCTATCCACCATTTTGTTTTTTCAAAACCACTTAATGATAGCCGGAAGGTTGAAGCTCAGCTTTATTTAGTTGAGGGCAACACCAGGGAGGGGAAGAAGCCGTTAGTAGGCCCTATCCACCATTTTGTTTTTTCAAAACCACTTAATGATAGCCGGAAGGTTGAAGCTCAGCTTTATTTAGTTGAGGGCAACACCAGGGAGGGGAAGAAGCCGTTAGTAGGCCCTATCCACCATTTTTTTTTTTCAAAACCACTTAATGAGAGCCGGAAGGTTGAAGCTCAGCTTTATTTAGTTGTGGGCAACACCAGGGAGGGGCAGAAGCCGTTAGTAGGCCGTAACCAAAGTTGAAGGCCAAATGCAGTTTAATTTCTGATACTATAGGCCGAAAGCCAGAAGGTGGAAGCTCCGATTTAGACAGTGGAGGACAATTTGAATTATGGACTGCAGACATACTTAGTAGGCTGTCCTCTGTGGACCATGCATCCAACACATTAACCCATTGTGCCGTAATGGACACGTAATCTTCCGTGGCCATGCCTACAGGTCCATGCGTCTGTTGTCAGGTGCACCTTTGTACTCACAGATTGCCAGAGTGCATGGACAATGCGGTCTTCTACAAGCTGGTGGAGGGTTGGGATGGCTTTTCTCGCAAAAGAAGTGTCGACTGGTTAGCTTGTAGCGTGGTACAGCGTAGTCCATCATGGCCTTATTAATAGTAAATAAAATATATAACTAGGCTCTATGAACTTTTAAATAGGTTCCAGGGGTACACGGGCAGCATTGGTGTGGTCACTGGAGGAGTATTGCAAGTAGGGGCCGCAGACAGGCTCACAAAGGCCTAAAATAACAAACAGTAGGCAGTCATGGCAGTTTGAAATCGGTTACATGGATACACAGGCAGGCACTCCAGGCAGCATTGTGGTCAGTGGAGGAGTATTGCAAGTAGGGGCCGCAGACAGGCTCACAAAGGCCTAAAATAACAAACAGTAGGCAGTCATGGCAGTTTGAAATCGGTTACATGGATACACAGGCAGGCACTCCAGGCAGCATTGTGGTCAGTGGAGGAGTATTGCAAGTAGGGGCCGCAGACAGGCTCACAAAGGCCTAAAATAACAAACAGTAGGCAGTCATGGCAGTTTGAAATCGGTTACATGGATACACGGGCAGGCAGCTTGGTGGTGAGTGGAGGAGTATTTAAAGTAGGGACCGCAGACAGGCTTCAAAGGCCTAACATAATAAAATGGGCTGGCTGTAGGCACTTTATAATTGGTTCCAGGGGTACACGGGCAGCAGTGGTCTGGTCAGTGGAGGACTAGTGGAAGGAGGGAGCGCAGAAAGGCTTCAAAGGCCTAAAATAACAAACAATAGGCTCATGGCAGTTTTACAGCGGTTACATGGATACACGGGCAGGCAGCTTGGTGGTCAGTGGAGGAGTAGGGACCGCAGACAGGCTATCAAAGGCCTAAAATAACAAACAATAGGCTCATGGCAGTTTTACAGCGGTTACATGGATACACGGGCAGGCAGCTTGGTGGTGAGTGGAGGAGTATTTAAAGTATGGACCGCAGACAGGCTTCGAAGGCCTAACACAATAAAATGGGCTGGCTGTAGGCACTTTAAAATTGGTTCCAGGGGTACACGGGCAGCAGTGGTCTGGTCAGTGGAGGCCTAGTGGAAGTATGGACCGCAGACAGGCTTCGAAGGCCTAACACAATAAAATGGGCTGGCTGTAGGCACTTTAAAATTGGTTCCAGGGGTACACGGGCAGCAGTGGTCTGGTCAGTGGAGGACTAGTGGAAGGAGGGAGCGCAGAAAGGCTTCAAAGGCCTAAAATAACAAACAATAGGCTCATGGCAGTTTTACAGCGGTTACATGGATACACGGGCAGGCAGCTTGGTGGTCAGTGGAGGAGTAGGGACCGCAGACAGGCTATCAAAGGCCTAAAATAACAAACAATAGGCTCATGGCAGTTTTACAGCGGTTACATGGATACACGGGCAGGCAGCTTGGTGGTGAGTGGAGGAGTATTTAAAGTATGGACCGCAGACAGGCTTCGAAGGCCTAACACAATAAAATGGGCTGGCTGTAGGCACTTTAAAATTGGTTCCAGGGGTACACGGGCAGCAGTGGTCTGGTCAGTGGAGGCCTAGTGGAAGTATGGACCGCAGACAGGCTTCGAAGGCCTAACACAATAAAATGGGCTGGCTGTAGGCACTTTAAAATTGGTTCCAGGGGTACACGGGCAGCAGTGGTCTGGTCAGTGGAGGACTAGTGGAAGGAGGGAGCGCAGAAAGGCTTCAAAGGCCTAAAATAACAAACAATAGGCTCATGGCAGTTTTACAGCGGTTACATGGATACACGGGCAGGCAGCTTGGTGGTCAGTGGAGGAGTAGGGACCGCAGACAGGCTATCAAAGGCCTAAAATAACAAACAATAGGCTCATGGCAGTTTTACAGCGGTTACATGGATACACGGGCAGGCAGCTTGGTGGTGAGTGGAGGAGTATTTAAAGTATGGACCGCAGACAGGCTTCGAAGGCCTAACACAATAAAATGGGCTGGCTGTAGGCACTTTAAAATTGGTTCCAGGGGTACACGGGCAGCAGTGGTCTGGTCAGTGGAGGCCTAGTGGAAGTATGGACCGCAGACAGGCTTCGAAGGCCTAACACAATAAAATGGGCTGGCTGTAGGCACTTTAAAATTGGTTCCAGGGGTACACGGGCAGCAGTGGTCTGGTCAGTGGAGGCCTAGTGGAAGTATGGACCGCAGACAGGCTTCGAAGGCCTAACACAATAAAATGGGCTGGCTGTAGGCACTTTAAAATTGGTTCCAGGGGTACACGGGCAGCAGTGGTCTGGTCAGTGGAGGACTAGTGGAAGGAGGGAGCGCAGAAAGGCTTCAAAGGCCTAAAATAACAAACAATAGGCTCATGGCAGTTTTACAGCGGTTACATGGATACACGGGCAGGCAGCTTGGTGGTCAGTGGAGGAGTAGGGACCGCAGACAGGCTATCAAAGGCCTAAAATAACAAACAATAGGCTCATGGCAGTTTTACAGCGGTTACATGGATACACGGGCAGGCAGCTTGGTGGTGAGTGGAGGAGTATTTAAAGTATGGACCGCAGACAGGCTTCGAAGGCCTAACACAATAAAATGGGCTGGCTGTAGGCACTTTAAAATTGGTTCCAGGGGTACACGGGCAGCAGTGGTCTGGTCAGTGGAGGCCTAGTGGAAGGAGGGACCGCAGACAGGCTTCGAAGGCCTAACACAATAAAATGGGCTGGCTGTAGGCACTTTAAAATTGGTTCCAGGGGTACACGGGCAGCAGTGGTCTGGTCAGTGGAGGACTAGTGGAAGGAGGGAGCGCAGAAAGGCTTCAAAGGCCTAAAATAACAAACAATAGGCTCATGGCAGTTTTACAGCGGTTACATGGATACACGGGCAGGCAGCTTGGTGCTGAGTGGAGGAGTAGTGCAAGGAGTGTCTGTCCCAGTACTCCCAAAATATAAATAGATGTTAATGTCTCGCAAAACAACCAAAACAAAAAAAAAGGTGGCATACTTAGGTACAGGGGTGGGCTCATCTGCTGTGTTTCTGACATAGTAATTTGGCAGTAACTATTTAATGGTGCCAATATAGGACACAGACACAGACTACTTTAAGTTGCATCATAGATGTCTACAAATTTGTATTGTCAGTGCCAGACATTGAATGATGTCAGCGAATAGACTAAAGATTGGTGGAGCTGTGCGACATAATTTTGCACGTGGTAGAGCCCAGTTTGAGCTGGGGTAGGGGGGAACTCTCTTGAGGCCGGCGGGACCGCCCCAGGGCCACTCATGTTACAACGGTGTGTCTGACGTTGGGTGCGCACCACCACCGCCAGAGACACTACATTGTACTATGAGGGACCCAGTAGCAATGCCGTCAACCAAAAGCGAGCACACCCACCTCTTCAGACAAACAGCAGTCTCACGGGTGCTTGCGCCAAGTCGCGATACCACGGCCCCGTGTGGGGAGTTTGGCCATTTAGGGAGGTGTAAACATGTCGTATGCTGTACAATCTGCAGCAGCAAATTAGACATTAGAAAAGTAATTCACAGGCAAGAGCTTTTCATAGGAAAGCTAGGTGTCGGCCGGGCAAGGTGGGGCAAAAGATTTTGAAATCCAGTTGTGGTTCATTTTAATGAATGTTAGATCGTCAACATTTTGGGTAGCCAGACGAGTCCTTTTTTCGGTTAATATTGACCCTGCAGCACTGAATACTCTTTCTGATAGGACACTTGCTGCCGGGCAAGCAAGCTCCTGCAATGCATATTCTGCCAATTCTGGCCAGGTGTCTAATTTGGAGGCCCAGTAATCAAATGGGAATGACGGTTGAGGGAGAACATCGATAAGGGATGAAAAATAGTTAGTAACCATACTGGACAAATGTTGTCTCCTGTCACTTTCAATTGATGCAGCAGTACCTGTCCTGTCTGCGGTCATAGCAAAATCACTCCACAACCTGGTCAGAAAACCCCTCTGTCCAACGCCACTTCTGATGTGTGCACCCCTAACACTCCTAGTCTGCTGCCCCCTGGAGCTCGTGTGAGAACGATCACGTGCGCTGTGTGCTGGGAATGCCTGAAGCAAACGGTCAACAAGAGTTGATTGTTTGGTTGCTAATATTAGTTCCAAGTTCTCATGTGGCATAATATTTTGCAATTTGCCTTTATAGCATGGATCAAGGAGGCAGGCCAACCAGTAATCGTCATCGTTCATCATTTTCGTAATGCGTGTGTCCCTTTTTAGGATACGTAAGGCATAATCCGCCATGTGGGCCAAAGTTCCAGTTGTCAAATCTCCGGTTGTGATTGGTTGAGAGGCAGTTGCAGGCAAATCTACGTCACTTGTGTCCCTCAAAAAACCAGAACCCGGCCGTGACACGCAACCAATTTCCTGTGCCCCCGTGAAAGTTTCCGCATTAAAAATATACTCATCCCCATCATCCTCCTCGTCCTCCACCTCCTCTTCGCCCGCTACCTCGTCCTGTACACTGCCCTGACCAGACAATGGCTGACTGTCATCAAGGCTTCCCTCTTCCTCTGGTGCAGACGCCTGCTCCTTTATGTGCGTCAAACTTTGCATCAGCAGACGCATTAGGGGGATGCTCATGCTTATTACGGCGTTGTCTGCACTAACCAGCCGTGTGCATTCCTCAAAACACTGAAGGACTTGACACATGTCTTGTATCTTCGACCACTGCACACCTGACAACTCCATGTTTGCCATCCTACTGCCTGCCCGTGTATCCTCCCACAAATAAATAACAGCACGCCTCTGTTCGCACAGTCTCTGAAGCATGTGCAGTGTTGAGTTCCACCTTGTTGCAACGTCTATGATTAGGCGATGCTGGGGAAGGTTCAAAGACCGCTGATAGGTCTGCATACGGCTGGCGTGTACAGGCGAACGTCGGATATGTGAGCAAAGTGCACGCACTTTGAGGAGCAGGTCGGAGAACCCAGGATAAGTTTTCAATAAGCACTGCACCACCAGGTTTAAGGTGTGAGCCAGGCAAGGAATGTGTTTCAGTTGGGAAAGGGAGATGGCAGCCATGAAATTCCTTCCGTTATCACTCACTACCTTGCCTGCCTCAAGATCTACTGTGCCCAGCCACGACTGCGTTTCTTGTTGCAAGAACTCGGACAGAACTTCCGCGGTGTGTCTGTTGTCGCCCAAACACTTCATAGCCAATACAGCCTGCTGACGCTTGGCAGTAGCTGGCCCATAATGGGACAACTGGTGTGCAACAGTGTCATCTGCCGATGGAGTGGTTGGCCGACTGCGTTCTGTGGAAGAGCTGTAGCTTCTGCAGGAGGACGAGGAGGAGGAGGAGGGGGTGCGAACGCCTACAGCCAACTGTTTCCTAGACCGTGGGCTAGGCACAACTGTCCCTAAATTGATGTCGCCTGTGGACCCTGCATCCACCACATTCACCCAGTGTGCCGTGATGGACACATAACGTCCCTGGCCATGCCTACTGGTCCATGCATCTGTAGTCAGGTGCACCTTTGTACTCACAGATTGCCTAAGTGCATGGACGATGCGCTGTTTAACATGCTGGTGCAGGGCTGGGATGGCTTTTCTGGAAAAAAAGTGTCGACTAGGTAGCTCGTATCGTGGTTCAGCGTACTCCATCAGGGCTTTAAAAGCTTCGCTTTCAACTAAACGGTAGGGCATCATCTCTAACGAGATTAGTCTAGCTATGTGGGCGTTAAAACCCTGTGTACGCGGATGCGAGGATAAGTACTTCCTTTTTCTAACCAGAGTCTCATGTAGGGTGAGCTGGACTGGAGAGCAGGAGATCGTGGAACTTTCGGGTGTGCCGGTGTACATGGCAGACTGAGAGACGGTTGGAGACGGTATTGTTTCCGCCGGTGCCCTAGATGCAATATTTCCTCCTACTAAACTGGTGATTCCCTGACCCTGACTGCTTTTGGCTGGCAAAGAAACCTGCACAGATACTGCCGGTGGTGTGGAAAATGGTGGCCTTACAGTGACGGAAGGGATGTTGCGTTGCTGACTAGCTTCATTGGCCGAGGGTGCTACAACCTTAAGGGACGTTTGGTAGTTAGTCCAGGCTTGAAAATGCATGGTGGTTAAGTGTCTATGCATGCAACTAGTATTTAGACTTTTCAGATTCTGACCTCTGCTTAAGCTAGTTGAACATTTTTGACAGATGACTTTGCGCTGATCAGTTGGATGTTGTTTAAAAAAATGCCAGACTGCACTCTTCCTAGACTCGGATCCCTTTTCAGGGATTGCAGACTGAGCTTTAACCGGATGGCCACGCTGTCCTCCAACAGGTTTTGGCTTTGACACGCGTTTTGGGCCAGATACGGGCCCGGCAGATGGAACCTGTTGCGATGTTGATGCCTGCTGCGGCCCCTCCTCCACCTCCGCTTCTGAACTACTGCCGCCTGCACCCTGTTCCCCCAATGGCTGCCAATCGGGGTCAATAACTGGGTCATCTATTACCTCCTCTTCGAGCTCGTGTGCAACTTCGTCTGTGTCACTGTGTCGGTCGGTGGTATAGCGTTCGTGGCGGGGCAACATAGTCTCATCAGGGTCTGATTGTGGATCTGTACCCTGAGAGGGCAATGTGGTGGTCTGAGTCAAAGGAGCAGCATAGTACTCTGGCTGTGGCTGTGCATCAGTGCACTCCATGTCAGAATCTACTTGTAATGGGCATGGCCTGTTAAATGTTTCACTTTCTAAGCCAGGGACGGTATGTGTAAAGAGCTCCATGGAGTGACCCGTTGTGTCGCCTGCTGCATCCTTCTCTCTTGTTGTAGTTTTTGCTGAGGAGGACAAGGAAGCGACTTGTCCCTGACCGTGAACATCCACAAGCGACGCGCTGCTTTTACATTTACCAGTTTCGGAAGAGGAGGCAAAAGAGCTAGAGGCTGAGTCTGCAATGTAAGCCAAAACTTGCTGTTGCTGCTCCGCCTTTAAAAGCGGTTTTCCTACTCCCAGAAAAGAGAGCGTTCGAGGCCTTGTGTAGCCTGACGACGAAACTGGCTCCACAGCTCCAGACTTAGGTGGAATATTTTTATCCCCACGACCACCTGATGCTCCACTACCACTACCATCATTACCAGCTGACAATGAACGCCCACGACGACCTCTTGCACCAGACTTCCTCATTGTTTAAAAATCGTAACCAAACTAACTTTATTTGTTGCTGTCAAACAACTTACACGGTGAGCTATAACTTCAGTATGATTTCAATATCCCTTAACAGGTTGGTGAGACCACAAGGAAAATCAGGCACAATGTTACACACTCTGTTTTCTGTGACACCAAATCACAGAGATGACACACACGCAGGACTGTCACTCAAGCACTAATGTCAATATTAATCTCCCACCTAATTTATTTTTTTTTTTTTCTCTGTGAGACTTTAGAAACCAAATAATATTTAAAAAAAAACAAAAAAACAAGGCTTTCTATGGCCCACTGAATGAGAGATGGCACGCACAGGAGTGGCACACAAGCCCTGACTGAGGCCAATATTTTTCTCCCACTGATTGATGTAGTGTTTTTGTGTTGAGGTTGATTTTAAAACACAAATGAAGGAAAAAAATAAAAAGGCTTTCTATGGCCCACAATTAGAGAGAGAGGTGGCACACCCAGGAGTCAAGACTGGCACACAAGCTGAAATGGCAATATTACTCTCCCACTGTTTTTTTATGTATTTTTTTTTTATTTTCAGGGAGACTTTAGAAACCAAATAATATTAAAAAAAAAACAAAAAAACAAGGCTTTCTATGGCCCACTGAATGAGAGGGACAGAGGTGGCACACCCAGGAGTCAAGACTGGCACACAAGCTGAAATGGCAATATTACTCTCCCACTGTTTTTTTATGTATTTTTTTTTTATTTTCAGGGAGACTTTAGAAACCAAATAATATTAAAAAAAAAAAAAAAAAACAAGGCTTTCTATGGCCCACTGAATGAGAGGGACAGAGGTGGCACACCCAGGAGTCAAGACTGGCACACAAGCTGAAAGGGCAATATTACTCTCCCACTGTTTTTTTATGTTTTTTTTTTTTTATTTTCAGGGAGACTTTAGAAACCAAATAATATTAAAAAAAAAAAAAAAACAAGGCTTTCTATGGCCCACTGAATGAGAGGGACAGAGGTGGCACACCCAGGAGTCAAGACTGGCACACAAGCTGAAATGGCAATATTACTCTCCCACTGTTTTTTTATGTATTTTTTTTTTTATTTTCAGGGAGACTTTAGAAACCAAATAATATTAAAAAAAAAAAAAAAAAACAAGGCTTTCTATGGCCCACTGAATGAGAGGGACAGAGGTGGCACACCCAGGAGTGAAGACTGGCACACAAGCTGAAAGGGCAATATTACTCTCCCACTGTTTTTTTATGTATTTTTTTTTTTATTTTCAGGGAGACTTTAGAAACCAAATAATATTAAAAAAAAAAAAAAAAAAACAAGGCTTTCTATGGCCCACTGAATGAGAGATGGCACGCACAGGAGTGGCACACAAGCCCTGACTGAGGCCAATATTTTTCTCCCACTGATTGATGTAGTGTTTTTGTGTTGAGGTTGATTTTAAAACACAAATGAAGGAAAAAAATAAAAAGGCTTTCTATGGCCCACAATTAGAGAGAGAGGTGGCACACCCAGGAGTCAAGACTGGCACACAAGCTGAAATGGCAATATTACTCTCCCACTGTTTTTTTATGTATTTTTTTTTTATTTTCAGGGAGACTTTAGAAACCAAATAATATTAAAAAAAAAAAAAACAAGGCTTTCTATGGCCCACTGAATGAGAGGGACAGAGGTGGCACACCCAGGAGTCAAGACTGGCACACAAGCTGAAATGGCAATATTACTCTCCCACTGTTTTTTTATGTATTTTTTTTTTTATTTTCAGGGAGACTTTAGAAACCAAATAATATTAAAAAAAAAAAAAAACAAGGCTTTCTATGGCCCACTGAATGAGAGGGACAGAGGTGGCACACCCAGGAGTGAAGACTGGCACACAAGCTGAAAGGGCAATATTACTCTCCCACTGTTTTTTTATGTATTTTTTTTTTTATTTTCAGGGAGACTTTAGAAACCAAATAATATTAAAAAAAAAAAAAAAAAACAAGGCTTTCTATGGCCCACTGAATGAGAGATGGCACGCACAGGAGTGGCACACAAGCCCTGACTGAGGCCAATATTTTTCTCCCACTGATTGATGTAGTGTTTTTGTGTTGAGGTTGATTTTAAAACACAAATGAAGGAAAAAAATAAAAAGGCTTTCTATGGCCCACAATTAGAGAGAGAGGTGGCACACCCAGGAGTCAAGACTGGCACACAAGCTGAAAGGGCAATATTACTCTCCCACTGTTTTTTTATGTTTTTTTTTTTTTTATTTTCAGGGAGACTTTAGAAACCAAATAATATTAAAAAAAAAAAAAAAAAACAAGGCTTTCTATGGCCCACTGAATGAGAGGGACAGAGGTGGCACACCCAGGAGTCAAGACTGGCACACAAGCTGAAATGGCAATATTACTCTCCCACTGTTTTTTTATGTATTTTTTTTTTTATTTTCAGGGAGACTTTAGAAACCAAATAATATTAAAAAAAAAAAAAAAAAAAGGCTTTCTATGGCCCACTGAATGAGAGGGACAGAGGTGGCACACCCAGGAGTCAAGACTGGCACACAAGCTGAAAGGGCAATATTACTCTCCCACTGTTTTTTTAGGTATTTTTTTTGTTTCAGGGAGACTTTAGAAACCAAATAATATTTAAAAAAAAAAAATAAATAAATAGGCTTTCTATAGCCCACTGAATGAGAGATAGCACACACAGCAGTGGCACACAAGCCCTGACTGAGGCCAATATTTTTCTCCCACTGATTGATGTAGTGTTTTTGTGTTGAGGTAGATTTTAGAACACAAATGAAGGAAAAAATAAATAGGCTTTCTATGGCCCACTCAGTGAGAGATGGCACACACAGGGATGGCACTCTAGCAGAAATGCCAATCTTAATCTCCCACAAAAAAAAAAAAAAAAAAAAAAAAAAAAACAGGGACTGTCCTACAATTACTATCTCCCCTGCAGTAATCTCAGCCAGGTATGGCAGGCAGCAATAGGAGTGGACTGATGCACAAATTAAATAAAAAGTGTGGACAAACAAAAAAGATAGCTGTGCAGAAAGGAAGGAACAAGAGGATATGTGCTTTGATAAAAGCAGTTGGTTTCCACAGTGGCGTACACACAGGAATACAGCTATCAGGGAGCCTTCTAGGGCAGCCCAATGAGCTACAGCGCTGAGGGGAAAAAAAAAAAAAAATAGCTTCCACTGTCCCTGCACACCGAAGGTGGTGTTGGACAGTGGAAATCGCTGCAGCACAAGCGGTTTGGTGGTTAGTGGACCCTGCCTAACGCTCTCCCTGATTCTGACGAAGCGGCAGCAACCTCTCCCTAAGCTCAGATCAGCAGCAGTAAGATGGCGGTCGGCGGGAACGCCCCTTTATAGCCCCTGTGACGCCGCAGACAGCAAGCCAATCACTGCAATGCCCTTCTCTAAGATGGTGGGGACCAGGACCTATGTCATCACGCTGCCCACACTCTGCGTTCACCTTCATTGGCTGAGAAATGGCGCTTTTCGCGTCATTGAAACGCGACTTTGGCGCGAAAGTCGCGTACCGCATGGCCGACAAGCACAGGGGTCGGATCGGGTTTCATGAGACGCCGACTTAGCCAAAAGTCGGCGACTTTTGAAAATGATCGACCCGTTTCGCTCAACCCTAGCTGCTAGCATATCCCTGTCACAAACTCCTCTTATTCTTTATGTCTGTGAGCCCAACTCCTACTAGTGAGTAATATACTTATTTTACGAACTGTGAGATTCTGACCTTTGACCAATCAACTTACCTGCATCCCAATGGAAATTAAACTTATAGGCCTCGGTGTAAACCCCTCTTCCACTACTAGCAGTAATTCAGACTTTCCCTCCACTACCAAGCTTCAACCTAAATGAGGCATTTTTTTTTACCTGAGGGCATAACTCCCTTGACAGCTTTAATCATGACATCACTATTTCTCATCCACCATACATCCTAATGTCCAATAGTGACACATCTGTCACAAATCTGTAAAATCACAAGCATAATCACATTAATCAAATGTTGGACTGCCCCCACGGTAAGGGCAATGGGGTACTCGGTACCGGGTCCTTCGGTTCGTAGGATGTCACAGTGGCCTGACCTGGTCCATGGCCCTTAGAGGGGCGTCCAATGAAAGGGAGAGTTTGTATAAAGTTCGTGACGCCACCTGTGGTATTTGGTCAGTGGGACCGACGCTGCTTAGGGGTCTGCTGGGGTGATGTGATGGCAGCTAGATGGTATACCTTCCCACAGGTGAAGTGTATCCCCAGGGCTTCCCAGAAGTGTAGATGGTGATGGTGGATGATGTAAGGCGTAGAGAATAACGAAGACACAAGGTTGCAGTCTCTTTACCTTTTACTGGAGGCTTCACCATCCACAGTCCAGGGTACAGACTACAGTGTAGGCAGAGTCTGGCCGGTCTGAAGGCAAATCCAGAGTCCCCTTATCCAGGTGGAAATCAGTAGCCTTCCTACTAGCGCCTGTGTGTTGTAGTACCTCCCTACTGAGCTTCTCGGAAAGGTCCTCACAACTCTTGTAGATGTTCTAGATGTTATTTCTTCCTCTCTGTCCCCCAGATGGTGTGGATAGGACAACCTGTATGACTGATGGCCTGAGGCTTGTTTATAGGGACCCTAAAGACGCCCCGACCCCCACAAGTTGCCACCGTGTCTTCTTAGGTATTAAGGTCGGGCAGCCAACTTGGAATTGACTGTCCTGCTGGTCTCTGAAGTAAAGCGTAGAGACAATTACTCCCTCGGTGTTCTGGCCACCGGCTACACGCCTCAGAAGGAGGCAGCCTATTTCAGGGCAGAACTCCTCCTGGTGTTTTCTCCTTGTGCCATGACTTTGTTTCTCACCCTCTTCAATAAAATTCTCTTTGTGTCCTTTCTTAGGATGCTGCTGCACGTGGGGCAGGCGCAGCTCCGTAGCTTTCTGTCCCGCTAGGCCTCTGTCAGGATCCCACCCCTGACAGGGACCCTCTGTCTGCAGCTCAGATATTCCTCCTTTCCCCCTGTCTGCCTGACAGGTGTTGCCTGGGCAAAGCCCAGTCAGCGTCTCTCTAACTTTCTATCCAGCCCACCAGTTTTACCCTTCTGTGAGGAGTGCCCTAGTAGATAGGAGCAAGGCTCCCCCTGGTGGTCTGGAGTGTGAAGTGTAGTGTATGGTTTGTGATACCTGGCAGGAATATCTTCTTTGTTACCTTCAGACGTAATATCACTCTCCCTTGTGGAGGAATGGCATTACTGCAACGACCAGGACTCTGGGGCGCTGCACTCCCCCCCCCCCCATTAAATCCAGTACTCCTGGACTGGGAAAAGAAAACAACAACACATTAGCAAAAAGACATGCAAAATTTTTGGAATGCTATAAAACAAGTTAATATAACAATGCTTCACTTTATGGGAGGTGAGAACACTTGAACGTTGCAAACAAGAACATATTTACATTGTCAGCTTACTTCTGTAGATCGACTAATTACGGATGCGCTAACTAACGAACTCTGAAATACTATTACCCATACAGGTATACTATCTATTAACTACTAAGTGCAATTTCAAAACAATAAATTAACTTTTTCTTTATTAAAGCATAAAACCAGTTATTCTTTTCTAACTGCAAAGTCCTTTAACTAACTTCCTAAGGTTCACTAGAGGACTCACTAACCCCTACGGGTTTGCTCTATTGAAATGCAGAACAGATTTCACCCCCCCTATGGGTTCACTGTATCTCTCTTTCAATTTCTGTTATCCTCAATTTTATTTAAAGTACATCATCTTACATTCTATTCTTAACTACATACTATCAGCTATGTATAAGCATTAAGGTACCGTCACACTAAACGATATCGCTAGCGATCCGTGACGTTGCAGCGTCCTCGCTAGCGATATCGTTTAGTTTGACACGCAGCAGCGATCAGGATCCTGCTGTGATATCGCTGGTCGCTGAATAAAGTCCAGAACTTTATTTGGTCGTCCGATCGCCGTGTATCGTTGTGTTTGACACCAAAAGCAACGATACCAGCGATGTTTTACACTGGTAACCAGGGTAAACATCGGGTTACTAAGCGCAGGGCCGCGCTTAGTAACCCGATGTTTACCCTGGTTACCAGCGTAAAAGTAAAAAAAACAAACACTACATGCTCACCTGCGCGTCCCCTGCCGTCCGCTTCCTGCTCTGACTGATCGCCGGCCCTAAAGTGAAAGTGAAAGCAGAGCGGTGACGTCACCGCTCTGCTGTTAGGGCCGGAGCTCAGTCAGTGCAGGAAGCGGACGCCGGGGGACGCATGTAAGTATGTACTGTTTGTTTTTTTTACTTTTACGCTGGTAACCAGGGTAAACATCGGGTTACTAAGTGCGGCCCTGCGCTTAGCAACCCGATGTTTACCCTGGTTACCCGGGGGCCTCGGCATCGTTGGTCGCTGGAGAGCGGTCTGTGTGACAGCTCTCCAGCGATCAAACAGCGACGCTGCAGCGATCGCCATCGTTGTCGCTATCGCTGCAGCGTCGCTTAATGTGACGGTACCTTTAATACTATCTAACTACTCAAGGCAACATTGTTTCTCTTAGGCAAAGTGCAACAAACTAACAGACCCTTTAAGAGGAAATCCAAGTCTTTTCGAGGTAGTGCAAAATAATCACATAATTAGTATACTTAAAGGCAACATGACATGATGTAATATGAGGGACCCGTTACAAACACCTGAACGTTGGTCTTGGGTGGGCTACAAGACGTGTAATCCTGACCCAGAATTCTGCTGCACCAATGGGTTTTTCTTCAGGTCTGAAGGGCAAAGTTATTCTTACAGCATAATTAACAGCAGTTTCGGTTAAGAGGCAGTCTCTGTAAAAGCCTCCTTTGTAAAACCAGTAGGGAGCACCTTTAAGAAGGTACAAACTATTTACAATGGACAGTTTGTGATCATGCAACAGTCCATGATTCCGCAGTTTTTTGATAAAATAGAGAACTTGTGCAAAGCGAGTGCAACCAAAACTTAGGATCCCTTTAAACAGGGGATCCCTTTAAAAGTTAACCCTGGACGGGTTCAAGCAGCAAAGAAGAACAGTTTAACTATTTACATTTTTCTCTGTGTTTCGAGGCTTATTGCAGTTCTGGAGGTAGCACTGGTGGAGGTAGCCCAGTTGGATACTGGCAGCTACCTGGTGCTACATAGGGGGCTCCCTCACTCCAGACGGGGGTCTGCGTACCCACAGTGTTCCGTTCAGGGGTAACCCTAGCACAGGTTACCATTGGGGTTGGCTCTGCGGCCGCGACAGTCTCAGTAGTTGTGACAGTGCACACAATGGTAGTAGTTGTGGGAGCGGGGTCGGTCACCGGGGCAGGGTTGCTCTTCATAACTGCTTCAGATGTGGTCCCTCCGGTGCCAGTCTGCTCCATCTCCACTGGGGTCTGGAACGCTGGTTGCAGGGCCTTTCACTGCGGCATTGTCATCTCTGTTTGCAGCATCTCGCTTTCCGGCAGGGCCTTACTTTCTGGCTTCGGAGCGCTGGAACTTCGTTCTTGCTCCGGACCAGATGAGGCTGCCGACAGGCGTCTGGTGAGGCTCCCGATGAAGGTCTTCTTCCACCCAACCTCAGTGCTCAGCTGCATCTGCAGGAGTTGGTCGCTGAGCTCTTCCACTCCGGCCTGTAGGAAGTCAGGGCCAACGGGTGATGCCTGGCCATGGTGTCTCTCCAGGTGGCTGGGGGAGTCTTCTGCTCCGACCCCACACTCTGGTCCCGGGCGGCTGGCCATGGCATCCTCCACATGGCTGGCTCCTTCCTCATCCTTTTCCCGCTCTCTTCTTCTGGGGCAGTTTCGTTTTTGTTGTCTCCGCCTGCCATTGAGGATCAGGAGGTGGATCTCGGCTACTGACGGACACGTCCTCAATGTACAGAGATATTTAGACTGGGCGGCCATTGTTTTTCGCGCTTCTCAGTTCGTTCACGCCCACAACTCCACGCCCTTTTTCTTCATCTGCGCTCCTCGTGGCGCTGTAATGGCGGCAGTTTTGGCGGGAATTTTGGTGGCAAATGGCAATACACAGTTTTTAAGCAAATCAGAGTTCAAATACAGTTCTGGCACAGTTCTTAGGCACACATGACCTGATTTTCAGGCTTAAGTATATCCTGTTTGTGACGCCAAAATGTTGGACCACCCCCACGGTAAGGGCAATGGGGTACTCGGTACCAGGTCCTTCGGTTCGGGAGATGTCACAGTGGCCTGACCCGGTCCGTGGCCCTTAGAGGGGCGTCCAATGAAAGGGAGAGTTTGTATAAAGTTCGTAACGCCACCTGTGGTATTTGGTCAGGGTGACCGACGCTGCATAAGGGTCCGCTGGGGTGATGTGATGGCAGCTAGATTGTATACCTTCCCACAGGTGAAGTGTATCCCCAGGGCTTCCCAGAAGTGTAGATGGTGATGGTGGATGATGTAAGGCGCAGAGAATAACGAGGACACAAGGTTGCAGTCTCTTTACCTTTTACTGGAGGCTTCAGCATCCACAGTCCAGGGTACAGACCACAAGATAGGCAAAGTCCGGCCGGTCCGAAGGCAAATCCAGAGTCCCCTTATCCAGGTGGAAATCAGTAGCCTTCCTACTAGCGCCTGTGTGTTGTAGTACCTCCCTGCTGAGCTTCCCGATAAGGTCCTCACAACTCTTGTAGATGTTCTAGATGTTATTTCTTCCTCTCTGTCCCCCAGATGGTGTGGATAAGACAAACCCGTATGACTGATGGCCTGAGGCTTGTTTATAGGGACCATAAAGACGCCCCGACCCCCAAAAGTTGCCACTGTGTCTTCTTAGGTATTAAGGTTGGGCAGCCAACTTGGAATTGACTGTCCTGCCGGTCTCTGAAGTAAAGCATAGAGACAATTACTCCCTCGGAGTTCTGGCCACCGGCTACGCGCCGCAGAAGGAGGCAGCCTATTTCAGGGCAGAACTCCTCCTGGTGTTTTCTCCTTGTGCTATGACTTTCTCACCCTCTTCAATACAATTCTCTTTGTGTCCTTTCTTAGGATGCTGCCGCACGTGGGGCAGGCGCAGCTCCGTAGCTTTCTGTCCCGCTAGGCCTCTGTCAGGATCCCACCCCTGACAGGGATCCTCTGTCTGCAGCTCCGATGTTCCTCCTTTCCCCCTGTCTGCCTGACAGGTGGTGCCTGGGCAAAGCCCAGTCAGCATCTCTCTAACTTTCTATCCAGCCCACCAGTTTTACCCTTCTGTGAGGAGTGCCCTAGTAGATAGGTGCAAGGCTCCCCCTGGTGGTCTGGAGTGTGAAGTGTAGTGTATGGTTTGTGATACCTGGCAGGAAGATCTCCTTTGTTACCTTCAGACGTAATATCACTCCCCCTTGTGGAGGAATGACATTACTGCAATGACCAGGACTCTGGGGCGCTGCACATACATCATATAGCATTGATGGATAATAGAATTCATTAGACAAACAAAGATTTTCAATTGCTGTAACATACCTAACTATAAAAGCATAATACTACAGAGCAGCCGTCCTGTGCTGGTGGTACGTAGTACAATAGAGCATAACAATCCACGACAAAGGATTTGCATAAGAACAAGGTAAATTATGTAATCAGGTAGTATTTCTATTGCAACAAGGTCAATATTAATTCAAAGACATCAATAAAGAAATTAGTAAAATTTGAACTTGGAGGGACGAGGTTGGCAGATCTTTTAGCATCCTTTAAGTGGATTTTGTAGATGATTTGAAAAGATGTTTTCTGTGAGCTTGGATTCACATATACCATTTTAGATGAGTTCCTACTAGACTATAGGAGCTTTCTATGCACATTGCATTTTGTTTTGCTTTATGTTTTTAAATCAGTGGTGTTTATTTTCAGTGTTCTTGATCTAATGTTTTTTTGGAAGGTTTTTCTAGATAGAGGTTGATAGCCTTTTAAATCTGCCTTAATCATTTGATAATCTTCATCTTAGGCCGGCGTCACACTGGCATTTTAACCGGCCGAGTGCAATGCGATAAAAAATCGCATTGCACTCGGACCAATGTTCAGCTATGGGGCAGCTCCCACCAGCCGACTTTTTGTCTGCCGTTTTCCTCGGTCTGAGACAATCGCAGCATGCTGCGATTGTCTCGGACCGAGGAAAACTCTCAGCTCACTCACACCCATATAAGCCTATGGGTGCGAGTGAGACAGCGCACACCACTCGGATATCATCCGAGTGCTGTGCGTTATAAGCAGACCCCAGCAATGGAGGAGATGGAGAAATTAATTTCTCCGCCTCCTCAGCAGCTGTGCTCCGATCCTCCCTGTGCGAGAGAATCGGAGCACAGACGCATGACACTCGGCTCCTGCTCTGCTGCAAGTAGGAGCCAAGTGTCATTAGCATATCGCATCCGATGATCTTGCATCGGATGCAATACGCCAGTGTGACGCCGGCCTTAGATGTTCTGTTGACTTCCGACATCATGCTGATTGACGGCCAGCTTCCTGCAGGCTCTGCTCTGTCAATGTGACTTCGGCTGAAGCCGCAAAATCACCGGCAGGAGTGGTCAGTGACCGCTATGTGCCGGCAAAGATTTGCGCTCTGCAGAACAGGCAAAATGTTATCAACTACCTACCTGTTAGGGTACCATTACACAAAACGATTTACCAACGATCACGACCAGCGATACGACCTGGCTGTGATCGTTGGTAAGTCATTGTGTGGTCGCTGGAGAGCTGTCACACAGACAGCTCTCCAGCGACCAACAATGCCGAAGTCCCCGGGTAACCAGGGTAAATATCGGGTTACTAAGCGCAGGGCCGCACTTAGTAACCAGATGTTTACCCTGGTTACCAGCGTAAATGTAAAATAAAAAAAACACATACTCACATTCCGGTGCCTGCGTCCGCTTCCCTGCACTCCTCCTGCATCCTGTGTAAGTGCCGGCCAAAGCAGAGCGGTGACGTCACCGCTGTGCTCTGCTTTCACTTTACGGCCGGCGCTCACAGTCAGTGCAGGGAAGCAGACGGCCAGGGACCTGACGGACACCGGAATGTGAGTATGTACTGTTTGTTTTTTTTACATTTACGATGGTAACCAGGGTAAACATCGGGTTACTAAGCGCGGCCCTGCGCTTAGTAACCCAATGTTTACCCTGGTTACAAGCGAATGCATCGCTGGATCGGTGTCACACACACCGATGCAGCGATGACAGCGGGAGATCCAGCGACGAAATAAAGTTTCAAACGATCTGCTACGACGTACGATTCTCAGCGGGGTCCCTGATCGCCGCTGCGTGTCAGACACAGCGATATCGTATGGATATCGCTGGAACGTCACGGATCGTGCCGTCGTAGCGATCAAAGTGCCAATGTGAGACGGTACCCTTAGTCCTTAAGATCACAGTAAAACAAATAATATACCGTAGTCCTAGATAACTTCTTTAAAGGGAATCTATCATTAACTATCATTATCTATCACCTAATCTGAGAGCAGCACAATGAAAAGACAGAGACTGTGATTCCAGCAGATGTGTCACTTACTGAGTTGGTTAGTGTAGTTTTGATGAGTCACCATTAGTGTTGAGCATTCCGATACCGCAAGTATCGGGTATCGGCCGATACTTGCGGTATCGGAATTCTGATACCGAGATCCGATACTTTTGTGGTATCGGGAATTGGTATCGGATCCATATTACTGTGTAAAATAAAGAATTAAAATAAAAAATATTGATATACTCAGCTCTCCGGAGGCCCCTGGACAACACCGCTGGTAACCGGCAGCCTTCTTTGCTTAAAATGAGCGCGTTAAGGGCCTTCCATGACGTCACGGCTTCTGATTGGTCACGTGCCGCTCATGTGACCACCACGCGACCAATCACAAGCCGTGACGTCATTCTCAGGCCCTAAACTCCTCATTCTAGGAATTTAGGACCTGAGAATGACGTCGCGGCTTGTGATTGGTCGCGTGGCGGTCACATGAGCGGCATGCGACCAATCAGAAGCCGTGACGTCATGGAAGGCTCTAAACGTGCTCATTTTAAGCAAAGAAGGCTGCCGGTTACCAGCGGTGATGTCCAGGGGCCTCTGGAGAGGTGAGTATATCAATATTTTTTATTTTAATTCTTTATTTTACACAGTAATATGGATCTCAGGGCCTGAAGGAGAGTTTCCTCTTCTTCAGACCCTGGGAACCATCAGGATACCTTCCGATACTTGGTGTCCCATTGACTTGTATTGGTATCGGGTATCGGTATCGGCGATATCCGATACTTTTCGGGTATCGGCCGATACTATCCGATACCGATACTTTCAAGTATCGGACGGTATCGCTCAACACTAGTCACCATTTCATCAGCAGAAGAATATTACTAGATGGCTAGTAAATCTGCTGCCTGATAGCCCTACATATATATAATCTCTGTATATCCCGTCCCACACCACAGATTGGCAGTTTTCTGTGTACACTGTATGTGGACTGAAAGCTGTCAGTCAGTGATGGGGCAGGGTTATACAGACTTCAACATTCAGAAAACTGGTGGACCTGGAGCACATAAAGCAAGGATTTTATCAAAATGAAGGGATTTTATCAAAATGATGGAAAATAGCCCAATAAGTGACACATCACTGGAATTAGGGTCTCTGCTCCTGCATTATATTGCTCTTGAATGGGGTCGCAAAAATCTGATGACATATTTCCTTTAAGGACAAATCAGCTTATTCTCTAATCAATGGGGCTCCCTTATTTGATCTGTTCACTGGAATTATCAATCACATAACCTGTAACTGTGGAACCTCCGTGCATTAAGTTATAAGGATCTGGAAAGGACCTCAGCTTTGTCTATAATCTAAGCCGTCTGTTAAGGCACATTGAGCGTTGCTGCAACAGCAACCTATAACATAGCGGTATACCAATACATTAAAAGTTTTAAATGTAAACATGTAAAACAATAATCTTTTAATGAGATTTTAAAAATAATAATAGCAATCTTTATTTTTATATAGCGCTAACATATTCCGCAGCGCTTTACAGTTTGCACATATTATCATCACTGTCCACTGTTGTGGGGCTCACAATTTAATTCCCTATCAGTATGTCTTTGGAATGTGGGAAGAAATTGGAGAACCCGGAGGAAACCCACGCAAACACGGAAAGAACATACAAACTCCTTGCAGATGTTGTCCTTGGTGGGATGTGAACCCAGGACTCCAGCGCTGCAATGCTAACCACTGCGCCACCGTGCTGCCCATAAAAATATGCTTTGTGTAATATAATACATTGCACATATAATACGTAATGCATAATTTTTTTTTTAGCTTTATCTGAAAAGTAAACAGCAAAAAAAAAAATAAACAGAATAAATGCAACCCCCCCCCTTCCCCCCCCCCAGTTTTTATAGATTTGGAAACAAAAAAACCTAAACATTACAGGATATTATCCCGAAAAAGCAAAATCAATGAGAAAAGTAAAAGAAAATAGAAAAAATATAGACGCTAAAAATCAGAAATGCAAAAGGAAAAGAAAATAACAGGCAATTAATGCATTTTTTGGACTATAAGATGTACTTTTTTCCCCAAATGTAGGAGGAAAGTGGGGGTGCATCTTATAGTCCAAAAGTAGTTTACCGAGAGGGGGAGGCAGTAGTGGTGGATTGGGGTCACAGGAGAAGGGGTCTC
Organism: Ranitomeya variabilis; assembly: GCF_051348905.1. Classification (NCBI taxonomy): domain Eukaryota; kingdom Metazoa; phylum Chordata; class Amphibia; order Anura; family Dendrobatidae; genus Ranitomeya; species Ranitomeya variabilis. Next base: position 104,204,709 of record NC_135233.1, read on the forward strand.
TGCTGCAGGAAGATGGCAGCTTCCGGATTTGGGCGAGGTCCAGGACTGGGAGGAGGGGTTGTTCCGGCGGTGTGAGGCCATGCATTTGGCACTTTATTTTTTAAGGACATCTTGTGCAATAACTTTTCATTATAGTAGCCTCATTTAGTTAGTGGATAGCAGCTGTGTAGCAGGAAATTTCTGTGCACATGTACTTTATATATTCTTATATAGGCAATAAGCCTTTTGGATTAGCTATACTATATAGTTTCTAGCAGCAAAAAAACTTCTGGGCACAAGCACTTTATATAATTATGAGCGAATCCACATTACAATTATTGTACTGTTACATTAGAATTAATAGGCTAAGAATATTTTATATAGTGTGCATAAATTTCTCGCTTTACATAGCGAATGTGGCTAGCTATACTCTGATTGACTATATTTGCACTGTATTTTGTTCAATAAAGGTACTAATTTTCCATAAGATACTCTGGATTTGGCCTCCTTTGCATTTAGAGGTTTTTTCTTTTGTGACATAATTTTGGTAGAGTGCACGGGTTTAAGTGCGGTTTTATATAAAGAAAGAAAAAGCTTAACCCAATCTAATACTCCAAAAAGAAAGTCAGAGTTACAGTTTGGAAAATTGTCTACACTATTGAGGTCACAGAACAGAATCATGTTTAAAATATGTCTCATGTGTCAGTAATGTACAGACTGTTGATTGTGCAAAGAGAACTTGTGCTGTTGTGTTTCAATGCAATGCTTGGCAGAGTTCACCTTAAAGAATTCCCTCAATCATAAATAGAATAGAAAAGACATAATTAAACATTTATATAATCCCATTAGTCAAGAAGGGATTTTATTTGGAGTTTATGAACTTTGAATTCCTTTAAACTCACAGAAACATCTCACCCGGTAAGTCTTTGATGTATTGGCAGAAGGCACCTTTTTGAAAAAAGCACAAATGTAGCTCAATAAAATCTTATGACAAAAGCAAATATTCAGCACCTAAATGTTACAAAACCCTGCCAGAGGTATTGTGTTACTTATTACCACAGCTGGAAAAAACTGAAGGTCAACCAAAGTTTATTTAGATCATTTGTAGGTAGATATCCACAGTACTTCATGTGAGATGCACAAATGTAATCTACTTGCTCGGTAGACAGTATACGTAGATTTATCCTTAACTTCGCCAGCCTGACAGTCATTTCAGACCTATCCTTCAGCAGAAGAATGGTTCCATTGTCTATGATGCAATGGCTAGCATGGTGGCTTTTTCCATCAATTTGGATTTGTAGCGTAAGCTCTGTGTACCTTGCGTAAAAGTCATGTGTTTAACATACAGTATAAAGCAATTTGCAGTCGCCATCATGCAACGTGTGCACAAATTTTAAACAATGTTTCAATCGATAAATTCATGTTTTTCAAGTTGCAAAACAGTCATGACCTAATGCAATTTGATACTCGGTTTTATATCATGAGTCTACTCTGAACACTTAATTTATGTTGAACTAGCTGTAAACTTTATAACACAGTTACATTTTCCAAAATCTATTAAAGATGCATTGAGACATTGTAACACATCTGCAATAAAACTTATCTGGGATTCATATAACTCAATTCTACTTGTTTTTTATTGGAGCAAAGCTTTTCATCCAGTCCATTGTGTGATGCCAACATCTATATAAAAACACAGGAGTGTCTTTAACAAATGTTTAATGCGCTATTTTGGCAACAACCATTTAAAATATATAATATGTGCCTTTACTGATAAAATCTATACAAAATGTCTTCCTTTGTTATGTTTTTGTAATCTATCATATTCTGAAATATCATTTAGGGTTTTGTCTGGTTTAGAAAATAACCTACTAGTACTGTCGTGTCTCATGATTTAGGATAGTGATGAACAAACGTGCTCAGATAAGGTGCTATCCAAGCATGCTCATGTGCTAGCCGAGTGAATTCAGCGGGCTCTGAAAATAAGTTCGAGTCTCCGCACCTGCATGTCTCAAGGATGTTGACAGCTGCAACACATGCAGGGATTGTCTAACAATCAGGCTACCCTGTTTTGTCTTTCTTGTGTTGCTTTTCTAACTAAAATGGATTGGTCAAAGCAGATAACTCATTTATATGGCAAGAATGCTTCAATTTTTGTTTTCATACATGTGATCAAAATAATGTGGTTTGGGATGCTAATGTATAGTTTATTTTGGGAGCCATTATTATGTAAAGTTGCTCCATGTTGCGCTTTTTAAAATAACAAAAACTTTTCCAAATCACTGCCATCTTTGCATATAATCAAATGACCAAATTCCTCATCCATGCATTCGTCTCTTGAAGTTGCAATCTAGCATACAAGGTTGTGCTCAGTTTCTATTTAGCACATCCCATAAATATTCCTAACAAGAAAAAGAACAATAACACTCGTAAAATAGTTGCCATCTTTTTCAGTAGGGCTTTTCTAGTAGGCGATTATTCCCAGCAGAAAAGGTAGTTAGTGCCCAACTCAAGGCATTGGCCACCTCATGCCTCCCATGGGCCCCTATCTGTGCTGTGACATCTGAGGTTTACTTAGTGCTGGAAGGCCTTGTGATGATGAACAAGCCAAAAAAGATGCACAGAGCCCCCGCATGGTGGGCTTCTGTCAGCAGGACAAGTAAGTGGTATTTCAGCATATTTTGGCCCTCTACAATTCATTAAAATGGCAGATGGCTAGTTGTCATTTTGATAAATTCACTTGAAACAAATTGCAAAAAATTTGGATTCAGGATTTTTGTAAAACTAAAGGTAAATTAAATTTGCCTGAAACAGATTTACTTATCTTTAATTTCCACAGCTTTTCAGCCATGACATCTTATCAAAAGTATTTAATCGAATGGACAGTTCCTTGGAATTGTCCATTACATACTTTAGGGAATTTCTTTTTGTTTAACCAATTATAAGATTTTATATATAAGATTTTCACCCCAAATTAAACAAAAAATTTTTTTATGCTACAAAATACACACATGCCATAGTTTTACAGAATGTTTCAAAAAAGGAGGAGGGAATCGACTTTACAGAAAGACATGCACATGTTTGGCCATTTATCCAATTCTTCCATTAAAAAACTGTAAATACAGCTTACCATATGCCTTATAAGAATGCCCTTTTCATTTTCCATATAAGAATATCCTTTTTGTGTTTTATAAAAGCCTTATGGATGTCATTGAGAGTGTTTCAGTTGAAGATGTTCCTATGAGTCAAGGTGGAAAGCTACTGACAAATAATGGTTCTAGCTCCAACTTAGCCAGCTTGCTTTGCATGGTGGGCCATTCATTTGATAACAGTACATTTTTGTTCACTCGGGATATATAAATCCACATATAATGATCACTGAACTGACATCAATTTAAGATGATTTGTCATAACAGAAAATCCCTTTATATGCAAACATATCAATCTGATTGACACAGCGGTGGTGACTATACCTGGTCAATGAGGGGAGGGATCCTCCAGTTGAAAGAGCCAGGACCACATCCAGGAGGGTAGAGCAGTAAGAGTAAACTGGGAGCCTTGACTTCTCCCTTACTGGGCAACTCAGATGTTGGAGGCAGAAGTGAATGCCTCAACTTTTGAGAGACTATGATGCAGGTATCCCAAACTCTCCACGCTTTAGTTTATTGACGGCTCTGACATCTAGATAGGGTGGATTTTTAAGTATAAAAATGCTCAAATCCCATCAAAAATTTGCAATTATTTATTTGCTTTTCAGCATAACAATTCTAATGAAAACATACAGCTTTGTTAGCTGGAGAAGTGGTAAGTTCTAACAATTATCTAATGTGCTGAAATTTGGAGAAACTACAAAATTTGACCCCAAATTATTATCCTCTGTTTATAGCAAAAACTTGAATTTTTGTGACATGTGGTTTTCTTTTCTGCTTTAGGTACTATATTAAAAGTGTAATTATTTTGCACATAAATAGAATGTCTAGAATGTCCTGATTACAATTGTCACAAAATTTATTAGGTTCTGGTCAACTACATTATCCTAGCCAAAGAGGATTGCAAAAAGCCGCCTTCCTATTGAAGGATAATGAATATAAATGTAAAGAGAACTCTTGTCCCTTATGGAGTCTTGAAAGAAGAAACAAAATAGAAACTAGACAAGACAGCGGGACCACACATGATGCCTCCAGTGACTTAAAAGAAGCTTAGAGTAGTGTTGGTAACAGAGTGAACCGAATTGTTACCCAACCACTATCCATGGGAAGAACTTTGTGCGATTTACCAGGCAATTGATGCAACTTCACAAGTTATGCATTTAAATAATCTACAATGTTTTTTTTTCACTGCTGAAGTTTTCTGCTTTGCCTTTTATTATAAATAATATTATTTCATTGCGTGTTTGAGAACTTTATGTAGGGGTTTATGTAGATATAGAGCTGAATTTCCATAATTACATTTAATTGTTTTTGCTGCTATGGAAATAGAAATTTACATTTATGCTAAAATTTAAATTAAAATCAAAGTCTGTCTTATTGTGGTCATGGATCTAATGATTACTATTATCTCTGTCACTGTGATACCTCTAGACTAATAACTTTTCTCATTAGGTGGCCCTCAAATTGTTCAGAATTGATTAGACTACAAATTATCAATTTTTAATTTTTCAGGGCATTACTAAAGATATTATTATTGGTAACTGAATTTTATACTTATAAAGAAGCACTGCCATAAAGATGTAACTCCATAATCCCTTAGAAATACGCATGTAATGCAATGTGCAAATGTATAAATAGTTACCCATTTTTTCCAGGTCACAGTGATGTTCCGATTTTCTTCTAAACCACATATATTGCAATTCTGACAAATTGGTTCACACATCGTCTTCGACTTCTGGACTCGAAGTCACTTTTTCAATGTAAGTCTTAGAGAAACTTAATATAAGGCTCATATGTGTACATTGGGAAACCAACTACCGTTCCACACAGAAAACACTGTATGAGCTGGCTAAGCTGGATTGCAATTACATGGTTCAGAAGAAGACAGGAACTGTGTCAGGAACTTAAGAAGAAAGTGATCAATAAGTATTAAAGCTCATATATACCTAATGTTACACTACATACCTAAAGTTAATGTATTAAGGAAAACATTTTTTCTCTGAATATATTATTTTACAGGCAAACATAGCTCTTAATCAGTAAAAAATGTTAAACTTAAAATTTACATGGTGTTAAGAATTGGACATTTTATAACTATAGTGTCATGATCCCGGTCGGAGTTTGCCATGTTTCACCTGCTCCGGCCTGGTCATGGTGGGGTTAACCATTCCTGCCTCTCTTTGACTTGGGAGTGGCTATTTCTTGGTGCTCTTGCTGGCAGCTTGGGTCAGTGATAGTTTTGGGCTTGCTGGGACTGCTACCTGTGAAACCTCTGTGTTCCTTTTGCCTCTGACCTCCCTTACCTGTACCTGATCTGTCTCCTGTACCTGACCTAGTTTGACTCTGGTGTGTATCCACTCCATTTGTGACTCGGCTAAAACTCTGACTTTGGCTCCTGTTTCCCGTCTTTGTTACCACACGTCTGTCTGGCTTTTTGACCTTTTGGCTTACTCTGACTCCGTTCTCTGTCTCACGTCTCTGGTACCTTTGCTCCTGGCTGGTTCGGACCCTCGGCTTGTATTTTTACCACGAGTTCTGTTTTCCCCTTTAAACTATATGCTTACCGACTGTTACAGACTTGGCTTGTTTTGACCACTCTCTGTCACCACCTGGTGGTGCAGTGCAGCGTACACTGGGCTGCGGTGTGGCAAGAGTGACCTCTTTTTCTGTCACCCACTCTCCTTCGTGGAGTCTGCACATACCTGCATTGCTGCAGCGTGACTTATAGCTTTAAAGACAGTATATCAGAGGAATTATGTCTGCTAAGAAGAGATAAGCAGATCTGACAAAATTTGAAGTCGACAAATTTCACATGCTATTCTCCACAAATTCAATGTCTTTATTATGTTCCTTACTATGTATAGTGACCTATAAGGCCTGGTCATGGCCAAAAGTCCCGTTCTCAAGTAATCAGGCCAGAGCTACAACAGCAGAAAGAAAAGGCCCTGAGAGTCACACGTTGGTTAGTGAGCAACGCTGCCCCCATCAAATCCTCTTCTTTCCATTATCACATCTTCAACCTGCTCACTGTAGGCCACAGTGTCCTTTGAGCCTGATCACAGCTGCAATTCTTGACCTAGACTGAAGAGGCTTAGAGATGCAGCTCACGATGAGGAAAAGAGGCAACTCTGTGGGCCGTATGGCAAGCAACAGAGAGGCTGGAAAGGTGAGCAGCAAGATAAGCATATATACTGCTAAAAAAAAATAAAGGGAATATGTAAACAACAGAATATAACTCCAAGAAAATCAAACTTCTGTGAAATCAAACTGTCCACTTAGGAAGCAACACTGTTTGACAATTAGTTTCACATGCTGTTGTGCAAATGGAATAGGCAACAGATGGAAATTATTGACATATATCAAGACACACTCAATAAAGGAGTGATTTTGCAGGTGGGGACCACAGACCACATCTCAGTACCAATGCTTTCTGGCAGATGTTTTGGTCACTATTGAATGCTTGTTGTGCTTTCACACTCGTGGTAGCATGAGATGGACTTTACAACCCACACAAGTGGCTCAGGTAGTGCAGCTCATCCAGGATGGCACATCAATGCGAGATGTGCCAAGAAGGGTTGCTGTGTCTGTCAGCATAGTGTCCAGATGCTGGAGGCACTACCAGGAGACAGGCCAGTACACCAGGAGATATGGAGGGGTCTGTAAGAGGGCGACAACCCAGCAGCAGGACAGCTACCTCAGCCTTTGTGCAAGGAACAGGAGGAGCACTGCCAGAGCCCTGCAAAATGACCTCCAGCAGGCCACAAATGGGCATGTGTCTGCACAAACGGTTAGAAAGCAACTCCATGAGGATGGTCTGAGTGCCCGACGTCCACAGATGGGGGTTGTGCGCACAGCCCAACACCATGCAGGATGCTTGGCATTTGCCACAGAACACCAGGATTGTCAAATTCGCCACTGGCGCCCTGTGCTCTTCACAGATGAAAGCAGGTTCACACTGAGCACATGTGACAGACATGACAGAGCCTGGAGACGCCGTGGAGAGCGATCTGCTGCCTGCAACATCCATCAGCATGACCAGTTTGGCTTTGGGTCAGTAATGGTGTGGGGTGGCATTTCTTTGGAGGGCCGCACAGCCCTCCATGTGCTTGCCAGAGGTAGCCTGACTGCCATTAGGTACTGTGATGAGATCCTCAGACCCCTTGTGAGACCATATGCTGGTGTGATTGGCCCTGGGTTCCACCTAATGCAGGATAATGCCAGACCTCATGTGGCTGGAGTGTGTCAGTAGTTCCTGCAGGATGAAGGCATTGCAGCTATGGACTGGTCCACCCATTCCACAGACGTGAATCCGATTGAACACATCTGGGACATCATGTCTCGCTCCATCCACCAATGTCACATTGCACCACAGACTGTCCATGTCAGGGAGGAGATCCTTCAGGAGACCATCTGCCTCCTCATCAGGAGCATGCCCAGGCATTGTAGGGCTGTCATACAGGCATGTGGAGGCCACACACACTACTGAGCATCATTTCCTTGTCTTGAGGCATTTCCACTGAAGTTGGATCAGCCTGTAACTTCATTTTCCACTTTGATTTTGAGCATCATTTCAACTCCAGACCTCCGTGGGATATTAGTTGTGATTTACATTGATAATATTTAGGTTTTATTGTTCTCAACACATTCCACTATGCAATGAATAAAGATTTACAAGATTTACAACTGGAATGTTTCATTCAGTGATATCTAAGATGTGGGATTTTAAAACCTACAAGAGAAAACGTAAGCAAAAACCCTGATGTAACTAAGTAGAAAAAGCAAAAGTGCATTTAAATAACAGAGTTTTTAGTAATAATGCTTTTTGATCAAAAAATAGCACAAAGGCCATCCCACTGCATCAAGGTAACTCTGATAGGGACAGTCCTACACTGTTTAATATTAAAACCTTACCATGTGTCAATGTTGACCTCAGTGTGAATAAGGGCAGATAAATGGACCGGGCCCAACCAGCGAACACCAGACTGGGGAAGACTTATATACAATCTCTAGCTCAGAAACAGGGAGGCCACACCCCAGCTTGCACAGAATGCAACAATACAAAGAAAAAAACACAAAAAATGAGCTTAACTTGAGTTGGTACGCATGCAGAAGTTAAACGCATGTTCACATTGGCCACAAAACATTAAAACCTACAAGAGAAAAAGTAAGCAAAAACCCTGATGTAACTAAGTAAAAAAGCAAAAGTGCATTTAAATAACACAGAGTTTTTAGTAATACTGTGTTTTGATCAAAAATAGCACAAAAGCCATCCCACCGCGTCAAGGTAACTCTGATAGGACAGTCCTACACTGTCTAATATTAAAACCTTACCATGTGTCAATGTTGACCTCAGTGTGAATAAGGGCAGACAAAAGGACTGGGCCCAACCAGGGAACACCAGACTGGGAAAGACTTACCGTATATACTTGAGTATAAGCCGACCCCCCTAATTTTGCCACAAAAAACTGGGAAAACGTAATGACTCGAGTATAAGCCTAGGGTGGGAAATGCAGCAGATACTGGTGAACTTCAAAAATAGAAATAGATACCAATAAAAGTAAAATTCATTGAGACAACAGTAGGTTAAGTGTTTTGAATATCCATATTGAATCAGGAGCCCCATATAATGCTCCATACAGTTCATGATGGCCCCATAAGATGCTCCATACAGTTCATGATGGCCCCATAAGATGCTCCATACACAAATATGCCCCATATAATGCTCTATGCAGTTCATTATGACCCCATAGATGCTCCATATAACAATGTGTCACATATAATGCTGCTGCTGCAATAAAAAAAATGACATACTCACCTCTCGTCGCTGCTCCTCAGCGTCCCGTCTCTCTGCACTGACTGTTCAGGCAGAGGGCGGCACGCACACTAATACGTCATCGCGCCCTTTGACCTGAACAGTCACTGCAGAGGATGCGTGGACGACTGAGCGGCGCCGATGCTGAAACGAAGGACAGGTGAATATGAAATACTCACCTGCTCCCAGTGCAGTCCTTGCTTCTCCCGGACAGATGGTCTCCGGGTGCGCAGCTTCTTCCTCTGTCAGAAGTCACGGGTACGCTCATTACAGGAATGAATATGCGGCTCCACCCCTATGGGAGTGGAGTCCATATTCATTACTTTAATGAGCGGTACCACGTGACCGCTGAACAGAGGAAGAAGGTGCCAGTGCTGGAGACCATGGGACATGCAGGGACTGCGTCAGGAGCACCAGGAGCAGGTGAGTATGTGACCGTCGTCACTCCCCCTCACCCGCTGACCCCCCGCCGACAATGACTCGAGTATAAGTTGAGAGGGGCACTTTCAGCCCATTTTTTTGGGTTGAAAATCTCGGCTTATACTCGAGTATACATGGTATATACAACCTCTAGCTCAGAAACAGGGAGGCTACACCCAGATTTGCACAGAGTGCTTCAATACAAAGAAAAAACACAAAAATTGAGCTTAACTTGAGTTGGTACACATGCAGAAGTTAAACGCATGTTCACATTGGCCACAAAACATTAAAACCTACATGAGAAAAAGTAAGCAAAAACCTTGATGTAACTAAATAAAAAAGCAAAAGTGCATTTAAATAACACAGAGTTTTTAGTAATACTGTTTTTTGATCAAAAAATAGCATAAAAGCCATCCCACCACGTCAAGGTAACTCTGATAGGGACAGTCCTACACTGTCTAATATTAAAACCTTACCATGTGTCAATGTTGACCTCAGTGTGATTAAGGGCAGACAAAAGGACCGGGTCCAACCAGCCAGGGGACACCAGACTGGGGAAGACTTATATACAATCTCTAGCTCAGAAACAGGGAGGCCACACCCCGACTTGCACAGAATGCAACAATACAAAGAACAGAACACAAAAATTGAGCTTAACTTGAGTTGGTACACATGCAGAAGTTAAATGCATGTTCACATTGGCCACAAAACATTAAAACCTACAAGAGAAAAAGTAAGCAAAAACCCTGATGTAACTAAGTAAAAAGCAAAAGTGCATTTAAATAACACAGAGTTTTTAGTAATACTATTTTTTGATCAAAAAATAGCACAAAAGCCATTCAAGGTACCTTGATAGGGACAGTCCTACACTGTCTAATATTAAAACCTTACCATGTGTCAGTGTTGACCTCAGTGTGAATAAGGGCAGACAAAAGGACTGGGCCCAACCAGGGAACACCAGACTGGGGAAGAATTATATACAATCTCTAGCTGTGGGATTTTAGTGTTCCCTTTATTTTCTTGAGCAGTATGTATACATATATATATATATATATATAATATATATTTTTTTAAAAACTTTTGTTGTTTGTCTACAGCTCAGCAAAATGGTGGCCAGCTGATTGCCATTTTGTTGAATCTACGTGAAAAGTGGGTGCAGAGAAGAGCGACCAAGGTTATTAGAGGACTGGGGGGTCTGCAATACCAAGATAGGTTATTACACTTGGGGCTATTTAGTTTGGAAAAACGAAGACTAAGGGGTGATCTTATTTTAATGTATTAATATATGAGGGGACAGTACAAAGACCTTTCTGATGATCTTTTTAATCATAGACCTGAGACAGGGACAAGGGGGCATCCTCTACGTCTGGAGGAAACAAGGTTTAAGCATAATAACAGACGCGGATTCTTTACTGTAAGAGCAGTGAGACTATGGAACTCTCTGCCGTATGATGTTGTAATGAGTGATTCCCAAAAGTCGGCGACTTTTGAAATTGGCTGATCTGTTTCGCTCAACCCTACTCCTCACTCAATCCAGTGTTACTCTCTCTTTTGAGTTTAATTGATGACTCAAATGTTCTGGTAGACATTGCAATCTCCCACATGGGTCCTGTGTACCCAAGCTGGTACTTGTAAGCTGTGCAAAAGGAAGATAAAAAATAGAATCGACACTCCAAAATTGATGCAAAGATAATCAATTTTTACTGCATAAAGTATCCACTGTTTTCAGCGTTAACGTTTTCTCCTAACTTGGCCTTCTTCAGAAATAAGAACATAATGAATACCCACCAAATAATATAAGATATACAACCAAGCCATACATATTAGTTCATCATGCAAAAAGAGGCATAACAGAAATAAAAGACAAAAAAACAAAATTCACAATTATGTTCTGAAAAAGATTTTTAGAGAAAAAAGAGAAGCATTCCATATACTGTATATCATGAAGTGTTAGCCTAGTACAGATTCATAAACCTGACAAACAAATTTGAAAAAGTGCACTTCACAAAAATAAGATAACAAAAATTGTCATATTATTTCAACTTAAAAAAAACGGTAATGAATGGGTTTTACCATAAAACTGTTCAATGCAGAGAGAGTGGCTGTGGAGGCTGCAAAAAGAATGAATAAATGCAAATTATTATAAAAACTCCTAACTGGGCTAGACATAGACGATCAGAAACCTAGCTATACAGGAATAGAGCTTTACTTACCACTACAGGCGAACCTTGGAGCACTACAGACTAATATAAAGCCAATAAGATGGGGCTGGGGAAAGGTACAACCGCGCTACAGGAATGGTGTTGGGCAAATGAGATCTGCGGCATGATAAACAGAGGGACTGTGTAGATTCAGAATTCACTGCACACTCTTAAGTATATGTTGCAAAAATATATTTACTCAAGTCCATAGATAGAAAACTAGGAATGGGAGCAGGTGGATAATGGTGCAAAAAAGCGACTATACATTACTATACATTACACGACAGTTCAACCCATCCTGGGTTAATCATTTAGTTGCTGTTTTGACGGTGGGTCTAGTAAGTCATCACATAGATAATGGAGGAAGGAGAGGATTCCGTTGTTAAATTCACTTTTATAGTGCTGTAACCTTTATAGGTGTTGGTTATTAGTGTGACCAGTTCTCTTGTATCCTTATAGGGGTGCTCCCGTGCCTTGCTGGTGGTGCTGGTGAGGGACCGCACGTGAATTAAATGAGCAGGACTTCATCGTGGTGATGCCTTTCGGCATGCCATATGTTGCTGGTATGTACACATCAACAGATGTAATGTTATTATATGAAATGTGTTGCCTCCATACCCCATATTGGTGGGAAACAGAGGAAAAAAGGCATACTGGCAGCCTGGGACTAGTGTGCATTCATTAAAGGGACAGAGTATTTGTGTTGCATCTGACCAGATTATTTTGGCACAAAGTACCACATGAATAGAGGAAGAATAATAAATCATAAATAAAACATTAATATCTAATAAAGAGTGATGGATGCTATTAGATGGACTAAATAATACTATAAAGGTATATATTTTTTAGAGACATCAATCCAGGTACAGTAAAGGGGGAAGTGTTATGCAAGCTATATGATAAAATCTGGAGCTTTTGCCAGAATATTTGCATATTCAAAGTTGATTTTTCTCTAAGACAGACTTTTCTCACAGTCTTTCTGCAGCCATATATGTGTGCTTGAACATGTTTTAATGTCCCCTGCTTGTTACTGTAAGTGGTTTAGTAGGCAGAAACCATCCCTTTAAGCTGAATGGTGGAAATGAAGCCACATGAGTCACAATGTGATTTCTTTTTTTTCCTCTTAGGTGTCAGTGGAAATGCTGCATTACTGTAGTCCTTTTAAATGTTCAACAGATCAGGGATGGACATACCATTGGCGCAACTCATGCATCTCCACAAGTGTCCAATTAGCTTGTGGTCCCACTGTCATCTAAAAAGCAGTTAGATTTAGATAGCATCAATTAGATTGGACATTAGGGCATAAGTGAATAAAGTTTTTAGCTTAGAACCGTTCTTGGATTATTATAGAGAAATAATTAGGTGAGTTATGATGAGCCATGGGGTAAGAGGGGTCTACATACACTTGTTGCCCACGGACCTAGTACCTTCAATGTCTGCTCCTGTAGCAAAGCACATATTGATTTATTATATATATATATATATATATATATATATATATATATATATATATGTATATATAAAAAAAATATAAAGAGAGAGAGAGATGGACTGAGGTTTCTAGAGGCTCCTGAGCATAAAGTGCACCTGCAATTATTTAAATTTTAATTGAAGTCAAGAGTAGCACATATATTGTTTGTTATTTTCTAGGGATTTTTTTTCTTTCAGAAACTAATTCTAATCTAAAATCAAATTATTACACCAAATTCAGACCTTAGTTTAAATGAAGCCCTGAAAATAAAAGGTTCTTCATCAATTTGTCCAAAACAAGCCTAAAAGTCGTCCTGCTGCATAATGACAATGCACTACCTTCAATTCCGGTCCATATGAAAGAAACCTTTGACAACATGAAATAGTTGTTGAAGTGCCTGAAGTTTGATTAACATTTGTGGCCCCGCTCTTGTGACTTAAAGGTGGTTGCCCTCTTATTTGATCTCCAGAGTGGATGTAATGTAATGCTGCTTTCTGCGTGAGTGGGAAAGTCATGGAGGAGAACATCACTATAATAAAAGAGACTGGCCTCTCTAACATTCACTTCAACCAGGGAGTAAAAATATTCTCATCCAGCGCTTGTTGACCCACATAAAATTTTGTTACCACCATTGCATATCAAGTTGGACCTAAAGAAGAACTTTGTAAAGGCAATGGATAAAAATGCAAAAACATTCAAGTATCCCATTGATACATTTCCAAGGTTGAGTGAAGCAAAGATAAAGGAAAGAGTGTCTTTATCGGACCTCAGATTCATAAGCTTCTTCAAGATGAGGAGTTTCTCCAGTTGTGTCAGTGCAAGGAAAAGGCTGCATGGGCAGCATTTGCATTAGTGGCACATTATTTTTTGGGAAGCTGAAAAGCAGATAACTATGAATAGTTGGTGGAAAATCTCAAAATATATAAAGATCTTTGCTACAACATTCCCTTAAAGATTTATTTTTGCATTCGTATCTATATTTTTTTTCCACCAAACTGCGGAGAAGTGAGCAACTAGCACGGTGAGAAAATTCACCAAGATTTTGCATCTACGGACAAAAGATATCAAGGAAAATGGAATCCATCAATGCTTGCAGATTACTTTTAGACAGATGTAAGAGATGATCCAATGTAGGAGTACAAGAGACAAGCAAAAAAGCAGCCACTGAATAAATAACAAATTTTGTAGTGCAATTTATGTAATTGTTTATAATTTTCAATAGTGTTTATACGCAGTTTACTCATTTGAATTGTTGCTAAGTTTCCTCTAAATATAAATATCAGAAAATTGGTATAACAAAATATTCTGCATCTATATATTTGTAAAAAAAAATAATTCAAAGTACTGAGAGTTTAATGAATTAATTACTTGTATATGCAGTAGTAAATGGAAAATTCTTTGATATCATAGAAACAAAAGCCAATTAAAAATTTCTATTGTCAGATTTGATTTCAGGAGGTCAAAATTATTAAGAAATGGCTCATTTCATAACTGGACCTGACAACTTTTGAAGATTTGTAGAACTGTGTGCTAAGTTTATTCTTATTCCATTGCTCCTCTTTGTCCCTGTTCCTGATTCAGCTTGCGTGATACATGTTGTTGATCTTGGACTTGTAAGAATGGAAAATTGATCAGCACCTCTGAAGATAGTATAGTGAATGTAATGTGCTATGTTGATGCATTTCCAGTTGCTGCATTATCAGTGCATTGTGAAAACTAATGTTAGCAATTAGTGGCTGTAGAGGCCAAGTACACCAGAGTGCTTGTAGTTACAGCACAGTGAACATCAGCCAGACAGATAGTAAATTCTATTAGAACAAGAATCCAGGAAAAGTGGCAGAAGCATTATCCTGGAAGTGAGTATGGCTTAGTGGGAAGCTGGCAGAGGCCCAAAATGGGAGCATATACACTGTGTTCCAAATTATTATGCAAATTACATTTTTCTCTGATTTTCCTAAATGGTTGGTGCAAATGACAGTCAGTCTAATAAAAATAATCACCCGTTAGAGTATACATCGCATTTTATTGAATAAACCTCCCAATGATAACAGTATAATCTCCAAAATGAATAAAAACTTAAAATGCACTGTTCCAAATTATTATGCACAGTAGAATTTCTAAACATTTGATATGTTTTAAAGAACTGAAAATGCTCATTTGTGGAATCTGCAGCATTAGGAGGTCACATTCACTGAACAAAAAGCTATTTAACTCCAAAACATCCTAACAGGCCAAGTTACATGTTACCATAGGAACCCTTCTTTGATATCACCTTCACAATTCCTGCATCCATTGAGTTTCTGCTTGTATTTCTTTGCATGAAGTCAGAATCGCCTCCCAGAGCTGCTGTTTTGATGTGAACTGCCTCCCACCCTCATAGATCTTTTGCTTGATCATACTCCAAAGGTTCTCTGTACGGTTGAGGTCAGGGGAAGATGGTGGCCACACCATGAGTTTATCTCCTTTTATGCCCATAGCAGCCAATGACTCAGAGGTTTTCTTTGCAGCATGAGATGGTGCATTGTCATGCATGAAGATGATTTTGCTCCTGAAGGCACATTTCTGCTTTTTATACCATGGAGGAAAGTTGTCAGTCAGAAACTCTATATACTTTGCAGAGGTCATTTTCATACCTTGTGGAACCTTAAAGGGCCCTACCAGCTGTTTTCCCATGATTCCGGCCCAAAGCATGACTCCTCCACCTCCTTGCTGTTGTTTCAGCCTTGTTAGGACATGGTGGCCATACACCAACCATCCACTACTCCATCCTTCTGGACCATCCAGGTTTGCTCAACACATCAGTAAAAAAGAATGTTTGGAAATTAGTCTTCATGTATGTGTGGGCCCAATACAACCATTTCTGCTTGTGATCACTGTTTAAGGGTGGCCAAATAGTAGGTTTATGCACCACAGCAAGCCTATGAAGGAGCCTACACCTTGAGGTTCGAGGGACTCCAGAGGCACCAGTAGCTTCAAATATCTGTTTGCTGCTTTGTAATGGTATTTTAGCAGCTGCTCTCTTAATCCGATGAACTTGCATGGCAGAAATCTTCCTCATTATGCCTTTATCAGCACAAACACATCTGTGCTCAGATACAGCCACAAATCTCTTAACAGTACGATGATCACGCTTAAGTTTTCGGGAAATTTCTAATGTTTTCATCCCTTCACCAAGGCATTGCACTATTTGATGCTTTTCAGCAGCAGAGAGATCCTTTTTCTTTCCCATGTTACTTGAAAACTGTGACCTGCTTAATAATGTGGAACATCATTTTTAAGTAGTTTTCCTTTAATTAGAATCACCTGGAAAACTAATTATCCCATGTGTTTAAGATTGATTTCTGTGATCCATTGAGCCCTGAGACACAATACCATCCACGAGTTTATTTGAAAAGCAAAACAATTAAATCTTTAACACACTTAAATCCAATTTGCATAATAATTTGGAACACAGTGTATGGTAACAATGGTGTAGCAGAGCTATTAGTAGTCCTGAGACTGTTGTAGGCTGGACAAGTTCACCCTGTAACAGTGGTGGATTGTGAGGTGCCGACCTAGTATGGAAGCTTTAGAGAAGGAATTCTATGTTTTGCCTCATGACTTCAGCTGGTTTGCAGAAATGAATTAAAGGAAAGGTGTCGCATTTTATTTTTTGTATTAAAAATAATTGTTTATATAAACAATTATTTTTCATACAAACTTCCTTTTTTTAACTTTAACATTTTTTTTATTATTAATTTTTTTTTAAGCCACTGGGCGCCGCCATTTTGTTTTGCAGGAGTGTAAGTGAAGCTGCACGTCACTTACACTCTGCATTTACGGCAGCCCAGGGCATAGAGATCGGCGGTCGGGAGGCGACTCTATACCTACCATTATAATCTGCTCCCTGCTCTGGTCTGGCCACGCCCCCTGAGCCGTCCACAGCACGGCAGAGGCAGGAGACCAGCGCCATCTTCCTGGATCTCACACTGCAGCTGTGAGCTCTAGGCCAGCTTCCCAGGATAATCGCAGGAGCCCTGCAGTCATAGGAGGAGGAGGAGACGACCATGGACGGGAGGGAGAAGCACTCAGCAGGCAGCCGTGAGTATCAGTGGGGAGGGGGAGAGGGAATCTAATCCTCTCCTTTGTGGTGCTGACTCTGAGCAGTTATCTCCTCCCATGTATGTTACTGAGCTGTGTATCTACTCCTCTCCTGTGTGATACTGTCTGCTTAGCCATGCATCTAATCATCTCCTGTGTGATACTAACTGAGCTGTGTACCTAATCCTCTACTGTGTGCTGAGCCATGCATCTAATCCTATACTGTGTGATACTATGCTGAGCCATGCATCTAATCCTATACTGTGTGATACTTTGCTGAGCTGTGTACCTAATCCTATCCTGTGTGGTACTGTGTGCTGAGCCATGCATCTAATCCTATACTGTGTGATACTATGCTGAGCCGTGTATCTAATCCTATCCTGTGTGATACTGTCTGCTGCGCCGTGTATCTAATCCTCTCCTGTGTGATACTATGTTGAGCCGTGCATCTAATCCTATACTGTGTGATACTGTGTGCTGAGCCATGCATCTAATCCTATCCTGTGTGATACTATGTTGAGCCGTGTATCTAATCCTATCCTGTATGATACTGTTTGCTGAGCCGTGTATCTAATCCTGTCCTGTGTGATACTGACTGCTGAGCTGTGTATCTAATCCTCTCCTGTGTGATACTGTGCTGAGCCGTGTATCTAATCCTATACTGTGTAATACTGTATGCTGACCTGTGTATCTAATCCTATACTGTGCTGACCTGTGTATCTAATCCTCCTGTGGAATACTGACTGCTGAGCCGTGTATCTAATCTGCTCCTGTGTGATACTCTCTGCTGAGCCGTGTATCTTATCCTATCCTGTGTGATACTATGCTGAGCCGTGTATCTAATCCTATCCTGTGTGATACTGTCTGGTGAACAGTGTATCTAATCCTCTCCTATGCATTCCTTTCCCCTCTGCATGTCTTTCCCCATTGCACACACAACTCTATGCGTGCGATAACAGGAGCTGCAGGGGTCATGCTGTATTATGGCATTATGTGAGATCTATATGACGGTATTATGTGATCTGTATGGTGGTATTATGCTTGATCAGAATTGTGAGAATTATATGGTGGTATTGTGTGTGATCTATATGGCGGTATTATGTGAGATCTATATGGCGGCATTGTGAGAAGTATGTGGCGGTATTTTGTGATCTATATGGCGGTATGCGAGAACACTGGCGATATGTGTGATCTATATGGTGGTATTATGTGAACTGTATGACAGTATTGTGTGATCTATTTGATAGTATTGTGTGTGATCTATATGGCGGTATTATGTGTGATCTATATGGCGGTATTATGTGAGAACACTATGGCAGTATTATCTTCAGAAAGCGGACCCATTCTATGGTGGTTCTGGCTGAGCACCTGCACGCGGGTCTGGGGTAATAGAGGGGGCAGCATGACCTCCAGTTAGGTGCAGTCAGGGCTGGTGAGGCAGCTTTAGAGAGGGGTCTCATTTTTATCGTTACTATATGGCTACATTTCCCTCCAGCGTCACCCCAGACTGCGCCTGTCGTCTCACTTTCACACATCGCCAAGACAGGATCTGAGGAGCCCGACGTACCGACGCATGCTGTGAAAGAAATGCCCGACATGGGCAGCGGAAGCAGTCTTACAACGCTTCCGCTGCCCCATTGCAAGGTCCGGGCAGGAGGGGGCGGAGTTTCGGCCGTGCATGCGCGGTCGAAAATGGTGGGACTCGACAAACAAAAAAAGTTACATGTAACGTTTTTTTGTGGCGGCGGTCGCACGACGGTTGCGACGTGTGGCAATACATCGCAATGCGTCGGTAATGTTAGTCTATGGGGAAAAAACGCATCCTGCAGACAACTTTGCAGGATGCGTTTTTTCTCCTAAACGACGCATTGCGACGCATTGCGAGAGTTTCCTCTCCTTCAGACCCTGGGAACCATCCAGGATCACTTCCGATATTTGTGTCCCATTGACTTGTATTGGTATCGGGTATCGGTATCGGCAATATCCGATATTTTTTGGATATCGGCCGATCCAATCCGATACCAATGCTTTCAAATATCGGAAGGTATCGCTCAACACTAATTAAGATGTGTTTTGCTAAAATGGATATGTATGATTGTGAGATCATAATTAGGTGGAAAGGTAAAGCGCTTTCCATGTATAACCATGTCTAAAAAAAAACTCTGTCAATGTCATATGTGAAAACCATCCAATTTGATGCTGTTTATTTGTTTTGTCTTTCAAACTTCAACTACCTCATTAAAAGACTTTCTTTTGTTAACTATAATGGCTGCCTTGTTCATCTCACTGACCATACTACATCAAAATCCATTGCCACCGGCCTCCAAGGGAGAAGTATCGATAGTGTGAGGGAAGATGTTGTCATCAGATCACATGCCACTGGTGTTTAGGGTTTCCAAATCACACCTAGCCATACGAATCATTACAGACTGACTGAAACCTCTACTTGCCTGATAATCCTGCTCCTGGCTTGATCCACATGGTTCTGATTTCAGCTACCCTCCAGTCTGTGTGCTGGCTTCTGGATTTTGTGGAGTATCTTCCCTTTTTACACTGTTATTCAACAATCCTCCTCCTGGTTGATCTTCTGGCCATCAGTTATTCTGGGGATGCAACCCAGGTCATCCTGTTATAATTCCAGATATCTGTTTAGAGGCTAAAGGGTGTAGGTCAGGGTTACTCTGGGACCTGCTAAGCAGAGTGGCTTGAGCAAAGTCTGTCCGTTGAACTCCTTTTAAGAGATACCAGGTTTAGACCTTTACAACACCACACATTTATATTTCATATACTCTGCACACTTTACACAAAGACACTACACGCACACTACATGCATTATATACCCATGATGCACAGCATAAGTTTCACATACTACATAGATACTTACCAATTTTAATACTCCTTCTGCTACTCTGATTCTCTATAGTATTGTAATTCACAACTATATTATAGTACTAAACAGACTGGACCGCAGGTACCGACAAAGATTTCAAAATAGACTGGGGTTTCAAGATGCACGGTTTGGCCAAGGAAACAATGCATCAGATGAAAGACACATCATGTTTACTTGCATTTAAAATTGGAAGATGTCCAGTGGTGCCATCTGCTCAGTACTGGCAGCAACCATTGAAACTTAGCTACACTCATCTAGAGATGCAGACATAAAAACCCCAAATCTTTCACATGGAAATAAGACCAAGCAACTTAATCATGCACACAAGCATAGGAACTGGGGTGAAGAGTAAAAATGGAAAAATTTGGCTGTAACAGAAGGCAGTTTGTTTGCCAAAAGGCTGAAGAGTGATGCAATAATGAATTTTAGCAGGCAACGAAGCATGATGGAGGTTCCTTGCAAGTTTGGAACTGCATATATAGAACAGAGTGGATGATTTGGTCACGATTAATGGAGCCCTTAATGCTATCAAATACAGGCAGATACATTTCCTTCATACAATACTATCAGAGAGGCATCTGATTGGCTCCACATTTATTACTCCAGCAGGATAATGACCTCAATCGTACATCCAGTGTCATTAAGAACTATCTTCTGCCCAAAGAAGAACACGGAGTCCTGAAGGTAATGGCATGCCCCCACAGAGCCCTGATCTCAACATCATCCAGTCTGTATGGAATTACATAATTAAATGACAACACAGAAGGATTTGTGCAAGTCTATATATTAACATTTTTTTAGCACAGCTAAAAATATTTTTGTTCAAGTGTCTTTGGTTCCCACAGCTTAGATACCTAGTATAAACAGTATAACCTAATGCATCTTGGCCATGTGAGTACGGAAATAAAGACATATCTATAATATAACACTGGGAGCGTCACTCTGTCCGAAGCCTTTATAGACTGCGCAAGCGCCGGCGCAGTCTGGACCCCACAGAGCGACGCTCCCAGGAGATCGCGGTATGCGTAAGCGCTGAACGCACACCGCGATCTCCAACAGAGAAACAGGGACGAGCCAGGAGGCGGAGGGTGAGTATACTTACCTGTCCCGTTCCACCGACGCCATTCCGGGCCATGAATATCCCCCTGCTCCCGGAATCGGCGCCTGCGCAGTCCGCGCTTTCCGGCGCCATTTTCTTGAATACACATTGCAGTGTGTCTTCAAGAAAATGGCGCCGGAAAGCGCGGACTGCGCAGGCGCCTTTTCCGGCACCAGGAGGACACAGAAAATCTGTCCTCCTGGTGCCGGAAAAGGCGCCTGCGCAGTCCGCGCTTTCCGGCGCCATTTTCTTGAAGACACACTGCAATGTGTCTTCAAGAAAATGGCGCCGGAAAGCGCGGACTGCGCAGGCGCCGATTCCGGGAGCAGGGGGATATTCATGGCCCAGAATGGCGTCGGTGGAACGGGACAGGTAAGTATACTCACCCTCCGCAAGTAACAAATTGCTGTGCCATGAGGCTGTGGCACTTCATGCCACAGCTATTTGTTACTTACGCCACTTATGTCCACAGCCACCGCACCCACCACAGCCACGCACAGCCGCCGCACCCAGCACAGCCGCCGCACCGAGCACAGCCGCCGCACCCAGCACAGCCACGCACAGCCGCCCACAGCCGCCCACAGCCACACACAGCCGCCACACCCAGTACAGCCGCCGCACTCAGCACAGCCACCCACAGCCGCCGCACCCACCACAGCCACCGCACCCAGCACAGCCACGCACAGCCGCCGCACCCAGCACAGCCGCCTACAGCCACGCACAGCCGCTGCACCCAGCACAGCCACGCACAGCCGCCCACAGCCACGCACAGGCGCCTGCAGCCACGCACAGCCACCGCACCCAGCACAGCCGCCGCACCCAGCACAGCCACGCACAGCCGCCGCACCCAGCACAGCCGCCGCACCCAGCACAGCCGCCGCACCCAGCACAGCCATGCACAGCCGCCCACAGCCACGCACAGCCGCCGCACCCAGCACAGCCGCCGCACCCAGCACAACCGCCGCACCCAGCACAGCCACGCACAGCCGCCCACAGCCGCCGCACCCAGCACAGCCGCCGCACTCAGCACAGCCGTCCACAGCCGCCGCACCCAGCACAGCCACGCACAGCCGCACACAGCCACGCACAGCCGCCCACAGCCACACACAGCCGCCGCACCCAGTACAGCCGCCGCACCCAGCACAGCCACGCACAGCCGCCGCACCCACCACAGCCACCGCACCCAGCACAGCCACGCACAGCCGCCGCACCCAGCACAGCCGCCGCACCCATCACAGCCATGCACAGCCGCCCACAGCCACGCACAGCCGCCGCACCCAGCACAGCCGCCGCACCCAGCACAACCGCCGCACCCAGCACAGCCACGCACAGCCGCCCACAGCCGCCGCACCCAGCACAGCCGCCGCACTCAGCACAGCCGTCCACAGCCGCCGCACCCAGCACAGCCACGCACAGCCGCACACAGCCACGCACAGCCGCCCACAGCCACACACAGCCACCGCACCCAGTACAGCCGCCGCACCCAGCACAGCCACCCACAGCCGCCGCACCCACCACAGCCACCGCACCCAGCACAGCCACGCACAGCCGCCGCACCCAGCACAGCCGCCGCACCCAGCACAGCTGCCGCACCCAGCACAGCCACGCACAGCCGCCCACAGCTACGCACAGTCGCCCACAGCCACACACAGCCGCCGCACCCAGCACAGCCACCGCACCCAGCACAGCCGTCCACAGCCGCCGCACCCAGCACAGCCGCCTACAGCCACACACAGCCGCCTACAGCCACGCACAGCCGCCGCACCCAGCACAGCTGCCGCACCCAGCACAGCCACCGCACCCAGCACAGCCGTCCACAGCCGCCGCACCCAGCACAGCCACCCACAGCCGCCCGCACCCAGCACAGCCACGCACAGCCACGCCACATACAGCCGCCCGCACTCAGCACAGCCACCGCACTCAGCACAGCCGCCCACAGCCACGCACAGCCGCCTACAGCCACGCACAGCCGCCACACCCAGCACAGCCGCCACACCCAGCACAGCCGCCGCACCCAGCACAGCCGCTGCACCCAGCACAGCCACGCACAGCCGCCGCACCCAGCACAGCCGTCCACAGCCGCCGCACCCAGCACAGCCACGCACAGCCGCCCACAGCCACGCACAGCCGCCTAGAGCCACGCACAGCCGCTGCACCCAGCACAGCCAAGCACAGCCACCCACAGCCGCCGCACCCAGCACAGCCGCTGCACCCAGCACAGCCACGCACAGCCGCTGCACCCAGCACAGCCGCCGCACCCAGCACAGCCGCCCACAGCCGCCGCCCACAGCCGCCGCCCACAGCCACACACAGCCGCTGCACCCAGCACAGCCACCGCACCCAGCACAGCCACCCACAGCCGCCCGCACCCAGCAGCGCCACGCACAGCCGCCCACACTCAGCACAGCCGCCCGCACTCAGCACAGCCGCCCGCACTCAGCACAGCCGCCCGCACTCAGCACAGCCGCCCGCACTCAGCACAGCCGCCCGCACGCCGCACAGCTGCCCGCACGCCGCACGGCCGCCCGCACTCAGCACGGCCGCCCGCACTCAGCACAGCCGCCCGCACTCCGCCCAGCCGCCCGCAATGATGGGGGCGCAGGATGGAGCAGCACGTGATAGGATGGGGGCACAGGATGGGAGCACATGACAGGATGGGGATGCAGGATGGAGCAGCACATGACATGGTGGAGCAGCACATGACAGGATGGGGGCGCAGGATGGAGCAGCACATGACAGGATGGGAGCGCAAGATGGGAGCAGCACATACCAGGATGTAGACCATATACCAATATAAATGCTCGCCACCCGGGCGTAGAACGGGTTCAATAGCTAGTTTATAATATAATCTCCTTTTTTGTTTGTCTATTACGGAAGTCATGAGAATGCTGACTTTAACTGAGTATAATGATCAATGGTGATCTTGTTGCTACGTGTTTATGATTTTCTTAGATGCTACTCCACACCCCCCCGCATGGCAAATTAAAAGAAAGGTACTTCATGGTGGGGTTAAGTCAAATATCTGTGATAATACTTTAAAGAACAGAGCACAGTGTTTCACAAAGAAGAAGGATAAAGCATTATGCCAGAATGACTTTCAATACTTATTAAAAATTGAACAGTACTAGTCAAAGCATGCACTAGACAGTCAAAAATCGGAACATAATTTCATCCATAAAATAGCAAAATATATTTGTAATCTACAAAATTGTCAAGAAAAAAACAGATGAGAAAATACATTTGAAATCAATTTTACAAAAATGTGCATTCTCCAAAATGTAGACTTTTTGTAATTTTCTTCCACACGAATTTAATACAATGGTGGCCTTTGAACCATAAAAGGATAACATAATGTTAAAAAAAATCCATATACTCACCTCTCCAGTCCCATCAATCATCACCACCTGTCCTGTACGCTGCATTTTTCGCATTGCTGGTGGTGAAATCCCCAGGCATTAGTGGCCCAGCCAAGGCTTCCAGATTTGCTACACCCTAGAGGGTTCTGAGCGTGGGCTTTCAA
This sequence comes from Ranitomeya variabilis, assembly GCF_051348905.1. Taxonomy (NCBI): domain Eukaryota; kingdom Metazoa; phylum Chordata; class Amphibia; order Anura; family Dendrobatidae; genus Ranitomeya; species Ranitomeya variabilis. The sequence continues at coordinate 104,229,330 of NC_135233.1, forward strand.
AGTTTGCAGACCACTCTGAAACATATTACATTACTGCGTGTGCTGCAACCTTTGCAGGCACATTTGTGAAACCCTCCTAGGCCTAGGAAACCTGTAAGCTTTGATGTGGCGACTGAGGCTTGGGGATTTCACTACTGCTAATGACAATCCAAATGTGCAAAAAACTGGACAGGTGGCGGTAAGTAGCAGAAGGGTCGGAGAGGTCAGTGATCTTGCTACAAAAGATGGGTTTGGGCTTATTTTCAGGGGATGTCTTATTATTTTTTTTATGAACAACTATGTACACTTATTTTAAAGAAAATCAACATTTATTCAAATAATTCACATAATATTCATGCCATCACATTGTGTAACATCAACATAACTATCCAAACCCTAAATGCCAACATGAATTTATTGAGATCCTATTTCCTTTTTCCATGTACAACAATATACTCTTTACACAGGCTTGTGAAGAATGATGGAGTTAGAACAATCACTAATAGGTCATTACATCCTCATACATATCATGTTATCGGCAGCACATCTCCTGTTTACATCGGGCGATGTGCTAATGAGAACAGTGGCCCTGATTAATTAAGAATGGTGATATGCAGGCTAGTCTCTTGCAGAAATGTACATACACATGCATATACACACACTCACATACACATGTATTATACACACTGCACATACATACTAGCCTGTCTCTTATTCAGCTCTAGACTCCTGCAGTTAAGATACCTTTGGTGATATCATAGTCACATGATCGTGATATCACCAACAGTCCTCAAGCAGTCTTAATCTCATAATAGAAACAATGGTGGCCCCTTAATGAGTGGGGTTCCTGAGAAATTGCCCAGTTTGCTACTCCTGCCCTCTAACACTGGCCCTGCATAACAGTCTGTCTCCAGTTCTGTTCTCTAAACTCCTGCAGTTAAGGGACCTTTGGTAACATCATGGCCACATGACTATGAAGTCACCAAAGGTCCTTAAGCAGTCTTAATCTCAGAATAGAACCGCAGGGGGCCCTGGGAGAATTCCCAGTTTGACTCTCCCTAAAACTGTCCATGACTGTAATTAGGGCCTATTATTGGAGTAGGGCTTTTTTTTCAAACATGCAAAAATCTTGTAAAATCATGCTCGGGCTCAGTTTTGGGATAGGTCTTAGTTTCTGCAAATCACAATTTTATTTTAATTATGCTCTGGGGTCTAGAAAGGCTCAAGAGCATAATAAGGGACATTACATTTCTGGAGAATAACTTCTCTGTAAATTTTCTAAGAAAAACATATGAAAAGGCAAATTTGAATTTTACCCTGTATGCTCATATCTAAATATAATAACCATTTATTCATTTTTAGTGAAGAATACTGAAGATTCTAAACATATTTAGGGAGTTAGGGATAAAATATTTGCTTAGTGATTGATCAATGTTGATGACTTATCCAATTATACTTTATCAATATTATAAGACAGCCACAACTTAAGGGAATTTATGAGCTAATTGAAAACATTTTTTTTCAATAAGTTTAACCCCTTAACCTTCACTAATGTAAATGTGCATAATTTTTCAGTGTGTACATTGGAGTAGCACTGAAGAAGCCTTCGTATTGCAACCGCCAGAATTAGCCAAGTAGGCCTCAGTCACTTAACCCCCTTAAATACTACAGTCAAACGCAACAACATAATCTAGGTGGTTAGACAGAGGGACAGGGCACTCTGTGTCACCAGTCACTCCATGACATGATTGTGGTGTGCTGATAAATTGCTTTGGCAGCCAAAGCCCTAACAATTTTCAATATTTAAAAATGTAAACATTTTTTACTAAAGTGCAAAATGTAAAAGTGTAAAAAAGAAAAAACACTTTCCCTACTAAAATTCTTTGCAAAATAATAAATTATGAATAAAGGACACATAATTGGTATCGCCATCGACATATCGGTAGTTACTAATGATGCAAACTATTACATCATCACATTATTTTACCCATACAATGAATTGTGTAAAAAAAGCAATGCCAGAATTGCTGTTTTTGATCATCCTGCCTAAAGGGACTGTCAGCACAGGATAACTGTTCAGTCTAAGTCCCGCAACATGGTGCTTCACAGCATGACCAATCATTTAATTTCACCTTCCCACCTGCTAGTTTTCCCTCTATATCCTCCCCCTCTTATTTGATTGACAGCTCATAGGCTTCGTAGAGCCAGAAAAGAGAGGAGATACATGGAAACTAAGCAGGTGGGAAATGGCCTCACCGTGAAGCACCGAGCGCCTGTATTGGGTTTAAACAGACATTCTGTGCTGACAGAGTCCCTTACCTAAAGGCATAATAGAAATGATTAAAATCTCATATGAAATCATTAACTCATACCTCAAAGACAAAAGACCTTACAATGCTCAGTTGAAAGAAAGAAAAATAAAAAAAAGTATACTTCTCAGAATTTAATAATGCAAAAAAAAAATATTTTTTTTTATTACAAATAAGAAAATTTGAGCTCTGATGACTATACAGTGGAGATATATTGAAAAAATATCTGCAGACAATTTTGGAGCTATATAGAATAATAATAATAAAAAAGTATACACCTTAAACTTAGTTATTATTATTATTTATTATTATAGCACCATTTATTAAATGAGTTAAAATATATATTGCTTTGCATGCCAATTTGAATCTCATAAACTACAACATAAAATCCTCTATAAATCACCTAGTTTGATTTTTTGAATAGCAATACTATGATTCTTTGGAAATAGTTTCATTCTCATAGGACCTAATTTATCAAAACTGAGAAACTTACCTAATGATTCATAGTCATACTTACTATTTGTCTGTAGTCACGTGGCTATTATGATGGAGCTTCAATTTTTCAGATCATTTTATGATTTAAATACTGATCTGTGATTGTTTTTTTTGCAAGACATGATTAAAGGGGTGTGCTTATCTTATCCTTTTTTTATGAGTGCATTACTAATACACCTCCATGCTTCCTGGGGGGCAGTGTTCTCCTAAAGATTGACAGTTTAGGCCAGCAGTATGGTCACACCACTGATCTGATTGTATGCACTTTGATGCTGCTAGCAAAGGCAGCTTTGCCTCTGTTGTAGGGGAGTAGCGCTGGGATATTGAAACTAGCCAGATCCAGTGATTCATCCAGCTTCAAAATAGCTCTTGCAAACTATATGGCCAGGGCCAGCGTCAGCACCCGGGCAAGTGCCGGGGCCCTGAGCAGGCAGGGGGCCCACTCGCTGTCGGGGTCACTGGCGTGCTATAGTGCCCGCCCCCGCGAGTGGATCCTTCACCTGCTCCAGGCCCCGGCACTTGCGATACTTACCTCTCCCGGTTCCAGCGCTGCAGCGTCTTCCATCCTCTGACTGTGATGTTCAGGTCAGAGGGCGCGATGACATCACCAGTTTGCGCCCTCTGCCTGAGCAGTCGCAATACAGAGAGCAGGAAGACGCCGATGGTGAGGAGTCCAGAGCAGAGCAGCAACAAGCAACGAGAGGTATTTCATTTTTTTTTATATTTGGAGCAATATATGGGGACCATCAGAAGGGGCCCATATATGGAGCATTATATGGGGCTAATTCTATATGGAGCATCTTATGGGGCCAATAATATATGGAGCATCTTATGGGGCCAATTCTATAGGGAGCATCTTATGGGGCCAAGTCTATAGGGAGCGTCTTATAGGGCCAATTTAATAGGGAGCATCTTATGGGGCCAATTCTATATGGAGCTTCTTATGGGGCCAATTACATTTGGAGCAGTATATGGGGCCAATAATATATGAAGCATCTTATGGGACTAATTATATATGGAGCATTTTATGTTGCCAATTATATATGGAGCATTATATGGGGCCCATTATACATGGAGCATCTTATGGTGCCAATTATTTTTGGAGCATTATATGGGACCCATTCTGTAAGGAGTATTATATGTGGCCCATTCTGTATGGAGCAATATATGGAACTCAGTATACTGTATGGGGCCGATCATATACTGTATGGAGCATTATATTATGCTCATTATTTATGGAGCATTAGATGGGGCCCATCATATACTGTATGGAGAATTATATGTGGCTCACTATACTGTATGGAGCATTATATGGGGTCAATTCGGTATGGAGCAATATATGCGGCTCATTCTGTATGGAGCACTCTGTGGTGCCCATTATACTGTATGGAGCATTATATGGGGCTCATTATTCTGTATGGAGTACTACATGCTGCCCATTATACTGTATGGAGCAATATATGGGGCTCATTATTATGTTTGGAGCATAATATGGGGCTCATTATTCTGTATGGAGTACTACATGCTGCCCATTATACTGTATGGAGCAATATATGGGGCTCATTATTCTGTTTGGAGCATTATATGGGGCTCATTATTCTGTATGGAGTACTACATGCTGCCCATTATACTGTATGGAGCAATATATGGGGCTCATTATTCTGTATGGGGCAATATATGGTCTCATTATTCTGTTTGGAGCAATGTATGGGGCTCATTATTCTGTATAAAGGACTATACTGTCCGGTTTCTGAGCTAATGTAGAATGTACAATAGATATCACTCATGTAATATAAGAAGTAAGTGAAATCTTTGGCATTGTACTATACCTATATTTCTCTGCCGTATCGGTGCATTATGAATTGTGGTATGTGTTAAAGGGGCCCATCGGGACTCTTTTGCCCAGGGCCCATGAAAACCTGGAGCCGGCCCTGTATATGGCAAACAGTTTGTAAGTACATACTGTCTTGGAAACCGTCCACTCTCAAACTGTAGGGTGTCCAGTAACCCATGCAATGAGCTGTAAACTATAGAAGTTAAAATCCTTCTATTCTTATATGGCACACAGAATAATTCCCTGTATTAAGATTTATCTCTAGTAGTCCAGATGATATATTGAATTCCTTGCTATTTCTAACAAAATGATAACGTGTACCTTTTCAGTGACATACAATTGCTCTCAAATTGATGATAATAGAATCTCAGCTTCTCAGTAAAGTATGAGATGTTCTGCAAAATGACTGTGGTGTAAAGCACAGGACCATCCATCATTGCATGCATCAACATGTAAAACATGGTGACTGCCGAATAAAATCCAGCAAAGCTTCCCCATCAGCTCCACATCATGTTGCAATTCAATTAGTCATAATCAGAGGGTGGCATTATTATTCATATATTACTGATTGTTTCCAGAGTAAACATCACCAGGATGAGGTCTGTGAACCGGTCTGTGCCCTTAGGCTTGGACACAATAGGAAATACTGCAAAGCTCCTGGTTTAAAGGCCCCGTCTCACTAAGCGATTTACCAACGATCACGACCAGCGATATGACCTGGCCGTGATCGTTGGTAAGTCGCTGTGTGGTCGCTGGGGAGCTGTCACACAGACCGCTCTCCCCAGCGACCAACGATCAGGGGAACGACTTCGGCATCGTTGAAACTGTCTTCAACGATGCCGAAGTCCCCATGCAGCACCCGGGTAACCAGGGTAAACATCGGGTTACTAAGCGCAGGGCCGCGCTTAGTAACCCGATGTTTACCCTGGTTACCAGCGTAAATGTAAAAAAAACCAAACAGTACATACTCGCCTTTCGGTGTCCAGGTCCCTTGCCGTCTGCTTCCTGCTCTGACTGAGCCGCCGTACACTGAGAGCAGAGCGCAGCGGTGACGTCACTGCTGTGCTCTCACTTCTCACTGTACGGCCGGCAGTCAGTGAGAGCAGGAAGCAGACGGCGAGGGACCTGGACACCGAAAGGCGAGTATGTACTGTTTGGTTTTTTTTACATTTACGCTGGTAACCAGGGTAAACATCGGGTTACTAAGCGCGGCCCTGCGCTTAGTAACCCGATGTTTACCCTGGTTACCAGTGAAGACATCGCTGGATCGGTGTCACACACACCGATTCAGCAATGTCAGCGGGGCCTCAACGACCAAAAAAAGGTCCAGGCCATTCCGACACGACCAGCGATCTCGCAGCAGGGGCCTGATCGCTGGTACGTGTCACACATAGCGAGATCGCTATGGAGGTCGCTGTTGCGTCACAAAACTTGTGACTCAGCAGCGATCTCGCTAGCGATCTCGCTATGTGAGACGGGGCCTTAAGACTCTGCCTCAGAATTCTGATCTCGTTCTGTAAAGCTCACACTCAGCTTTTGCGGTTTTCTTTAACCCTTAAGGCCCCGTCTCACATAGCGAGATCGCTAGCGAGATCGCTGCTGAGTCACAAGTTTTGTGACGCAACAGCGACCTCCATAGCGATCTCGCTATGTGTGACACGTACCAGCGATCAGGCCCCTGCTGCGAGATCGCTGGTCGTGTCGGAATGGCCTGGACCTTTTTTTGGTCGTTGAGGCCCCGCTGACATCACTGAATCGGTGTGTGTGACACCGATCCAGCGATGTCTTCACTGGTAACCAGGGTAAACATCGGGTTACTAAGCGCAGGGCCGCGCTTAGTAACCCGATGTTTACCCTGGTTACCAGCGTAAATGTAAAAAAAAACAAACAGTACATACTCGCCTTCTGATGTCCGTCAGGTCCCTTGCCGTCTGCTTCCTGCTCTCACTGACTGCCGGCCGTACAGTGAGAAGTGAGAGCACAGCAGTGACGTCACCGCTGCGTTCTGCTCTCACTGTACGGCCGGATCTCAGTCAGAGCAGGAAGCAGACGGCAAGGGACCTGGACACCGAAAGGCGAGTATGTACTGTTTGTTTTTTTTGGTAACCAGGGTAAACATCGGGTTACTAAGCGCGGCCCTGCACTTAGTAACCCGATGTTTACCCTGGTTACCCGGGTGCTGCAGGGGGACTTCGGCATCGTTGAAGACAGTTTCAACGATGCCGAAGTCGTTCCCCTGATCGTTGGTCGCTGGAGAGAGCGGTCTGTGTGACAGCTCCCCAGCGACCACACAGCGACTTACCAACGATCACGGCCAGGTCGTATCGCTGGTCGTGATCGTTGGTAAATCGCTTAGTGAGACGGGGCCTTTAGAGAAAAGCGTTAGCCTATACATAAGAAGAAAGTATCAGATGTCATTTCTTCCTCTTTCATAAATATGGCATGTAGATGAATAATTAATAACAGTGACTTAAGCCTCTTCACGCCTTTAAGAAAGTAATATGTGAAATTATTCTTCTGGAATAAAGTTATGCTGAAAAAGTTAAGACAAAGAAGTGATCACCTAGGATGTCATTATATGAGGTTGCATAGATCTTTGGATCCGACAGAGGAACAAAATATTTCGGCTTCATAAGCAGAGAACAGAAATACGAGATAGGCCACATTCACACGTTGAGTATATGGTCAGTATTTTACATCAGTATTTGTAAGCCAAAACCACGAGTAGAATATTCAGAGTAAAAGTATAATAGAAACACGTCACCACTGCTGCATTTTTTTCACCCACTTCTGGTTTTAGCGGACAGATACTGATGTAAAATACTGACCAAATACTCAACGTGTGAACGTGGCCTTATTCTGTATATATCACCCACTCCCGGTTTTGACTTATAAATACTGATGTAAAATACTGACCAAATACTGAACGTGTGAATGTGGCCTATACTCTCTGAGTTCAACTCTTATTTAGGCCACATGCACATGTTGAGTATTCAATGGTCATTATTTTACATCAGTATTTGTAAGCCAAAATCAGCATTGGAAAATCATAGGAAAAGCGCAATAGAAACATGTCACCACTTATGCATTTTTCAACCACTCTTAGTTTTGTCTTACGAATACTAATGACAAATACTAAAAGTGTGATCGTGACCTAAGACTGACTTTTGACATGTAGGTGTTAAAAACGTTGCTGAAAAAGTATTGACAAATTTATTATAAGGTGCATGTCTCCTATTACAGGCTTGCGTGTGCCAAAATCTGTGGCATTGTCTGACTGTAATATTAATAAATCTGTCTAAAATTTGTAGGTCACATCCATTTGAAGTGAACCAGACATACTTTTTAAAAATCAGAAGTAGCAAGAAAAGTTGCAAATTTTTACAAAAATGTCATGCATTATCGTTGGCTATTTTGGAGTTCAGTTTTTACCATTTGTGGACCCTGATTAATTCATGTATTGCAGTCTCTTTTTTGTCAGATAGAGCACAAAAAATGTCACAAAAAGGAAAGGGCTTAATGTTTGTAATTTCCTTATTTGCCTTAATGATCTTAAATTGATATTCCAATGAGAGTTATTTATGGAGCTATGATATTGACTAGCAAGCTACAGTGTTTCCTTAGAGAACATTGGAAGTTATTGGGTATATGTATACCAGACCTATTCTTTTCCATCTCTTTTTGGCCACTGAAGATGTATAACAGCTGCTTATACAGAGTAACTGATCATGATGAGAGAGTCAGAAGAGTCCTGATTGGTCCGACATGACATCTACAGTATGTTCTCCAACAGGCCATAAGTAATTTAGCATAGTATGAGTATTTGTCATATGGTTCCATAACTCCTATATTATTTTTTTTTGTACGAGAATAAAGGATCAATTTTTTATCTAAATTTCATTCATTTTTGCTCAATGTGTTTGTTTTTACAATCAGATTTGCATCAATTTTTATTGTTCACCAAAAAATGAAGGTTTTCAAACTTCTCTTACCCATTAGACAGTGAAAAACAGACAGCAATTAGATACAGTATGGATGGGTTATACAGTGGAGAAAATAAATATTTGGTAAACTGGCAATTTTGCAAGTTTTCCCACCTACAAAGAATATAGTGGTCTGTAATTTTTATTATCGGCACTCTTTAATTGTGAGAGACAAAATCTTAAACAAAATCCACAAAATCACATAGTATAATTTTTAAATAATTAATTAGAATTTTTTGCATGAAATAAGTATTTGATACAATAGAAAAACAGAACTTAAGATTTGGTACAGAAACCTTTGCTTGCAATTACAGAGGTCAGACTTTCCTGTAATTCTTGACCAAGTTTGTTCACACTGTAGCAGGGATTTTGGCCCATTTCTCCATACAGATCTTCTGCAGATCTTTCAGGTTTCAGTAAAGGGCGGAGTGCTCGGTCAGAGAGCTAGCATACAATGACAAAAAGACGTTGGTTGCTGGACATGCAGGAATTGGCCAAATTATGTGCTAAGCGTCTCATTTTTGGCTAGTATCCAGAAGCAGTATTGCTATTCATATTTCATATGTTTCACATTGACATGCTTTAGCACTACAGAGTGCAACTTTTTTTGTTTATTGTATATGGAGGTAGCTGCTCGCAGTTTGCACCTGTTCACATTAGCTTTGAAATGCCAGTCAGTCTTTTTGTCATTGCATATTATCTCTCTGACCGAGCACTCCACCCTTCTGCATGCGGTGGACTTTAATTGCAACAGGGTCCTACCTACCCATAAAATCAGACTTGGAAGAGAGGTATTCACATCTACCTAGGAATTCAGACTTCAGTCTTAGGCCGGTGTCACACTCGGCGTAAGACAATACGGTCCGTATTTTACGGCCGTAATACGGCCGAAATACGGTGAAATGTTCCCAAAATAGTGATCCGTAGGCAGGGTGTGTCAGCGTATTTTGCGCATGACATCCTCCGTATGTAATCCGTATGGCATCCGTACTGCGATATTTTCGCGCAGGCTTGCAAAACCGACATCTAATGGATTTATGTGCTCAAATGTTCATTAAAACATATATACAGTATATATATATATATATGTCATTGAGACACATATATATATATATTCTGTATTTAGATTTCATTCAGCGCGATATCTGTGAACAGCCGGTAATTCAATTGCCGGCTTTTCATTTCTCCTGCACAAACCCGACAGGATATGAGACATGGATTACATACAGTAAACCATCTCATATCCCCTTTTTTTTGGCATATTCCACACTACTAATGTTAGTAGTGTGTATGTGCAAAATTTCAGCGCTGTAGCTGCTAAAATAAAGGGTTAAATGGCGGAAAAAATTGGCGTGGGCTCCCGCGCAATTTTCTCCGCCAGAGCGGTAAAGCCAGTGACTGAGGGCAGATATTAATAGCCAGGAGAGGGTCCATGGTTATTGGCCCCCCCGTGGCTAAAAACATCTGCCCCCAGCCACCCCAGAAAAGGCACATCTGGAAGATGTGCCTATTCTGGCACTTGGCCACTCTCTTCCCACTCCCTGTAGCGGTGGGATATGGGGTAATGAAGGGTTAATGCCACCTTGCTATTGGAAGGTGACATTAAGCCAGATTAATAATGGAGAGGCGTCAATTATGACACCTATCCATTATTAATCCAATTGTTGGAAAGGGTTAAAAAACACACACACATGATTTAAAAGGATTTTAATGAAATAAACACAGCGGTTGTTGTAATAATTTATTGTTCTCTCAAATCCATTTGCAGTCCCTCGCTTGGCAACATAATAAACGCACAAGATACATACCTTCTGATGTACTGTCAGGTCCAACGATGTAATCCATCTGAAGGGGTTAACTAATATTACAAGCAGGAGCCCTGCTAAATGCAGCTGTGCTCCGTGCCTGTAATTCCCCTGCGAATGAATGAAATGTAGGTCATTGACCTACATTTCATTCATTCGCGGTGAGGCGCCCTCTGGTGGATGTTCTCATGAACTGCAGCCTGGGAACTTTTTCCCACGCTCCAGGTCATATGAGGACATCCACCAGAGGGCGCCTCACCGCGAATGAATGAAATGTAGGTCAATGACCTACATTTCATTCATTCGCCGGGGAATTACAAGCACGGAGCACAGCTGCATTATAGCAGGGCTCCTGCCTGTAATATTAGTTAACCCCTTCAGATGGATTACATCGTTGGACCTGACAGTACATCAGAAGGTATGTATCTTGTGCGTTTATTATGTTGCCAAGCGAGGGACTGCAAATGGATTTGAGAGAACAATAAATTATTACAACAACCGCTGTGTTTATTTCATTAAAATCCTTTTAAATCATGTGTGTGTGTGTTTTTTAACCCTTTCCAACAATTGGATTAATAATGGATAGGTGTCATAATTGACGCCTCTCCATTATTAATCTGGCTTAATGTCACCTTCCAATAGCAAGGTGGCATTAACCCTTCATTACCCCATATCCCACCGCTACAGGGAGTGGGAAGAGAGTGGCCAAGTGCCAGAATAGGCGCATCTTCCAGATGTGCCTTTTCTGGGGTGGCTGGGGGCAGATGTTTTTAGCCACGGGGGGGCCAAAAACCATGGACCCTCTCCTGGCTATTAATATCTGCCCTCAGTCACTGGCTTTACCGCTCTGGCGGAGAAAATTGCGCGGGAGCCCACGCCAATTTTTTCCGCCATTTAACCCTTTATTTTAGCAGCTACAGCGCTGAAATTTTGCACATACACACTACTAACATTAGTAGTGTGGAATATGCAAAAAAAAGGGGGATGTGAGATGGTTTACTGTATGTAAACCATGTCTCATATCCTGTCGGGTTTGTGCAGGAGAAATGAAAAGCCGGCAATTGAATTACCGACTTTTCACTAACAGCGCTGCGTATTTCTCGCAAGTCACACTGCTGGTCCGTGTGGAATCCGTATTTTTCTCGCCCCCATAGACTTTCATTGGCGATTTTTTTGCGCAGTACGCTGACAAACGCAGCATGCTGCGATTTTGTACGGCCGTAGAAAGCCGTATAATACTGAACCGTAATATACGGCTAATAGGAGCAGCCCCATTGAGAATAATTGTGCCGTATGTTATGCGAGTTTTACGGACGTAGTTTCTGCGCTCTTACGTCCGTAAAACTCGCCAGTGTGACGCCGGCCTTATAGAGGTATTAACCCTATTGTTTATTGTATATGGAGGTAGCTGCTCCAAGTTTGCACCTGTTCACATTAGCTTGAAAGTGTCAGTCAGTCTTTGTTTTTGGTGCGTTTTTTTTGCGGATTTTTCCAGAGGTTCTTAATGCAATAATATAGTGGGAAATCTGCAAAAAAATCTGGAAAATTAATGAACATGCTGCGTTTTTTACGGCAGAAAAAAACGCATCATGTGCACAAAAATTGCGGAATGCATTCTAAATGATGGGATGCATAATGTATGCGTTTTTTTCGCGTTTTTATAGCAAAAAAACGCGAAAAAAACGCGAAAAATCTGCAACGTGTGCACACAGCCTAAATGTAGCAATGTAGTCTCTTTTTCCCTTGCCACTATGGGTTAATATTTGTATATAAAGATGTTATCTATATGAATGTCAAAGAGCCATTTGCACATTTCATGTTGACTTATTTTAAAATGCATAGAAACCTTTGCACACTGAAACACTCAAGCATGGGCAGACATTAGAATGAAGGCGACTAGGCCTCTCAAACAGATTTATACAGTTTAATGCAAACAAAACCCGCTAAGAGTAACAACAGTTCCGAAGTGAAATGTGGAAAAAGTTAATGTGTGTGATTAGGTTTATTTGTAATCCTAAATAATAAAACTTGAAGCAGTTCATTGAGTTGGAAATTATTGGAATGGAACCTCCAGAACCCTTGCCCTAGACTTTCATTGTCCTGGGTTAAATGTTTCTTTTGCTGCCCTTGTTCTTTAGCTAAATAACCTTCCAAGGTTAGGGGGCATTGTTTGTGTCCATCTGACATTCAGCACCTGGGGTATAAAGCCCAGTAGCCCATCTATTCGGTTGAACATAACAGCTATTTGCTTAGTTGTACTAGGCTTTGAAATAGATGTACTATAGATGTCAAATCTCCTATAATATTCAACTGGAATCGAGGATTGACTGCCACCAAAAATTCACCCATAAAGAATCTTCACCTTTTAGCAACATGTCAATTTTAGGTTCAACATTCAGTGATGTTATCAATTTCAATATATCTTAATAACTGTTGGATATTACTTTTTCATAGAGAGTGGCAAATCCCTGTATACAGAAGGTTATGTTATATCTTACCATTTAACTAATGTATATGGAAGAGTTCAGATCTTCTCGAATGTCTTCTGATATCAATTGAGCATGTTGGGTTTCAACAAAAGGCCAATAATTTATTCGCCCTAGAGATAAACATCAGCTACTTAAAGGGAAGCTGTCACCCCCAAAATCGATGGTGAGGTAAGCACACCGTCATCAGGGTCTTATCTACAGCATTCTGTAATGCTGTAGATAAGCCCCCGATTTTACCTGAAAGAGGAAAAAAACAGGTTATATTATACTCACCCAGAGGTGGTCCCGCTGCGGTCTGGTCAAATGGGTGTCTCAGGTCTGCTCCGGCGCCTCCTATCTTCATTCCATGATGTCCTCTTCTGGTCTTCACGCCACGGCTCTGGCTCCGGCGTACTTTTTCTGCCCTGTTGAGGGCAGAGCAAAGTACTGCAATGTGCAGGCACAGAGCCTCTCTGACCTTTCTGGCACCTGCGCACTGCAGTACTTTGCTCTGCCCTCAGCAGGGCAGACAAAGTACGCCTGCACCGGATCCGCGGCATGAAGACCAGAAGAGGATGTCATGGAATGAAGATGGGAGGTGCTGTACCGGACCTGAGATGCCCATCGGAGCGGGACCGCCCCTGGGTGAGTATAATCTAACCTCTTTTTCTCCTCTTTCAGGTAACATCGGTGGCTTATCTACAGCATTACAGAATGCTGTAGATAAGCCCCTGATGATGGTGAGCTTACCTCACCATCAATTTTGGGGGTGACAGGTTCCCTTTAATATTGTTCTGGTGGAGACTTATTCCTCTTTCCTAATTGCTTGGCTGAGGGTACTTATATACAGGGGAGTTTGGAACAATAATTGTTGGCCAACAACTACAGAAGATATATGGGTAGCTGTTGTGAAATTGGATTCTGGGCTCCCCCGGTGGCCACTTGTGGAATTGAACTTGTGTGCATCATCCCCTCTGTTCACCTGCTCCTATCAGGATGTGGGAGTCGCTATATAACCTTGCTCCTCTGTCAGTTTCTTGCCGGTCAACAATGTAATCAGTTGCCTTTCTGTGCATGTTCCTGCTACTAGACAACTCCCAGCTAAGTTGGACTTTTGTCCTTGTGTGTTTTTGCATTTTGTTCCTGTTCACAGCTGCTGTTTCGTTACTGTGTCTGGAAAGCTCTTGTGATCGGAAATTGCCACTCTGGTGTTATGAGTTAATGCTAGAGTCTTAAAGTAATTTCTGGATGGTGTTTTGATAGGGTTTTCTGCTGACCATGAAAGTGCCCTTTCTGTCTTCCTGCTATCTAGTAAAGCGGACCTCGATTTTGCTAAACCTATTTTCATACTACGTTTGTCATTTCATCTAAAATCACCGCCAATATATGTGGGGGCCTCTGTCTGCCTTTTGGGAAAATTTCTCTAGAGGTGAGTCAGGACTGTCTTTTCCTCTGCTAGGATTAGGTAGTTCTCCGGCTGGCGCTGGGCATCTAGGGATAAGAAACGTAGGCATGCTACCCGGCCACTTCTAGTTGTGCGGCAGGTTTAGTTCATGGTCAGTATAGTTTCCATCTTCCAAGAGCTAGTTCTCATATATGCTGGGCTATGTTCTCTCGCCATTGAGAATCATGACAGTTTGACCGGCCCAAAAAAAAGGGTTAAATTACTGGCTGAGAAAGGAGAGAAAAAAGAAGTCTGCTACAATTTTTTTTTTTTTTTTTGTTTCCCTCTAGTTCTGAGTGTGCTCTTAATTGAATCACTTGCTAGTCTGCCTATACTGCAGCCTTCCTCTCTTTCTCTCCTTCTAATCCTTGAATGGCTCTGTGTTCACCTGTTTCAAATGGATCTTCAGAGTGTAGCTACAGGTTTGAATAATCTCGCCACAAAGGTACAAAATTTGCAAGATTTTGTTGTTCATGCACCTATGTCTGAGCCTAGAATTCCTTTGCCTGAATTCTTCTCGGGGAATAGATCTCACTTTCAAAATTTTAAAAATAATTGCAAATTGTTTTTGTCCCTGAAGTCTCGCTCTGCCGGAGACCCTGCACAGCAGGTCAGGATTGTAATTTCCTTGCTCCGGGGCGACCCTCAAGACTGGGCTTTTGCATTGGCACCAGGGGATCCTGCGTTGCTCAATGTGGATGCGTTTTTTCTGGCCTTGGGGTTGCTTTATGAGGAACCTCATTTAGAGCTTCAGGCGGAAAAGGCCTTGATGTCCTTGTCTCAGGGGCAAGATGAAGCTGAAATATACTGCCAAAAATTCCGCAAATGGTCTGTGCTTACTCAGTGGAATGAGTGCGCCCTGGCGGCGATTTTCAGAGAAGGTCTCTCTGATGCCATTAAGGATGTTATGGTGGGTTTCCCTGTGCCTGCGAGTCTGAATGAGTCCATGACGATGGCTATTCAGATCGATAGGCGTCTGCGGGAGCGCAAACCTGTGCACCATTTGGCGGTGTCTACTGAGAAAACGCCAGAAAATATGCAATGTGATAGAATTCTGTCCAGAAGCGAGCGGCAGAATTTTAGACGAAAAAATGGGTTGTGCTTCTATTGTGGTGATTCAACTCATGTTATATCAGCATGCTTTAAGCGTACTAAGAAGCCTGACAAGTCTGTTTCAATTAGCACTTTACAGTCTAAGTTTATTCTATCTGTGACCCTGATTTGTTCTTTGTCATCTATTACCGCGGACGCCTATGTCGACTCTGGCGCTGCTTTGAGTCTTATGGATTGGTCCTTTGCCAAACGCTGTGGGTATGATTTGGAGCCATTGGAGGCTCCGATACCTCTGAAAGGGATTGACTCCACCCCATTGGCTAGTAATAAACCACAATACTGGACACAAGTGACTATGCGTGTTAATCCGGATCACCAGGAGGTTATTCGCTTTCTGGTGCTGTATAATCTACATGATGTTTTGGTGCTGGGATTGCCATGGCTGCAATCTCATAACCCAGTCCTCGACTGGAGAGCTATGTCTGTGTTAAGCTGGGGATGTAAAGGAACTCATGGGGACGTACCTTTGGTTTCCATTTCATCATCTATTCCCTCTGATATTCCTGAATTCTTGTCTGACTTTCGTGACGTTTTTGAAGAACCCAAGGTTGGTTCACTACCTCCGCACCGGGAGTGCGATTGTGCCATAGACTTGATCCCGGGTAGTAAATACCCTAAGGGTCGTTTATTTAATCTGTCTGTACCTGAACACGCTGCTATGCGAGAATATATAAAGGAGTCCTTGGAAAAGGGACATATTCGTCCTTCGTCATCTCCCTTAGGAGCCGTTTTTTTCTTCGTGTCTAAGAAAGACGGCTCTTTGAGGCCGTGTATTGATTATCGACTTTTGAATAAAATCACGGTTAAATATCAATATCCGTTACCACTGCTTACTGACTTGTTTGCTCGTATAAAGGGGGCCAAGTGGTTCTCTAAGATTGATCTCCGTGGGGCGTATAATTTGGTGCAAATCAAGCAGGGGGATGAGTGGAAAACCGCATTTAATACGCCCGAGGGCCATTTTGAGTATTTGGTGATGCCTTTTGGTCTTTCAAATGCCCCTTCAGTCTTCCAGTCCTTTATGCATGACATTTTCCGCGATTATTTGGATAAATTTATGATTGTGTATCTGGATGATATTCTGATTTTTTCGGATGACTGGGACTCTCATGTCCAGCAGGTCAGGAGGGTTTTTCAGGTTTTGCGGTCTAATTCCTTGTGTGTGAAGGGTTCTAAGTGTGTTTTTGGGGTTCAAAAGATTTCCTTCTTGGGATACATTTTTTCCCCCTCTTCCATCGAGATGGATCCTGTCAAGGTTCAGGCTATTGGTGATTGGTCGCAACCCTCTTCTCTTAAGAGTCTTCAGAAATTTTTGGGCTTTGCTAACTTTTATCGTCGATTTATTGCTGGTTTTTCTGATGTTGTAAAACCATTGACTGATTTGACTAAGAAGGGTGCTGATGTTGCTGATTGGTCCCCTGATGCTGTGGAGGCCTTTCGGGAGCTCAAGCGCCGCTTTTCTTCCGCCCCAGTGTTGCGTCAGCCTGATGTTGCTCTTCCTTTTCAGGTTGAGGTCGACGCTTCTGAAATCGGAGCTGGGGCGGTGTTGTCGCAGAGAAGTTCCGACTGCTCCGTGATGAGACCTTGTGCCTTTTTTTCCCGTAAATTTTCGCCCGCTGAGCGGAATTATGATATTGGGAATCGGGAGCTTTTGGCCATGAAGTGGGCTTTTGAGGAGTGGCGTCACTGGCTTGAGGGGGACAGACATCAGGTGGTGGTATTGACTGACCACAAAAATTTAATTTACCTTGAGTCTCCCAGGCGCATGAATCCTAGACAGGCGCGCTGGTCGTTGTTTTTCTCTCGGTTTAATTTTGTGGTGTCGTACCTACCGGGTTCTAAGAATGTTAAGGCGGATGCCCTTTCTAGGAGTTTTGAGCCTGACTCCCCTGGTAATTCTGAGCCCACAGGTATCCTTAAAGATGGAGTGATATTGTCTGCCATTTCTCCAGACCTGCGGCGGGCCTTGCAGGAGTTTCAGGCGGATAGACCTGATCGTTGCCCACCTGGTAGACTGTTTGTTCCTGATGATTGGACCAGTAAAGTCATCTCTGAGGTTCATTCTTCTGCGTTGGCAGGTCATCCTGGAATCTTTGGTACCAGGGATTTGGTGGCAAGGTCCTTCTGGTGGCCTTCCCTGTCACGAGATGTGCGAGGCTTTGTGCAGTCTTGTGACGTTTGTGCTCGGGCCAAGCCTTGTTGTTCTCGGGCTAGTGGATTGTTGTTACCCTTGCCTATCCCGAAGAGGCCTTGGACGCACATCTCGATGGATTTTATTTCGGATCTGCCTGTTTCTCAGAAGATGTCTGTCATCTGGGTGGTGTGTGACCGTTTCTCTAAGATGGTCCATCTGGTTCCCTTGCCTAAGTTGCCTTCTTCTTCCGAGTTGGTTCCTCTGTTTTTTCAAAATGTTGTTCGTTTGCATGGTATTCCGGAGAATATCGTTTCTGACAGAGGGACCCAATTCGTGTCTAGATTTTGGCGGGCATTCTGTGCTAGGATGGGCATAGATTTGTCTTTTTCATCTGCTTTCCATCCTCAGACTAATGGCCAGACCGAGCGGACTAATCAGACCTTGGAGACATATTTGAGGTGTTTTGTGTCTGCGGATCAGGATGATTGGGTTGCTTTTTTGCCTTTGGCGGAGTTCGCCCTCAATAATCGGGCCAGCTCTGCCACCTTGGTGTCCCCGTTTTTCTGTAATTCGGGGTTTCATCCTCGATTTTCCTCCGGTCAGGTGGAATCTTCGGATTGTCCTGGAGTGGATGCTGTGGTGGAGAGGTTGCATCAGATTTGGGGGCAGGTGGTGGACAATTTGAAGTTGTCCCAGGAGAAGACTCAGCTTTTTGCCAACCGCCGTCGTCGTGTTGGTCCTCGGCTTTGTGTTGGGGACTTGGTGTGGTTGTCTTCTCGTTTTGTCCCTATGAGGGTTTCTTCTCCTAAGTTTAAGCCTCGGTTCATCGGCCCGTACAAGATATTGGAGATTCTTAACCCTGTGTCCTTCCGTTTGGACCTCCCTGCATCCTTTTCGATTCATAATGTTTTTCATCGGTCATTGTTGCGCAGGTATGAGGTACCGGTTGTGCCTTCCGTTGAGCCTCCTGCTCCGGTGTTGGTTGAGGGTGAGTTGGAGTACGTTGTGGAAAAGATCTTAGACTCTCGTGTTTCCAGACGGAAACTCCAGTATCTGGTCAAGTGGAAGGGATACGGTCAGGAGGATAATTCTTGGGTCACTGCCTCTGATGTTCATGCCTCCGATCTTGTCCGTGCCTTTCATAGGGCTCATCCTGATCGCCCTGGTGGTTCTGGTGAGGGTTCGGTGCCCCCTCCTTGAGGGGGGGGTACTGTTGTGAAATTGGATTCTGGGCTCCCCCGGTGGCCACTTGTGGAATTGAACTTGTGTGCATCATCCCCTCTGTTCACCTGCTCCTATCAGGATGTGGGAGTCGCTA
The DNA here is from genome assembly GCF_051348905.1 of Ranitomeya variabilis. NCBI lineage: Eukaryota > Metazoa > Chordata > Amphibia > Anura > Dendrobatidae > Ranitomeya > Ranitomeya variabilis. Next base: position 104,248,212 of record NC_135233.1, read on the forward strand.
TATAACCTTGCTCCTCTGTCAGTTTCTTGCCGGTCAACAATGTAATCAGTAGCCTTTCTGTGCATGTTCCTGCTACTAGACAACTCCCAGCTAAGTTGGACTTTTGTCCTTGTGTGTTTTTGCATTTTGTTCCTGTTCACAGCTGCTGTTTCGTTACTGTGTCTGGAAAGCTCTTGTGATCGGAAATTGCCACTCTGGTGTTATGAGTTAATGCTAGAGTCTTAAAGTAATTTCTGGATGGTGTTTTGATAGGGTTTTCTGCTGACCATGAAAGTGCCCTTTCTGTCTTCCTGCTATCTAGTAAAGCGGACCTCGATTTTGCTAAACCTATTTTCATACTACGTTTGTCATTTCATCTAAAATCACCGCCAATATATGTGGGGGCCTCTGTCTGCCTTTTGGGAAAATTTCTCTAGAGGTGAGTCAGGACTGTCTTTTCCTCTGCTAGGATTAGGTAGTTCTCCGGCTGGCGCTGGGCATCTAGGGATAAGAAACGTAGGCATGCTACCCGGCCACTTCTAGTTGTGCGGCAGGTTTAGTTCATGGTCAGTATAGTTTCCATCTTCCAAGAGCTAGTTCTCATATATGCTGGGCTATGTTCTCTCGCCATTGAGAATCATGACAGGTAGCTTAAACTTTTTGGCTCTTTACATTTTTGGGTTTCTGAGTATGTTATAGGTGTGGGTCATTAATTGTAATTGCCTTTGGAATACTGGATCCTAGAACATGAGTAATATAATCCTCTGAAATGAGATGAAGGTACTGATAGCTTCATCCATTTAGGCATTAGTATACTTTGAAAGCATAGACCTTTCCAAAATGTTTTATCATCCACAAAGACATGTCAGTAGATCACATCATACTCTGCAGATTTCTAAATCCATCATGGAGAGCACCGAAAACCATTTTTCATCACTCAGAGATTTCCATCCGTTGGCTTAACTTATGCCAAAAGAATAAAAATTATATTTCACTGTATTAAAAATCACAGTTGCCTATTTTTTTCATAACAGGGACATTCCCCCAAAACACAAACCATGTATTTTTCTCTCTATTTCTACAATGGGAGTAAATGGACGATGTATGCAATGGCAAAGCAGATAGCTGCGTATGAGAACAGAGTAGAATAAAGGAATAGACTACAGAACTCTATATTCTGTAAATTGATTATTATATTGGTTTGAACTAGAGATTAAGCTCATAAATTTGAATTAATTTAAAATTTCACAAAATTTCAGATTCAACAGGAACCTAAATATATTTGCCAGCTGCCATTTTCCTTGATTCTTTTTAGTGCCAGAATAGAAGTTAAGAAACTGAAACAATATATATATTTCATTCACCTTGCTCTTCACTTGTCTATGTGCTATCAGTCACCTATCACTCAGTCTTCTGACTAGGCCTCATGACGTCACGTCAAGCCCAGTCAACACCAAAGGCATTGAACAGTGAAGATGGAATAGAAGACCGGAGCCACAACGAGACGAGAGCCAGCAGGGGACTGGAGTCATCACAAATGTCTTTTAACGGCAATTCAATTCGCATTGGTTACATTTGATACAAATAAAGTTTCCCTGTCAAATTCAAGCAAATCTGGCTAATTTAAATTTTTGTCAGAAACGCTCATCCTTTGAATGAATGAATTAAAACATACATCATATTAGAGGCTTACTAAAATACATCCTATGGCCTCATTCAGATGTCCGTGAATCTGTGTTTTTTTAAGGATAGAACATGTATGCTTTATAGTTTGCATGTTCGTGTTTTATTGAAGACCAAGTGATCTGCTGAAAAATGGAGACATCCGTTTTTGATCAGAGTCATGGATGCAAATTCCTCATATAAGTCTACGAGTCCATTAATAAATCACTTACAGAACTAATTGCCGTCCATGTGCTTTCCGTTACTGACGTAATGGAAAGGTGAAGGTTGCAACTTATTTATTTATTCATATAAAAAAAAATCCAAGATAAACCACTAATGGTAGAAACTGAAACACTGACCAAATACTAAGGAAAATCAGATGAAAAACAGTGATAGATATTTGTCCGATTTTTGTGTACCAGAAAAATCATCAAATGAGGCCTAAAAAACAAGAATTTCTATTCCAAAAATATGACTTTCACTAATAGAATTTCACTCTATAAATTACATCCATAGTGCCAAAATAGGCCCACTTTCAATAAGAAAAAGGAAACATGGGTCTATTAAGTATCTCAGCTTTTAGCATTTGAGTCCCTAGTTTTCATACATAAAAAGAAACACATAGGAATTTCTTTTCCGAACACATTTTAATCTTTGGTGGGATATCTTCTATTAAAATGTTATTCTTAGAGTACAAGGTTTCAGCTTCTCTTGAAGGCTATGATAAACAGTCAAAACTAGAAAAGCTCATTTTGCGCTAGAACCAACAATCTATTGAATAGTTTCTATCTAAATGTGTTTAAAGAGGTGCCATCTCAACAATCCCACAAAGCTGTGAGGACAAGCTGTCTGCAGGCCACATGTCACAGAATGCACTTTGTCCTAAGCAAACAAGTCATTCATATGCATCAAGACAGAATAATTGTATGGTATAAACCATAGTTGCCATGACACGTATAGAGCTCAAAACATGGTTCTATATCTTATATCCTAAACTTGGTTTTCAGAATCTAAACTTTCTGAAGGAACACTACAACGTCTGCAAGTATGTGTAAAAAATAATTTAGAATATTTTTTATCTCACTTTTTAATAGATAGATATAGACATATAGGTATAATAAACATAAAAACCAGAGCTGTATAATACATATTGTTATTATATTGTTATCTATCTATTTATTCATCTATCTATCTGTCTATCTATCTATCTATCTATCCTCTATCTTGTTGCCAATATATCTGTATACATGTATATCTACCTACCTCCAAAATCGATTACTTGTCGTATGTGCTAATATCGTAATGATAATACTATGTAAAATTCCTTCCTCTCCATTTCTGACCATAAAAATGACCACAATATTCTATTTTTGGTTTGATCATCTTCTCCAATATTTTTTTTTATTATTTCCAAGCTAGCGAGGTCTTGTGTCATCCAATAAATTGTGTTTTTCTTTCCAGGTTTTCGCCTCTGAATTCATCTACTACATAAATATTTTATTACCTACCTCATTGCAAAGCATAAGATTACTGCGCTGACCGTTTCCGAACTACACATAGCATTGTACAACCATTCAGTCAGCAATATATCCATTAAGCAAAAATTCCACTAGAACAAAACATACCTAATTTTACATTAATATACCATTTAGCCGGCACATCAAATTCCTTTATACGTGATTTTTCCTTAAACTTGAATTGCTCTAACAAACTGGCAACATCTGCAGCTGCTTTCAGGGAAAGACAGTTTGATGTGAATTATTTAGCAGAAAGTACCATGACCTTCGCCAACAAAGAGAGATGCTTCAAGATCTGTGGAAGAACTCCATGGGAAACAGCTAGATCATAATCGAACTAAGCGAAAGTGTTAAAATTTATTATACAAGTCATGACGAAGATGTTAAAGAAAGAACTCATCTCTTCTGTTCTACTCTTGATTAATTACAGCCATAATTTAGATTTTAGAATAAGTCTATATTTTAGGATCACACCTGTTCATTGCAGAATTTTATTTCAGGTGCAAGTAAAATACTACAGAATTCTATCATTTCCTGTGAAAAGGCAACGAAAGAAAAATGTGCACTTCAAGACCTTAAAAAGCTGAAACTTCCTAATCCCCTAAAGTCCACACTAGACTTCTTGCCTCCATGGAAACACCAAAGCATTCATCCAAGTGATTGGCCTCCAATGAATTTTAGATAAGACAGAATGGAAGGGAATTGATGTGATTTTAATGCAGAAGAAAGCGGTGGAAGGGAGGTCCACTTGGTTCATATTTGAATAAAGCAAACATGACAGACAAAAGGCTGACAGCTGTAAATGACATTGTCAGTACAAAAATTATCAGCCAGTTTACAATCTGTTTGCTTTTGTTGAACAAACAGAATGTGTGTGGCATCCTTTGGATTCGTGAATGGCAGAAATACTTGCAGGCTCCAGAGAAAGCCTGATATCTGCTCTTCCCCATCCATGCCCCTATTAGATAGCCATTTGACAGTCTCACTGAAAAGCAATTTTGCTCCCTTTTTCTTCTCCCTCTCCTTTTTCTTTTTCTTATGTTTTTTTTCTTTCTTCTGAGACAAGCACTAAAAGTTCGGAATAGACATTGGCTTTTTGTACCAGTGACCTGAATTATGTTACTTGTGTTGAGCTGAACACTAATGTGTCTGACATTCCGATTTACCAACTTTCAGTAACCAAGTGAATACGGCAGACAACATTCTTCATTTTTCTTATTCTGTATAACAAACAGCACAATGGAGCCTCGGACCAGTTGCCACGTTTACATTGTTGATAAAGTCCCCCCCCCCCCCATTCGCTTTGCTTTGAACTTGTCAAACTTTCCTGGGAGTAGGAAGAAAAATAATTTCATTTAAAAAAAACCCATAATGTGTTTATTTGAACAGTTCAATCAAAATAAAATAATAAACATAAATAACTTAAAGTCATAATAATACCATATATATATCACAAAAAAGTAATCAATGAATTAAAGGTAATACAACATAAATAAGTCAATAAATAATAGAAAAGTAATACAATAATAATATTTTAAAATATATAATACATAGCTGAATAAATAAATAACAGCTATAACAAAGTTATCCAAACTATTATAGCAAAAGTTCTAAAATAAAGCAATGCATGTAATAATGAAATGTGTAAAATATTTAGGAAAAATAAAAATGTATACAGTTATAGCAAAATGTATAAAAAAGAATAAATGAAGAAAATGATAAAAATACGTTAAATATATCTGAAAAATAAACAAAATAAAAAACAATGTTTCTCATTTATAGCAAAATGTCTAAAATAAATCAATGAAAGAAATAATAAAATGCGTAAAATAAATTACAGCCGTTATTGCACTTCATGGTCTTAAATATTAGCCTCGTACTAATGAGCTCAGAATCTAGACATAGTAAAACATTTATGGAAAGCATTTGTGTGGTCTTGGCCTAATCCCCGCTGCATTCTCTGTTCTGTGATAACTTATACAGAAAATACATCTCATGTCCACAAACAAATGGAAAGTAAACAGAGATACTAATTATCCTCTCACTTTTGTACATGCTTGTCATTGTTAGAAAAGGAATATATGGATGTGTCCGTGCCTGCATTTTACGTTGCCATAGGCGGTATGAAAATAATCGCTTCCATGCCTATTAATTTTACCCTTTGAAAACAGAGAATGCACCACAAGAAAACAAAGTAAAGCCCCCTTTTCATGGACACTGGCCATGTTATTCTTAAGCTGCATGCAGAGATATGATAATCTTGTCACATAAAACTACAAATAAAATAAAAACTTTAGTTTAAGCCATTGTAAATTCAATGCTTAGTTCCAATCCTAAAGAAATAATAATAAACTATATAATAAAACATGTTTCAGTGGGCGGACGTAACTCAGCCGACTCGAGCCGAGCATTGAGAAAGAAGCCTTTTACATGTAGATAGGGCATATAGAATAGTTTCCTGCTCGTGTTTGAACAGAAGGATATAATGGCAGGTGAGTATAGTCTGTTCTTCCTAGATAAAGAGGGCATAATAATAGTAGTAAAAAAAGGGTATCGAGCGGTGGTTCCTCACCCAGTCAAGCATCAAAAACTCATTCACCCCGACAGAAAGTTTATCCAATCATTGCTAAGTGAATGACGCTAGCAGCGTTTTGCTACTCTTTTCATTTTAATCTAAATTGCTGTTTCTTTTCCTCTGATATGGCAATCGGTCATAAAGGGTTGACCATCATTAAAGCTGTTTGGTTTGGAGCGGTGTAGTGTTTGACTAAGAGGGTAAATGCAAATTTGATGAAAGAATAAGGAGAAATTTACATATCAGCTTCAGCTCACACGGAGAGAGTAAACATTCTGTTTATCTCAAGTGTCACTTTATGATTTGAGCAGAATATAAAACTGACCTTGGCCCAGTCATTGCTAAAGACATGAATGAAATATGCTGTTGTCTAAATACAATTTACTGAAGTAGAACTTGTCAGCAAACCCGAGCGGTCGGCAAACAAGGTTAAAGCGTGCAAATGCTAAAATTATTCACAGCCACAAACAGAAATTGTATGGAGCAATGCAAAGACAAATTGCAATCATTTCTATTTGCAACCTCTCCCAAACATATCACGACTTTGCACAGGTATGTGCAGCTTTAAATGTTTAGCTGCTTAATAGCAATAAACTGAACTATAAAAAACAATACATTGGTAATGATAGTTTTTACAAAGCTAAATTTAAAATATATAATTTAATACTAAAATATCTTTATTTACTTTGTAGTGATACTTAGTATGCAATAATGTTTGGGTTTTTTTTAAATGGGAGCTATCATCAGAAAATGACCTACTGATTAAATCAGGTTTTTTTTGTTAAATGCATTTTCTCAAAGTTTGGCAATTTCTTTTTGAACTTATCACAAAAAATCTGTATTAAAAATAAAAATAGAAATCTTGTAATTTTCACACTGCCAATTGCAGCTGCAGCATTTTCAGTGTTATACTTTTTTGTTTTAGGAAACAACACATGTACATAGCAACAATGGTCAGACGCTGACCATATTTTTATATTTAAGTGTTTAATGAGCATTTGCAAAGATCATTGTGAAGGGAGGGGAAGCAGTGTCAGTTGTGACATCACCTATTGGGATTGGTGGATCCTGTGTTACAACAAAACCTCTAACTGGAAGGACAGGAAGAAGAGTTTAAAAATATCCCAGTGGCCAGTGCTTTTTCTTTATAAACATTGTGATATGGACTGAAAAAAACATTGACAATTTTCTTTTAAAAAAGAATGTATCACAAAAACCTGTTATTGAGGTTATTTTCTCATGATAGCTTTCCTTTAACCCCTTAATGACAGAGCCAATGTTGACCTTATTGGCCAAGCCAAACTTTACAAATCTAACCACTCTCACTTTATCAGATAATAACTCTGGAACACTTCAACGTATCCCATTGATTCTGAGATTGTTTTTGCATGACATATTGTACTATATGATATTGGTAACATTTATTTGATATGATTTGTGTTTATTTGTGAAAAAAAAAAGGAAATTTGGCAAAAATTTTGCAATTTTCAAACTTTAAATTTTTATGCACTTAAATGAGGAAGTTATGTCATACAAAATAGTTACTAAATAACATTTCCCACATGTTTACTTTACATCAGCACAATTTTTGAAACATATTTTTTTTATTAGGAAGTTAGAAGTGTTAAAAGTTGACCATCGATTTCTCATTTTTTAAAAAAAATTTACAAAACCATTTTCCTTAGAGACCACATCAAATTTGAAGTGACTTTGAGGGGCCTATATGACAGTAAGTACCCAAAAGTGACACCATGCTAAAAACTACCCCCCTCATGGTGCTTAAAACCACATTTAAGAAGTTTATTAACCCTTTAGGTGTTTCACAGGAACTGAAGCAGTGTGGAAAGAAAAAATGTACATTTAATTTTTTTCACTAAAAAAGTTACTTTTTCATTTTCACAAGGGTAACGCTGGAAAATAGACCCCAAAATTTGTTGTGCAATTTCTCCTGAGTACACCAATACCTTTTTTGTGGCCAAAATCTGTTTGTGCTCATGGTAGGGCTCAGAAGGGAAAGAGGGCCATTTGACTTTTTGAATGTAAAATTTGCTGGAATAATTAGCGGACATCTTGTTGCATTTGGAGAGCTGTTGAGGTGCCTAAACAGTGGAAACCCCACACAACTGACCACCTTTTGGAAACCACACTACTCAAGGATTTTATCCAGGGGTATAGTGAGCATTTTGATCCCACAGGTACGACACAGAATTTGATAACATTAAGTCGTCATATTGAATATGTCGCCATTACTGCTTATCGCAAGTGCTCGCTATTTCAGCTTGCATCGGGTATTTGTATATGCACTGAATATTGCGTGTGCTCAAGAGACATGTTTGAGTCCCTGCCTGCATGCTTTGTGGCTGTTAGTTTCCAAAAAAAACATGCAGGGATCTGCGATACTCTGTGCATACCTGAGCACTTGATGCAAATGTGTGTAGCGAGCACTTGCACTCAGCACTAACCATCATATCATAATTTTTTTTAGTTTTGAAAAAACCCCAATTCTAACCTAAACCTCAACCCTAGCCCAACCTTAACCCTAGCCCTAACATGAACCCCAACCCTAACACCAACCCTAACTCCAAACCTAACCCTAAACCTAACCCTAACTCTAACCATAACCACAACTGCAAAGAATGGAAAATATATACATATATTTATATATATATACCGGTATATAATAATTTTTATCTAACTGTGGGGGTGACATTGGGGATTTTATTTACTATTTTTTTCCTTTTGATCACTGTGATAGGGTCTATCACAGTGATCGAAAGGAACCGATAGGAAAAATGTCCTATTGTTGCCTGGCAATGGCTGGCAGATCTCAACGAGCACTCTGCACACGCACCTGCCATTTTTGTTCAGGAAGATGATACCAGGCTAGCTGATGGATCAGGAGAGTCCAGAGATGGCGGAGGTACCCGGGGTGCCTCAGGGGACATCATTTCTCTCTATTCTGACATGTATATCATGTCAGAAGAGAGAGAAATTATTATTCACTGAATAATGGGGATCACATGATTGGGGACTGGAAAATCCGACCTGATCATGATCTGCGGGCTCTCAGCTACCCCGGTAGCTGAGATTACAGAGTTTTTCTGAGTCTGGGAGGTGCTGCAACCTTTTTCCCAACTGCTGTTTTAAAATGGCGATGAGGGAATAAGTACCCTTAGCGGACGCTGTTTTAATGCATATCGGCGGTTAAAGAATAACTAAACTTTTTTACATTTTATATTTTGTTTTTTATTTAATTGGAAGCAGATTGATGGAAGTCCAGGGCTTGATTGCTAAAAAATGCCCCTGAGAATTACTCAGCTAAGAAGTCAAAAATGTACAGTTTCTGCCTGTTTGCACACACAAAGCGGAGGATGAATACAATAGAAAGCGTATGCTTATTTTTTCTATTGTATCTCTACTTTCTGTGCATGCTTAAGCAGGAATGGTCTCTTGAGCTGCACATAGTTCAGAGCATTTTCAAGTGATCAGTGGGGATCTAAGGACCCTGACCTCATAAATTTATTTATTATTATTAAAAGGACAAAATATAAAAAGTGGTAACAGAGGTTTAGTTACTGTTTAAATGCACATCTGTACCTAGTATCTATTGGACAGTTTGGAAGTTTACATATTAAAACAGAGCTCTGACTGTGACAAAGAATGCATTCTTCTGTAACTGGCGTCTAAGAGGCAACCTATCTTCTTATAGAAGGAGACATGCCTGACATGCCTGTGTAAGGAGAATTATAGGCCATGTAGTATTTCTCTGGGAAATTAAATTAAATTAATACCCAAGAGAACCATTGAATGGCCTATAAGTCTCCTTACAAAGGCATGTTAAACTCCACAAAGACGAGATGTTACCCCTTGATCCCCGTCAGAGGATTCTCATACAGCTACTGTATATTAGCTACATTATTATGCTCTGAGGAGGGGAAACACCACGAAACATACAGTACAGACCAAAAGTTTGGAAACAACTTCTCATTTAAAGATTTTTCTGCATTTTCATGACTATGAAAATTGTACATTCACACTGAAGGCATCAAAACTATGAATTAACACATGTGGAATTATATACTTAACAAAAAAGTGTGAAACAACTAAAAATTTGTCTTATATTCTAGGTTGTTCAAAGTAGCCACCTTTTGCTTTGATGACTGCTTTGCACAATCTTGGCATTCTCATGATGAGCTTCAAGAGGTAGTCACCGGGAAGGGTTTTCACTTCACAGGTGTGCCCTGTCAGGTTTAATAAGTGGGATTTCTTGCCTTATAAATGGTGTTGGAACCATCAGTTGTGTTGTGCACATCAGTTGTGTTGTGCAGAAGTCTGGTGGATACACAGCTGATAGTCCTACAGAATAGACTGTTAGAATTTGTATTATGGCAAGAAAAAAACAGCTAAGTAAAGAAAAACGAGTGGCCATCATTACTTTAAAAAATAAAAGTCAGTCAGTCCGAAAAATTGGCCAAACTGAAAGTGTCCCCAAGTGCAGTGGCAAAAACCATCAAGCGCTACAAAGAAACTGGCTCACATGAGGACCGCCCCAGGAAAGGAAGACCAAGAGTCACCTCTGCTTCTGAGGATAAGTTTATCCAAGTCACCAGCCTCAGAAATCATAGGTTAATAGCAGCTCAGATTAGAGACCAGGTCAATGCCACACAGAGTTCTAGCAGCAGACACATCTCTACAACAACTGTTAAGAGGAGATTTTGTGCAGCAGGCCTTCATGGTAAAATAGCTGCTAGGAAACCACTGCTAAGGACAGGCAACAAGCAGAAGAGACTTGTTTGGGCTAAAGAGTCCAGCGCTAGAGTCCATGGTTCAAACCCCACCAAGGACAACATCTGCAAAGAGTTTGTATGTTCTCTCCGTGTTTGCGTGGGTTTCCTCCGGGTTCTCCGGTTTCCTCCCACATTCCAAAGACATACTGATAGGGAATTTATATTGTGAGCCCCAATGGGGACAGCGATGATAATGTGTGCAACCTGTAAAGCGCTGCAGAATATGTTAGCGCTATATAAAAATAAAGATTATTATTATTATTATAATATCTTTGGTTCCAACCATCGTGTCTTTGTGCGACGCAGAAAAGGTGAACGGATGGACTCTACATGCCTGGTTCTCACAATGAAGCATGGAGGAGGAGGAGGTGTGATAGTGTGGGGGTGCTTTGCTGGTGAAACTGTTGGGGATTTATTCAAAATTGAAGGCATACTGAACTAGCATGGCTACCACAGCATCATGCAGCGGCATGCTATTCCATCCGGTTTGCGTTTAGTTGGACCATCATTTATTTTTCAACAGGACAATGACCCCAAACACACCTCCAAGCTGCGTAAGGGCTATTTTACCAAGAAGGAGAATGATGGAGTGCTACACCAGATGACCTGGCCTCCACAGTCACTAGACCTGAACCCAATCGAGATGGTTTGGGGTGAGCTGGACCGCAGAGTGAAGGCAAAAGGGCCAACAAGTGCTAAGCATCTCTGGGAACTCCGTCAAGATTGTTGGAAGACCATTCCCTCTTGAAGCTCATCATGAGAATGCCAAGAGTGTGCAAAGCAGTCATCAAAGCAAAAGGTGGCTACTTTGAACAACCTAGAATATAAGACATATTTTCAGTTGTTTCACACTTTTTTGTTAAGTATATAATTCCACATGTGTTAATTCATAGTTTTGATGCCTTCAGTGTGAATGTACAATTTTCATTGTCATGAAAATACAGAAAAATCTTTAAATGAGAAGGTGTGTCTGTATATCTGCAAATCGAGAATTTGGTTTGGCTTTTATGTTAAGTCATGTGGCAAGGCACGCTGAAGGGTCAATATTGACTTTTAGGACTCCTGCTTTCAAGTAGGTGGCACTAGAGTTCATGTCTAGAGCAAAATGAAGGAGTATTTTTAGCAGTTGATACTTTGGTGTTTTGCACCTAGAGGCTTGTGAGCCCCAATACAAAATCTGTAGCATAGCCTTTCACATACCATGTGCCATTTATAATACTGATGTCTTCTATTTTGTCTCCCCAGGAACACAGATCTTGGTGCGGCTACTGCATTTGCAACTCTTAAGGTACCTTCACACTGACCAACTTTCCAACGATAACGATAGCGATCCGTGACGTTGCAGCGTCCTGGATAGCGATATCATTGTGTTTGACACGCAGCAGCGATCTGGATCCTGCTGTGATATCGTTGGTCGGAGCTAGAAGTCCAGAACTTTATTTGGTCGTCAGATCAGCGTGTATCCTTGTGTTTGACAGCAAAAGCAACGATGCCAGCAATGTTTTACAATGGTAACCAGGGTAAATATCGGGTTACTAAGCGCAGGGCCGCGCTTAGTAACCCGATATTTACCCTGGTTACCATTGTAAAAGTAAAAAAAAAAACAGTACATACTCACTTTCTGATGTCTGTCACGTCCCCCGGCGTCCGCGCTGCTGCTCAGAGCTTCCTGCACTGACTGTGTCAGTGCCAGCCGTAAAGCAAACCACAGCGATGACGTCACCGCTCTGCTTTAGGGCCGGCGCTTACACAGTGCAGGGAAGCGGACGCCGGGGGACGCGACAGGCACCGAAATGTAAGTATGTAGTGTTTGTTTTTTTTTACATTTACACTGGTAACCAGGGTAAACATCGGGTTACTAAGCGCGGCCCTGCGCTTAGTAACCCGATGTTTACCCTGGTTACCCGGGGACTTCGGCATCGTTGGTCGCTGGAGAGCTGTCTGTGTGACAGCTCTCCAGCGACCACACAACGACGAAACAGCGACGCTGCAGCGATCGGCATCGTTGTTTATATCGCTGCAGCGTCGCTTAATGTGACGGTACCTTTAGAGCTATTTGAATGCCATATGTGCTCAGGTGTTTTTTTTCTTTGCTCTTAGATTCCCCCATAAAAGCCAGTATGGCCAAGGCACATATTGATGGGACCAAAGTGGCAGAGACAGAGGGGAAGGAGGATTAACCAGTTGACTACTGATTAGTATATTTTTTAAAGCATTTCCTTTAAATAATAACTACCATTCCTCAGAATAACCTATAATAATCTTTAATTTTGTATTCTGTGTCTCTGTTTGAATGGAATAAATCTCTTTATGGAACACCAGCAATATAACTTTTAAATATAAAGTGGGACCCAACATAAAGGGGTTGTCCGGTCAAGAATGACAAGGCTGCAGTCACTCTGTGTGACTGCAGAGTTGTGAATTCTCCCAGCACAATCCAGGAACGGCTGTCAAGTATATAATACGCATACTCCCAGCCATAACACCCGTCTAACGGGCACTACCTCGCTCAGTACACTTGTATTGAACAAAGCTGCACCCCCGAGATGGGTTCTGGCTGGGAATATGCACATCACGCACTTTATTACCATTCCTGGCACAGACCCCGGTGTATCCTTGCAGTGCACAGTGCATGCGCTTGGAAGATTCACAAGTCTGCAGTCACACAATGTGACTGACTGCAGACGTGCATTCTAGACAGCACAACCCCTTTAATTTTCTTAACATAGAAAGTATTTATCCTAAAATTATAATCAGACTAATGGTCAGATTATATAGAACTAACAAATTACATAGCTCATCTGGATTCATTTCAGTCTCTGACCCCCAACAATCTACTTTCCCAATGTCATACGCAAACATACACACACTAGGGCCAACAGCATAAAAAAATCTACTAGTATGTAGAATGTATGCAAGTGAGATAATATGCAAATTCCATTTACAGTTAGTTCTTAGATTTTAACCCACAATGTTGGTCATACAATATTATCTTATAATATTCACATGATGTATTTTAATTTGGGGTTTCTCTGATATCACATGACAATGTGTCTTTGATTTCCCAGTACCATGTTTTCTAGTGTAACACCAACTTTTCTGGATGACATCATGTAGTTATCATAGAAGGTTTAAACTGTACTAGCAAATGCAACAACGGTATGCATGTCATGTCACCTTTCAGAGGAAAGCGTCAATGTATCTAATTTCCTGCTATGGCTTCTTATACACTAGCGTCGGCCCGACGTGCTGACACGCATTGTGAAAGTAATGCCCGACGTGTGCAGCGGAAGCAGTCTTATGACGCTTCCGCTGCCCCATTGTAATGTCCGGGGAGGAGGGGGCGGAGTTTTGGCCGCGCATGCGCGGTCGAAAATGGCGGACGCGACGCGCAAAAAAAGTTACATGTAACTTTTTTTGTGCCGACGGTCCGCCAAAACACGACGCAACCGTCGCACGACGGTTGCGACGTGTGGCCATAAGTCACAATGCGTCGCTAATGAAAGTCTATGGGTAAAAAACGCATCCTGCAGACAACTTTGCAGGATGCGTTTTTTCTCATAAACGACACATTGCGACGTATTACAAACTACGCTAGTGTGAAAGTAGCCTAATATGGAGTTTGGAGTCCAGCTGGCGGTTCGGCTCACTGAATGACAGCTATCTCTGTTTAAACACCAACACAATGAAGGCTGTGAATCACTGATAAGACCACCCACTGGACTCCTAAAGCCAGAATAAATTCCTTTTTATACTGAATATTTTTCTGCAAAACTGAATATCAACCTATTTTCTCTTGCTCTAAATAGCATGCTGCCCACTGATCCTATTAAATACGCAATGTGACAAGTGTCCTTTACGGATCATTTGAAACCTTTTATTATATATACATATTTTTTTTTATAAAAAATAGTATTACTTTTAAATATGTTTTATACAGAATAGCTTTCCGCCGCTTTCTAATTGTCCAGACTATCTGATATTCTGTCATCAGACTTTTTAGATATTGTATTAAAGAATATGTATTTTCCAATATTATAAAAATTTAGTCAGAGCATTCACTTTTGCTCATCAGTATTCCCCATTGTGGCTTCAATCCTATACAGGTGACAAAGAATATATGTGATAGCGAGGGACATTTTTCAATACGTTTTAAGAAAAGTAACAATTCTGCTGCTTTTCTGTGAAAGTGAATTTCTTTCAACTGACAGTTTAATATTATTCATGATTTGATATGGGAAATGCTTTTACACAAAGTCTGTATTAAATGGTCAGCAGACCAAGTAGTTTATCATTTAATAAAATCTGTGCAGATATGTAATGCAAAATGATGACTACGCTGTTGGTAACTTATAGATCCGCAGTGACCTCCAGTGGCCAGGAACACCATAGATCTTCCGAAGCGCAGTGGGGGTCCTATACATAAGAGGTAATCCTTTTTATATACTCCAAAACCACATTCAATAGCAACAGCTGGATTTAACCCACATTAAAGGGTAATGAAAAAAATTGTCTATTAAGGTATGTCCAACATGGAATAATTCTACAAATAACCAACTAAATATAACAAATCAAGGTTTCAGACACTAATAGCAATGGAATAAGACAAGTGGCAAGTTATTTGGATAGTTTGACCGAGCAGACCACAGTGTGCAGTGACTGTTACGTGATTCCTAGACGAGTGCCAGTCATATATTCTTCTTCTGCAGTCCAATTGGCTTGTGCTGTTTGTTAACTCATGATTTGTGTATTTATAGGTAGCTGCTTAGGAGCAACATTTGGCAACTCTAATTTTTATGTTATTGTGAATAACTAGCTGTCATTATTAGAATTGCTACAGTGCATAAAGAAGCATTCCTCCCATTAAAATTTTTATCCTCTTAATATATTGCAATCATCATATAAAAAAGCACTGTGTAATTACAGTTGCTCATTTTGCCTTTCTACCTAGTAAATTTATCTCTTTTCTCTGCTCTACGTCGAAACAGGAAGTCTCTTTTCCCTGCAGAAATCATTCCCTCTTCAACTTCTCACCCAGCAGCACACCCCCCCACCAGGGACTTTTACAGTGATGACTCATACAGAAAAAAAATACTGTTTCTACATAGAGCATAGAAGGATTAAGCAATTCACCGACAGAGCACTATTTCGAGCGATAGAATAAATGACCACAATAAAACTTAACATTTACTAATATTTTAAATAAAAAATACACAATACAACATACCCACGACCTAAAATCACATGTGGCTGCAAAGATACAGGGTGCACGAAATCCCTGATGCAACAACTATCTGTACCCTACCTTGCCGCAGAGGTTGGCACCCTAAATCCTGCGCAATGGCGCCCCCGCTCAATGTAGGCTCTCCCTAACTGACCCTAATAGGCCCTATCGTGCAGAAAAACAGATCAAACAGCAGACCATGCAATTCAGACAAACAAATAATAATCGTCACTACAGGTAATGTGCTCCTATATTGCACAAAGGCCTGTGCAAAAAATAGCGTGCTTCGTTAAATTATAAAGATATTGCACACTTAATTAATTATTGCACATATCCCCAATGGCCCGTTCAAACAAGTGTGTTTACGTATATTCACTAATTATTGCACATACTCCATATAATTGTATAAAATTCTGCACTGTGCCTAGATACATCCTGCCTACCTGCGGGGGTTGGCACCCTACAATCCTGCGCAAATGGCGCCCCGCTAAGCTAGTCTGTTTTTAATTGGGTGATGTCATAGACTTAATTGAAAAGAGAAGAATTATCTGGGTAGAAAGGCTGATGATGACTGCAATATGGAAGATGCAGGCTTTGATGAAATTGCATTTAAAGAGGGCTTAGTGCCCTTTTGCCTTCTAAGGAGACTGTAGAATTAAAAAAATAAATTACAAAATCCTTATGCTCATCTTTCCACTCACTTTCACGGCTACTGCGCTCCTCACCATCACCTGTCCTTTTAACATCTAATGATCCCCATAGCTTAGGCTGAAATCACCAGGTCTCTCAGTTGGGACATCTGGCTCTGATGAGGTGCAAGATGCTTCTGCGCATGCATGCACAAGATCATGGCACATGTCATAACATCACGACGTCACAAATTTTGACTGATCTACACATCTCTAGTAGTCACTTTTTATGGATCTGGGTAAAGTTGCATTAATAAGTGTGGCTTTACTAGGAACCTAACGCTGCAAAATACTATAAGCATTGTCAATATATTCTAAGGCTTTGACTAGAAATGGATCAGAATTTGTGAATGGAATATTCAGAAGAGTAGCTTACATGTAAGGTTGTGAGTAGCATGTATATCATACCCATTGCTCTTTCCCTTCTCCTATTTAAGAACGAATGGATCCCACTAAAAATATTTCACGAATCCGTACATTCCTAAACCAAGAATCTGCAAAAATCCTAGTCATGCCCTCATCATCTCCCGCCTTGACTACTGCAACCTCCTGTTCTGTGGCCTCCCCTCGAACACTCTCGCACCCCTCCAATCTACAGTATTCTAAACTCTGCTGCTCGACTAATCCACCTGTCCCCCCGCTATTCCCTGGCCTCTCCCCTCTGTCAATCCTTTCACTGGCTCCCCATTGCCCAGAGACTCCAGTACAAAACCCTAACCATGATATACAAAGCCATCCACAACCTGTCTCCTCCATACATCTGTGGCCTCGTCTCCCTGTATTTACTTGCACGCAACCACAGATCCTCACAAGCTCTCCTTCTCTAATCCCCTCTTATCTCCTCTTTCCACAATCGCATACAAGATTTCCCCTCGCACATCACCCCACTCTGGAACTCTCTACCACAACATATCAGACTCTTGCATACCATCGAAACCTTTAACAAGAACCTGAAGACCTACATCTTCCGACAAGCCTACCACCTGCAGTAGCCACCAATCGACCAAACCACTGCACGGCCAGCTCTACCCTCACCTACTGTATCCTCACCCATCCCTTGTAGATTGTGAGCCCTCACGGGCAGGGTCCGCTCTCCTACTGTACCAGTTGTGACTTGTATTGTTTAAGATTATTGTACTTGTTTTTACTATGCATACCCCTCCTCACATGTAAAGCGCCATGGAATAAATGGAGCTATAATAATAAATAATAATAAATAATAATAATACACCTTTCTCACTAATTTTAGCAGCAATTAGGCCACTAGAGTTACTGTTGTCTATAATTCATTTTCTTGCACATTTAAATTAATATCATGTAAATAAAGTTATTGGAGGTTAATGAAGATACACTAACCAGCAAAAGGGTAACAATGTTTTGAACTTTTGACTTTCTGGCTCCATATCTCACCATCCACTGCTGCTTTGAATTTGAGACTACCATCACTATGTAGACAATCATTTTAGCTATCTCATACATATATTTGAATTGCAACTATTTAGCTTATTATTAGTTATTCAGATTCTTGTCCTGTAACTGCATTGTTAAGTTTTTTCTCAGTGTGTTATCAGGTCACTTTTTAGAATCGAAGTGCAGCCATGAAGATTTCCCGAAAAGTGAGAAACATCATCCATCTCATTGACAGTGGTCTCTCTGCCAAGAATTTAGCCAAACTGCAACATGTGAGCCATCGCAGTTGAAAGAATACGAAATGCTGTCCATCCATCCATTCACAAGCCAAGAGGTGGACATCCAGACAAAATATCGGAGTCAACAAGTTGTCTCATCGCAAGGTCACGAGGTGGCTCATATGCTTTGCAATAGTGAAATCACAGATGTCCATGCAAGCACCCAATTCTGGAATGGTGGCCCTAAAAAAGGTGAAGAAGCCTCAACTTTAATATCATCATAAGAAGCGTTGACTTGAGTTTGTAAAAAAGTATGAAAAGTGGGCAGTATAGGATTGAAACAGGTGATTTGGAGCAATAACATTAAAGTCAATAGACTAGGCTCTGTTGGGCGCAAATGGGTTTGGAAGAAACAAGGGGAAAAGGGGCTAATGGATCGAGAAATTGAAGGAACTGTAAAGTTTGTTGCAGGAAGCCTGATGATTTGGGGTTGTCTCACAGCCAGATGCTTTGGATTCTTGACCAGGATTGATGCTGGTCTCAATGCTAAGCTATATGGGACTATACTACAAGATGAGTTATTTCGTACACTCGAGTACTATGGTTATGAAGAGAATCACATAGTGTTCCAGCAGAACAATGACTAGGAGCATATGTCGAGATTGGCAAAGAAATGTATCAATGACAATGAAGTAGAGGTGTTGGATTGGACTCCGCAGTCCCCATTAACCCAATTGAATACTTGTGGGTGGAGTTGAAGAAAAGTTGTTGGGAACGTGTAGAAGACACCTGGGATCAGATTTCAGTACACACATGCTTAAATCTAATAGAGAGCATGCCCAGATGGATTCAGGCAATGTTAAAAGCCAAAGTTGAATTTAAAAACTGCTAACAAAATAATAAAAATTGAAATTTAGATTTTTAGGAGCAGAACAGTAACTATGCAGTGACATGACAAGAATCTGCATAACTAATCATATGCTAAATAGTTGCAAGTCAAATTTATGCATGAGACAGACCAGATGATTGTCTATAAAATGATGGTAGTGTCACGTTTTAAGCAGCAATGGATGGTAAGATAAGGAGTCTGAAAGCCAAAAGTCAAACATTGTTACCCTTTTGCTTGTCGATGTATGTAGAGTTTGTACAGTGTCTGCTTCTTCTTCTGTTCTCACTTCTGATGGACTGTCGGATTCCCAGCAAGTTTCGCAGCTGTGACCTGCCTGTTAAAGCGATTGTCCGGGCTAAAACAAAACTTACCCTTGGGCTTTGATCCTATAAACAATAACAATATAAGTGATACTCATCCACCTGGATCCAGCTCAAGGAGCTCCAAAGTCTGCCCTGACAGGTAAAGAGGAGATATAACTGTTCCACCTGCAGTAGCATCTTTGCGGCCTGTGATTGGCTTCAGTGGTCAGGTGACTTTAGCATCTGGCCATCGGATGTTATTCTGATGATGCTCGCCTAACCCCTGTAGTTAGTCACAGACTATAGCATTCCTGATGCTAGTAGAAAAGTGACATCTCCACTTCCTGTGTCAGCACATGCTATGGAGCGACCTGCACGGGATCCAGGTGGGTGCCAATAAGTGAGGTTCAATTTGGTATTTATTACATCTCCAAGCCCCTGAGCAACCTTTTTTTTGCCTGGACAACAGCTTGAGTTAAAATAAGACACAATATTTTCTAGGTTCTTGAATTGGTGGAAGAGAAAGTTTTCAGGTAATTTATGTTTTAAGTATGATTTTATTCAAATATATGGCCTGAGAGTAAAGCAATTTGTCTAATAGGCTTTTTTAATTATAAGCCTATAAATATGATATTTCACTGGCGATGAAGACATGGATCATACATAGTCTGGTCTTTTCTGTAGTAAAATATGGATGTGAAATCTGGACGATAAAGAATCAAGACATAGGAAGAATCAATGCCTTCAAAATGTAGTGCTGGAGAAGGATGCTATCAATACCATGGACGACAAAAAGGACAAACAAATCAATTTTGTAACAAATCAAGCCAGATACGTCACTTGAACCAAGGATTGCTAAGCTACGACTTGCCTACTTTGGACACATCTAACAAAGAGAGGGATATCAAGGTTGGAAGAATAGGAGAAACAAGGCAAAGATGTAAACTAGCAACTCGATGGCTTGATATAATCAAGATAACGATGGAGAAGACCTGGTTGACCTATCTATGCTTACACAAGATCAATTTTCCTACAGAGCGTTCATCCATCAAGTTGCCATAGCTTGAGACTGAGCTGAAGACTGATAATAATAATAATTATAATAATAATAATATGGGTCCTAGATTTCTGAAGAGGGCATTTTGATCCAGGGATTTATTCACACTGTCTTGGAGTCAGGAAGCTACTGAGGAAAGTGTCATCTGCCTCAGTTATCAGGAAGCAAAGCATTATGTTTCGGCTATGTAATGCACCTGCTGAGTGGGAGGCATGAAAGAGATCCACCTATATCAATTTTATAGTGCCAAAAAGGATATATGGAGAATATTTTTTTTCTGAAACATTTTTCCACTGATTTTAAAATGTCCACAGTTTTTCTTCCACTACATTAATTTGTACTTTTTTTCTGATTTGCATACAAACATCTGTCATCTGTATAATATTTTGCACACAAATTTTACACTCGACAATGCCATTGCTGAAAGCAATTAAGGGGTTTTTAAAGTATTCAATTACCTCAGGTAATTTATAGAAATGAACATTTTTTTTTTTACACACAATGTTCAAGGTTGTAGGCAAGACAATGAGACAGATTTACTAAAACTGTTAAAAATAAAAAAAAAACTACTTTTGGTGCCAATAGTGA
Organism: Ranitomeya variabilis; assembly: GCF_051348905.1. NCBI lineage: Eukaryota > Metazoa > Chordata > Amphibia > Anura > Dendrobatidae > Ranitomeya > Ranitomeya variabilis. The sequence continues at coordinate 104,269,112 of NC_135233.1, forward strand.
CCAATCACAGCTCAGGTCTCATTTCTTGAAAAGCTCTGATAAACTGAAACCTGAGCTGTTATTGGTTGCTATGTTGAACGGTGAGGCTAAATGTTTCCTATGTTAAGGTAGATATATTAAATGACTGCCCGCTGAACACTCATTCGGGAAACAGTGATTCCTTTTGCCCCCACCCAATAAGATAGCATACTGAGCTCGGACAAATGTAGTCTATAAAATGCTTCTGGTGGTGTGAAAGTTCTGTGGACATGTTAACTCTTTCTTTACTGATGTGGCAGGTAAAGATACACAACACAAATTCACTAATGGGCTTAAATTACAGTCCAACAACAAAATGCAAGTAATAGACCAATAATGACACCCTTTGTATAAAAATGGTGGGAACTTAACATAACTGGACAATAAATTGAAACAACACTATCTGTAAATGGTTTTACTAAGTTTTTAAGCATTGGCTTATTGATAGGATGGCGAAAAACTGACTGATTGCTGTGCTGAGGTCTGACTGTTAGGACCCAAACTGACCCCAAGAACTGGACTGAATGGAACGGAAGTTGGAAGTGTGCGTTCATTCTTTATGGGTATGCTGGTGATAGTTGAGTACTGTACTCATCTTATAAAGAATGATTAGAGCAGACAGTGTTGTGAATTTGGATTCTGGGCTCCCCCGGTGGCCGCTTGTGGAATTGGACTTGTCATCCTCTTTCCTGTTTCACCTGGTTCCATCAGTAGTGGGTGTCGCTATTTAAGCTCATTTCTCTGGTGGTTTCTTGCCGGTCAACAATGTTATCTGATGCCTCTCAGTGCTTGTTCCTGCTTCTGACAACTACTAGATAAGTTGGACTTTTGTCCATGTTTCGTTTTGCCTATTTGTTCCAGTTCACAGCTGAAGTTTTGTTACTGTGTCTGGAAAGCTCTCGTTGATCAGGGATTGCTACTCTGGCGTTATGAGTTAATGCCAGAGTTTAAGGTAATCTCTGGATGGTGTTTTGTTAGTGTTTTTCTGCTGACCATGAAAGTATACTATCTGTCTTCTGCTATCTAGTAAGCGGACCTCAAATTTGCTAAGACTATTTTCCTGCTGCGTTTGTTGTTTCATCTGAACTCACCGTCATTATATGTGGGGGGCTACTGTCTTCTTTGGAATATTTCTCTAGAGGTGAGCCAGGTCTTATATTTCCCTCTGCTAGCTATTTAGGTCTTAGGCCAGAGCTGGGCATCTAGCGATAAATAGGAAATGCTACCTGGCTATTTCTAGTTGCGCGGCAGGCTTAGTTCATGGTCAGTATAGTTCCATCTTCCGAGAGCTTGTCCCTCTATAGGCTTGCTATGATCTCTGCCTGCAGAGATCATGACAGTTTGACCGGACTATAAAGTGTTAAAGACCCAGGTTGAGAAAGGAGAGTTATAAGAAGTCTGCTGGAATTTTTTTTTTTTTTTTTTTTGCCTCCAGTTTGCCTTGCTGCAGTCTTTTTTCTCTCTCTCCTCCTAATCTCTGTATGGCTCTGTGTGCACCTGACAATAATGGATCTTCAGAGTGTAACTGCGGGTTTGAATAATCTCATCACGAAAGTACAAAATTTACAAGATTTTGTGGTACATGCTCCAGTATCTGAGCCGAGAATTCCTTTGCCGGAGTTCTTCACAGGGAATAGAGCTAGCTTCCAGAATTTCCGAAATAATTGTAAGCTTTATTTGTCCCTGAAGTCTCGTTCAGCTGGAGACCCTGCTCAGCAGGTTAGGATTGTGATTTCCTTGCTCAGGGGTGACCCTCAAGATTGGGCCTTCTCATTGCCAGCAGGGGATCCTGCGTTGCGCGATGTGGATGCGTTTTTTCTGGCCTTGGGCTTGCTTTATGAGGAACCTCATTTGGAACTTCAGGCAGAAAAAACTTTGATGGCACTATCTCAGGGGCAAGACGAAGCTGAGGTTTACTGCCAAAAATTCCGTAAATGGTCTGTGCTTACTCAGTGGAATGAGTGCGCCTTGGCGGCAACTTTCAGAGAAGGTCTCTCTGATGCCGTTAAGGATGTTTTGGTGGGGTTCCCTGTGCCTGCAGGTCTGAATGAGTCCATGACAATGGCTATTCAGATTGATAGGCGTCTGCGGGAGCGCAAACCGGTGCACCATCTGGCGGTGTCTATGGAAAAGACGCCAGAAAGTATGCAGTGTGATAGAATTCTGTCCAGGAGCGAGCGACAGAATTTTAGACGGAAGAATGGATTGTGCTTCTATTGTGGGGATTCTACTCATGTTATATCAGCATGCTCTAGGCGTACAAAGAAGCTTGATAAGTCTGTTTCCATTGGCACCATTCAGTCTAAGTTTATTTTGTCTGTAACCCTGATTTGCTCTTTGTCATCCATTGCCACGGACGCCTATGTTGACTCTGGCGCCGCTTTGAGTCTTATGGATTGGTCCTTTGCCAATCGTTGTGGTTTTGATTTAGAGCCTTTGGAGACTCTTATTCCTCTGAAGGGGATTGACTCCACCCCATTGGCTAATAATAAACCACAATACTGGACACAAGTAACCATGCGTATCAATCCGGATCACCAGGAGATTATTCGTTTCCTGGTGCTATATAATTTACATGACGATTTGGTACTGGGATTGCCATGGTTGCAGTCTCACAATCCAGTCTTGGACTGGAGAGCAATGTCTGTGTTGAGCTGGGGATGTAAGGGTATTCATGGGGACTTACCTTTGGTTTCTATTTCGTCGTCCATTCCCTCTGAAGTCCCTGAGTTCCTCTCTGATTATCAAGACGTCTTTGACGAACCCAAGCTTGGGTCGTTACCTCCGCACCGTGAGTGCGATTGTGCCATAGATTTGATACCGGGTTGCAAATATCCAAAGGGTCGTTTGTTTAATCTGTCTGTGCCGGAACATGCTGCTATGCGGGAATATATAAAGGAGTCTTTGGAAAAGGGACATATTCGTCCATCTTCTTCTCCCTTGGGAGCTGGGTTTTTCTTTGTCTCAAAAAAGGACGGCTCTTTGAGACCATGTATTGATTATCGGCTTCTGAATAAGATCACTGTTAAGTACCAATACCCATTGCCATTGCTTACTGATTTGTTTGCTCGTATAGAGGGTGCTAAGTGGTTCTCTAAAATTGATCTTCGTGGGGCGTATAATTTGGTGCGGATCAGGCAGGGGGATGAGTGGAAGACCGCATTTAATACGCCCGAGGGCCACTTTGAGTATTTGGTCATGCCTTTTGGTCTTTCTAATGCCCCTTCAGTTTTCCAGTCTTTTATGCATGATATTTTCCGCGATTTTCTGGATAAATTTATGATAATATATCTGGATGATATTCTGATTTTTTCTGATGACTGGGACTCTCATGTCCAGCAGGTCAGGAGAGTTTTTCAGGTTCTGCGGTCTAATTCTTTATGTGTGAAGGGGTCTAAGTGCGTTTTTGGGGTCCAGAAAATTTCCTTTTTGGGGTATATTTTTTCTCCCTCTTCCATTGAGATGGATCCCGTCAAGGTGCAAGCTATTTGTGACTGGACTCAGCCCTCCTCTCTTAAGGGTCTTCAGAGATTTTTGGGCTTTGCCAACTTTTACCGCCGATTTATTGCTGGTTTTTCGGATGTCGTTAAACCACTGACTGATTTGACCAGACATGGCGCTGATGTTGCTAATTGGTCCCCTCATGCTGTAGAGGCCTTTCAGGAGCTTAAGCACCGTTTTGCCTCTGCCCCTGTGTTACGTCAGCCTGATGTGAATCTGCCTTTTCAGGTTGAGGTTGACGCTTCGGAGATCGGAGCTGGGGCAGTGTTGTCGCAGAAAGGTTCCGACTGCTCCGTCATTAGGCCTTGTGCCTTCTTTTCTCGCAAATTTTCGCCCGCAGAGCGGAATTATGATGTTGGGAATAGGGAGCTTTTGGCCATGAAGTGGGCGTTTGAGGAGTGGCGCCATTGGCTAGAGGGGGCTAAGCATCAGGTGGTGGTATTGACTGACCACAAAAATTTGATTTATCTTGAGACTGCCAGGCGCCTGAATCCTAGACAGGCGCGCTGGTCTTTATTTTTTTCTCGCTTTAATTTTGTGGTGTCATACCTACCGGGTTCTAAGAATGTTAAGGCAGATGCCCTTTCTAGGAGTTTTGACCCGGACTCTCCTGGTAATGCTGAACCCACAGGTATCCTTAGGGAGGGAGTAATTTTGTCGGCCGTTTCTCCTGATCTGCGGCGGTCCTTGCAAGAGTTTCAGGCGGATAGACCGGATCGTTGTCCGCCTGATAGACTGTTTGTTCCGGATGATTGGACCAGTAGAGTCATCTCTGAGGTACATTCTTCTGCATTGGCAGGTCATCCCGGAATTTTTGGTACCAGGGATTTGGTGGCAAGGTCCTTCTGGTGGCCTTCCCTGTCACGAGATGTGCGAGTCTTTGTGCAGTCATGTGACATTTGTGCTCGGGCCAAGTCTTGTAGTTCTCGGGCTAGCGGACTGCTGTTGCCCTTGCCTATTCCTAAGAGGCCTTGGACACACATCTCGATGGATTTTATTTCAGATCTGCCTGTTTCCCAGAAGATGTCTGTCATCTGGGTGGTCTGTGACCGTTTCTCTAAAATGGTCCATTTGGTTCCTCTGCCCAAGTTGCCTTCTTCTTCTGAGTTGGTTCCTCTGTTTTTTCAGAATGTTGTCCGATTGCACGGTATTCCTGAGAATATTGTTTCTGACAGAGGTACCCAATTTGTGTCTAGATTTTGGCGGGCATTCTGTGCTAGGATGGGCATAGATTTGTCTTTTTCATCTGCTTTTCACCCTCAGACTAATGGCCAGACCGAGCGGACTAATCAGACCCTGGAGACATATCTGAGGTGTTTTGTCTCTGCTGACCAGGATGATTGGGTTGCTTTTTTGCCATTGGCAGAGTTCGCCCTCAATAATCGGGCCAGCTCTTCCACCTTGGTGTCCCCGTTTTTCTGTAATTCGGGGTTTCACCCTCGATTTTCCTCCGGTCAGGTGGAATCCTCGGATTGTCCTGGAGTGGATGCGGTGGTGGAGAGATTGCATCACATCTGGGGGCAGGTTATGGACAATTTGAAGTTGTCCCAGGAGAAGACTCAGCGTTTTGCCAACCGTCGTCGTCGTGTTGGTTCTCGGCTTTGTGTTGGAGATTTGGTGTGGTTGTCTTCTCGTTTTGTCCCTATGAGGGTCTCTTCTCCTAAGTTTAAACCTCGGTTCATCGGCCCTTATAGAATATTGGAGATTCTTAATCCTGTTTCTTTCCGTTTGGACCTCCCTGCGTCCTTTTCCATTCATAACGTTTTTCATCGGTCGTTATTGCGCAGGTATGAGGTACCTGTTGTACCTTCAGTTGAGCCTCCTGCTCCGGTGTTGGTTGAGGGTGAGTTGGAGTACGTTGTGGAGAAAGTTTTGGACTCTCGTGTTTCCAGACGGAGACTCCAGTATCTGGTCAACTGGAAGGGTTACGGCCAGGAGGATAATTCTTGGGTCAATGCATCTGATGTTCATGCTTCTGATCTTGTTCGTGCCTTCCATAGGGCTCATCCTGGTCGCCCTGGTGGATCTGGTGAGGGTTCGGTGCCCCCTCCTTGAGGGGGGGGTACTGTTGTGAATTTGGATTCTGGGCTCCCCCGGTGGCCGCTTGTGGAATTGGACTTGTCATCCTCTTTCCTGTTTCACCTGGTTCCATCAGTAGTGGGTGTCGCTATTTAAGCTCATTTCTCTGGTGGTTTCTTGCCGGTCAACAATGTTATCTGATGCCTCTCAGTGCTTGTTCCTGCTTCTGACAACTACTAGATAAGTTGGACTTTTGTCCATGTTTCGTTTTGCCTATTTGTTCCAGTTCACAGCTGAAGTTTTGTTACTGTGTCTGGAAAGCTCTCGTTGATCAGGGATTGCTACTCTGGCGTTATGAGTTAATGCCAGAGTTTAAGGTAATCTCTGGATGGTGTTTTGTTAGTGTTTTTCTGCTGACCATGAAAGTATACTATCTGTCTTCTGCTATCTAGTAAGCGGACCTCAAATTTGCTAAGACTATTTTCCTGCTGCGTTTGTTGTTTCATCTGAACTCACCGTCATTATATGTGGGGGGCTACTGTCTTCTTTGGAATATTTCTCTAGAGGTGAGCCAGGTCTTATATTTCCCTCTGCTAGCTATTTAGGTCTTAGGCCAGAGCTGGGCATCTAGCGATAAATAGGAAATGCTACCTGGCTATTTCTAGTTGCGCGGCAGGCTTAGTTCATGGTCAGTATAGTTCCATCTTCCGAGAGCTTGTCCCTCTATAGGCTTGCTATGATCTCTGCCTGCAGAGATCATGACAAGACAGACAAATGCTCGACCTAGACTCCATTCAGACAGGACGCTTCTGAATTCTGTTCTCAGGAATAGTGAGGGTATCAACTGTCAGACCTCAGGGAGCATAATAAAATAAAACATGGCCAATCCTTCCTTACCTTGACATCTGCAATAGTCTGGTTTTTCCTGTACCCATTGGATCACTGACCCATCCCAATTAAATTTCTGGATATAGCTAATGCTGTAGCCGTATTTTCAATATACTTTTACTTTTTCCTGTACGTTTTATGGGCCAAATGTAACATTCTTCTTATAGCTTTAGACAATAGATCTGCAAAGTATGTTTGCAGAGCTCAGCACTTAATGCAGGTGCCACTGAGTCACTTTTCTTTCCCACAAGCTCTTTATCTTCTCCTTCAGCTCTCCTGTCAATCTTTTCAAGTTTTAACGAACATCTCACAAATAAACAGCAAAAACCGTAGTACTGACTAAAAAAACCAGTTAAGGTATGACAGCTGACCAGCGCTCTGGAAACCTAAATGTAAATCGAGTATAATAAGGCAGAACTGAACACAAATAGTAACAACATTTCCTTACTATTAGAAAAGTGGAATATCTTACAATTTTTAAGTATTGGTTTGCATATTTGCTTTGTTGTCACCTTTACCTTAGATATGTAAAACTTTAGTTGTCACTCCTTTGTCTAATTTATTTTTCAATAGGGAGTAAGATCTAGTGCAAAAACCTTTTGTGGAAAAAAATAATTGAGTATGACAAAATGTAACCAACACGACGTCCAACTGCTCCTGCAACAGTTTCAACTATTGGGCACTGTCGCTTCAACTCTTGCAGTGGTACTGTGGAGGGGACAGTGTCTCCAGTCATATTGGGTGGTGCCTATACAATCCATCTAATCTGGTAAAGTTTTAGGCAAATGAATGCACCCCCTCATGCTGGCTGGTGTGTGCATGAATAGTCAAATAAAAACAGTAGAAGGCGCTCCTTGTGCATATCAGCTAGTTGATTAATGATAGGGATGAGTTGATCCACACACTCACCTGTTGTGCAAGCATCAGGCACAACAATGAAAAAATCAATGCAGCTTTTTCAGCAATCCTTTGGCTCCAGCAATGCCGGTTGTTCCCTGGACTGGAAAGGCCAGGAATACAGAGGAGCAAACAATTGAAAAAACTACTAAATATTATCTAAGGTTTCACGTTTTGGATCACCTCGTGGCAATCTTCAGTAAAAATAACTTAAAAGAAAACTAACATTTCTGATATAATGGGTAGCTTAAGGGTATATTTATTGAAGTGTGTTATAACAGGTAACGTTTCTCCTTGCGGAGAGTGACATGTCAAGCCTGCCATGCTAAGGTGATGAAACTTTTAAGACTTGCAATTCTACTCTGGGAAATTAAATATGCAAATTGTCCCTTCAGAGGGAAAGAGTACTAGAACTCCAGTGCCGCCTATTGGAAGTAGCAATTCTAAAAAGTCAATATTGACCCTTTAACTAGCCTTGCCACATGACTTAGGATAAAAACCAAACCATAATCTCAATTTGCAGCCACTATGCCTCTGGGTACTGCCCCTTGTCAGTGCAAAGTGTGAGATCTGTTTTGGATGGGTGAGAGGCGTTTGATCGGATCCAAGGAGTAATGTTTCTCCTTGTGGAGAGTGACATGTCAAGCCTGTCATACCAAAAGTCTCCTCCCTTTGGCATGGCAGGCTTGATATGTCACTATCCACAAGGAGAAATGCTACCCCTTAGATGCCGGTTAGATGCATCTCACCCAGCCAAACCAGCCAAATGCTTTGTACCATGTCTGTTTGTTGTTGACTGTTTTGAATTAATGGATTTTGATAAAGATGCATTTATATTGGGCAATTATTATGAATATTCTCGATAATTAGGCATTGTAAACAGGCTACCTGTCACCCAATAAGCAAGCAAAATGTTCGTCCATCTGATAAAATGATTTTTAAAATGGTTCAAAAATCATCATTCTCAGAGGCACATTGTCCTCTAAAAACAGTACATGTGCTGCCAAAAACAATGGCAGTCTATGTTGTGCAGGAAGATCTAGTATCAATAACTTGGTGAGCATTTTAAGTGTGGTTTTGCTGTCTAAGAAGGCATTCGAACAACCAATGTTAAGCAATCATTTAGCACAAGTTGACTAGTTGAAACCTAGCCTGACGCCTTGATATCAGACATGGTTACAGAATGGCTCCATAGTAGGTCTTGTAATACTTTTTCTGATATATACAGTGTAATGATGTCTGGGCCTCACTGTTAGTACAAGTAGGTGCTCAAAGTGAAAATATCTCATAATTTTTTTTTTTTAGCCTCCTAAAGTCAGTATAAGGGCAGGTGCAGGTGAGTGTATTTTCGGTCCGAGTGCGATCCGACAAAACATCACATCGTACTCTGACCAAAGTTATTCTTTGATGCCGCACACTATGTCAGATTTTTTCTTCAAATCGTGCCAGTCCGAGGAAAAAATCACAGTATACCCGAGTTTGACCTGATATTTGGATCGCACTCGCCCATGCAAGTCAATGACTTCGTGGAAACCATCAGACTGCACTTAGTTGACATATGAGTATAGTCCAATTTCCGTTGATTGACAAAATGGAGAAGATGAAGAATTTTTTTTCTCCATTTTCTCCTCATGCAAGAGAATAGGATCACACTATGCCCACACCATGATCAAACACTGATGAGAGTGGGATTTGCATAATCAGCCCGATTCTTTCAGATGAGAGACTATAGCTCATTTGTACTTGCCCTAACAAGTGCAAAATTTTTCTATTATGTTTAGAAGTAACAGATTGCTGCAGTTAAAAAAGGACTATACAAAATACGATCACTTCTATGAAACCTAGATCCCGAGCTGTGCTTCACCAATAACTATGGGGTGCCTAAAGTGTAACATTCATAGCAATAAAGGTACCGTTACACTAAGCGACGCTCCAGTGATATAGACAACGATCCGACCTAAACTAGATCGCTGCAGCGTCGCTGTAAGGTCTCTGTAGAGACATCAAACACAGCAACTCCAGAACGATGCAGGAGCGATCCAGTGACGTAACGGTGACTCACTTCTCGTTCACTCTCCATGTAAAAACATTGCTGACATCATTGCTTTTGCTGTCAAACATGACGATACACGCCGATCTAGCGACCAAATAAAGTTCTGGACTTCTAGCTCCGACCAGCGATATAACAGCGGGATCCAGATCGCTGCTGCGTGTCAAACTCAACGAGATCGCTATCCAGGACGCTGCAACGTCACGGATCGTTGTCGTTCTCGTTGGAAAGTTGTTTAGTGTGAAGGTACCTTTAGTTATAGAGAAGAGAATCCCTGATTTAGGAACCTCTCTAATAGCCAGAGCATAAACAGAGCTATTCCAGCTTTGCTAGGCCTGCTGTTGCCATCTATGACATGATTTCTCATACATACTGTATGAATATGTCCATGCAATGGTTCTGTGTTTACTTCTTATAGAACATGTGGCTATTCTTAGCAGGAAGAATTAAAGAGACTCATTTTGAGAAGTTATTAATTGTTATGCATTTGAGATTCATGCATAAAGGAAAAAAAATAAAGAAATTTAGAGTGGTAATGTGCAAACTCATGTTGAAATTTACTCATATAGACACAATGATGCAGAGAAACATCAAATTAAGTTAAATTTCTTTTTGATGTCGACTAAGTAGGCTGAAATTATTCAATACATATTTCAATGGACATTTCAAGATTTGCAGCACAAGCCATGCCTACAAAGCCTATTTGCAAAGTAAATTTACACTGGATTTTTGACACTAGTGAAAGTTTCCTATTATATTTATTTAAAATTACAGTAGTTTACATTAGTAAAAGTTCAAACAATTAACATAAAAGATAAATAAGTGCATACAGTTTAAATTTACATAATTTCAACATGCTCCATTCATTCTTCTTTTACGTGAGTATTATTAAGGGCAATATGATTACACAATGTATTTTTACCTCCTTAAACAGCTAATAATTAAACAAAGCCAACTGTTACAGAATTATGCATTGTCCACTGTCATTCTGGCAATTGATTTAACTCAATAGCATGCTAATAATATTTTACTACTTACATTACTTTACAAGGGCTATCTGCTATGGAAACTTTCCTTTTATTAGATGGGTTCCTTAAAAATACATTTTTCCTGCTGCGACCTCAGTAATCAATTGTACACTGGGTGCACAATTAATAGGAAAGTTGTATTTATTAATTTTATTATTGATCAGCTAGAGTGCTGTCTGTCAATCCAAAAGGTTAGGAGACCTGGATATTTTAGAAAGTAAAAGTGATGTTTTGCCTGTTTTAGGAGATTATCTATGTGTGCATAATTATTGGGCAACTAACTAAAAATGTACATTTCTCCATCTCAATTGTTTATTTTTATTTGTTAAAGTAAGAATAATAACCAAACAAATCAAAATTACAAAAAAAAATCTCCGACCAATATAGCCACCCTTTTTTCAATAACAGTCATCATAAGCCTTCCATCCATGGAGACTGTTCGTTTCTTAATTTGTTGACAATTCCGCTTTTTGGGCAGCACCAACCACAGCCTCCCACACACTGTTTAGAGAGGTGACTGATTTCCTTCACTGTAAATCTCCCAATAAGAAGGGCCCACAAGTTCTCAATAGGGTTTAGGTCAGGAGATGAAGGGGACATTTCATTATTCCTTTACCTGTAGGATGAATGTGATGTTCCATTGTTCTGAGTAAAAAATACAGTTTTCTTGAAAGATGCAGTCTATTTCCTGTCCCACTGCTTGAAGAAAGTGTCTTTTAACCCCTTCACGACATGCACCATACTACTAGTACTGCTCCGCGGGAGGTGCATTTGCGCAAACCGCAGTTCTAGTACGGTGGCACGATTGCGCGGCCTCACACAGTCACTTTTCCATCACAAAGGCAATGTCATGTCGGATGCTGTTCATACCAGGGTGTTCGACAGACAGCGCTTTTGTCCATTATGTGCTCAGTGGCGTCGGCTAGATTTTATCTAGCTGGTCCGGGGTTAATTTAGCTGGTGCTCAGATTGGAAGCTAGGCCACGCCCACTGCCTTTAAATAGTTCTTCTGAACATTGGGCATCGCCGATTGTAGCTTCTGTCTAGTGCGTTGTTATCTCGGTCTGGAGTGGTGAGCTAATAGTAGGAGTATCGTTGCTGGTGGTGTATTTCCCTTTGTCTTATTTACTCCTTCCTATATTTGTATTTATTTTGCCCTGCGCATTTATAGTGTATTCCTGAGTGACTGCGGCATGGTGTATATTTTCCGTTATCCTTGTCTGTGCTAACTGTGGGTATTGGTGTATTATCTTTTCACTGGGTGGTGGGCAGTGGTTTCAGCCTAGGGTTGAAACAGGAGACAGGGTGAGGGTCGAGGCCTAGACATGCACACCATCAGTGTAAACTCTAGGTAGAGGGTCAGTCAGGATTTCCCTAGTCTGAGGGAAATTGCAGTGGCCCGGGTTATTAGCTCTTGCCCACCTAGTCTTCCCATGACATTATAATCGGCCTTAAAAAAAAAAAAAAAAAAAGGGTTTCCTTTTTTTTGTTTTGTCATGGATCCCATGACTTCCATAACCCCCCAGTTGGAGGCGCTGTCCCTACAGGTCACTGAGTTGAGGGGGGCAGTGCAGCAACAAGGACTAGCAGTATCTAATGTGCAAGCTGGAGCGACAGGTAGAGTTGCTGAGCCTAAGTTTCCTTTGCCTGAAAAATTTGCTGGGGAACGCAGTAAATTTGTTTCTTTTTGTGAAGCTTGCAAACTATATTTCCGTATGCGCCCAATCTCCTCGGGTAATGAGGCTCAGCGTGTGGGCCTGGTGTTGTCATTGTTAAGCAGGGATCCCCAAGCATGGGCGTTTTCTTTGCCATCTGATTCTGCTGCATTTGACTCTGTGGAGAGTTTTTTTTCCTTTCTTGGAAACATTTACGATGAGCCTGACAGAATGGCCCTAGCAGAATCTAAGTTACGCACTATTCATCAGGGGGAGCGAGTTGCAGAGGATTACTGTTCTGAATTTCGTCGCTGGGCAATCGATACACAGTGGAATGATCCAGCGCTGCGGAGTCAGTTTATTCATGGGGTTTCTGGAAGGGTTAAAAAAGCCCTTCTGATGTACGAGACTCCTGCTTCTCTAGATTCCGCTATGAGTCTGGTTGTCCGCATTGATCGTCGTTTACGTCAGGGGGAGCATGAGACACCGCCTATGGGAGAGGGTTTAGGTTCACGTGAGGTTGCTGCAGGTGAGCCCACGGAGCCTATGCAAATCACAGGGGTGTCACATGTGAAGCTTCGAGCCCCTGAGCTCAGGAAGCAGGGAGCCTGTTTTTACTGCGGTAAAACAGGTCATTTTATTAACATCTGTCCTCTGCTGTCTAAGAAAAACGCAACGGCGGAAAACTTCTAAGCTCAGAGGGTGTGGAGGAGACCAATCTGAGCTTATGTATATCCTCCATGGTGGTTTCTCAATGCATGCTTCCTGCTAAGGCTATTATCGCTGGCAGTGAGCTGCCAATTACTGTTTTTGTGGATAGTGGTTCTGCCACAAATCTCATTGATGAGGAGTTTGCGCGCACAGCAGGTTTTAGGATTGAAAAACTGCCTCATCCTATCAGCGTGGTCACCATCAATGCTGCTCCTCTCTCACAGGGGGAGATTACTGAGTTTGTGGCTGAGGTGAAACTCCACAATGGGGTTCTACATTCTGAGCAGGTTACATGTAAGGTGCTCAGGAATCTTCCTGCTCAGGTGGTTTTGGGTTTTCCATGGTTGTCTATGCACAACCCGGTAATTGACTGGAAAACTCAGGACATAATTCAGTGGAGCAAGTTCTGCCAGGAGAATTGCCTGGCCACATGTGTGTCTGCTGTGACTTCTAGCGTTCCAGAGTCACTTCTGGACTTTGTGGATGTGTTCTCTGAGAAGGGTTGTTCAGAGTTGCCACCACATCGGCCCTATGACTTTACTATCAGGTTTAAACCAGGGGCCAAATTGCCTAAAGCAAGGATGTTTAACATCTCCGGTCCGGAGAGACAAGCGTTAAAGGATTACATTGCTGAAAGTTTGAGCAAAGGGCACATCAGGCCTTCATCCTCGCCTGTGGCAGCAGGGTTCTTCTTCATGAAGAAGAAAGATGGTGGACTACGGCCGTGTCTGGATTGCAGGGAGTTAAACCAGATTACGGTTCGTGATCCATACACTATGCCACTGATACCAGACTTGTTCAACCAGGTGGCAGGTGCTAAGTGGTTTACCAAGCTTGACCTCAGGGGGGCGTACAACCTCATAAGAGTCTGTCAAGGTGATGAGTGGAAGACGGCTTTTAATACCCCTGAGGGTCATTTTGAAAATTCGGTGATGCCATTTGGGTTGACTAACGCACCTGCAGTATTCCAACATTTCATTAATGATGTGTTTTCGAATGTTTTGGGGAAATTCGTTATCGTGTACCTAGATGACATTCTCATATATTCTTGCGACCGTGATACTCATTTAGATCATGTCAGGCAGGTGTTACAGCTTCTCAGAGAGAATAAGCTGTATGCTAAACTTGAGAAATGTGTATTTTCTGTTCAGGAGTTGCCTTTCTTGGGTTATATTGTGTCTGCTTCTGGTTTTAAAATGGACGCCGCTAAGGTGCAAGCGGTGCTGCATTGGGAATGTCCTGATAACCTGAAAGCACTTCAGCGGTTCCTTGGGTTTTCTAACTACTATAGGAAATTTATCAAGGATTTTTCCATCATTGCTAAACCGCTAACTGACATGACTAAAAAGGGTACCAATTTCTCCGTTTGGCCTGAGGCTGCTGTGCGCGCATTTGAATTTCTTAAAAACAGTTTTGTTTCAGCCCCCATTCTTGTGCAGCCAGACGTATCAAAACCTTTTGTTGTGGAAGTCGATGCGTCTGAGGTTGGTGTGGGGGCGGTACTATCACAAGGCTCATCTTTGAGTGATTTGCGTCCTTGCGCCTATTTCTCCAAGAAACTGTCGTCCGCCGAACGTAACTACGATATCGGCAACAGGGAGTTGTTGGCAATCAAGTTGGCCTTTGAGGAATGGCGACACTTCTTGGAGGGGTCGGTTCATCAGGTTATTGTTATTACCGATCATAAGAATCTGCTGTATTTGGAGTCAGCCAAGCGTCTGTCCCCCAGGCAGGCTCGCTGGGCATTGTTTTTCACGCGATTCAATTTTGTTGTCACTTACAGACCGGGGTCTAAAAACACTAAGGTGGATGCTCTGTCCAGGTGATTCCCGGGGGGAGAGCCTTGGGAAGATCCGGTACCCATCCTCCAAAAGGGTGTTGTGGTTTCGGCTCTCACTACCGAGGTTGAGGCTGAAATTTCCGAGGCTCAGGAGGAGGTACCATCTGAGCTTCCCATCAACAAATCTTTTGTACCACTTCATCTCCGCTTAAAGGTTTTGGCAGAGCATTGTTGTGAATTCCGCTCTTGGGCTCCATCCGGTGGTTGTAAGTGGCATTTTTGTGAATTCTGTTCTTGGGCTCCCTCCTGTGGTTTTGAGTGGTATGGCTGCTTCTGGGATTTAGCATCAGCAGCTGTTTTCACTGATCGTCTTTCTGGCTCGGCTATATTAGTCTGGCCTGTTCCCTCATTCAATGCCAGTTGTCAATTGTTCCAGCCTGGAGTCACGGCTCTTTGGATTTCCCTGACACTCTGACCAGTTCAGCAAAGCTAAGTCCTTGCTTGTCCTTTTGCAGTTCACTTGTTGTGGACTTTGTTGTTCAGCACTTTCTATGTTTTGCTCTTTTGTCCAGCTTATCAGTATGAACCTATTCAGCTAAGCTGGAAGCTCTGGGCAGCAGAGTTTGCCCTCCACACCTTTAGTCAGGTGTGGAGATTTTTGCATTTCTCTGCGGTGGACTTTTTCTAGTTTTTATTACTGACCGCACAGTGTTCCGTCCTGTACTAATTCTATCTAGCTAGAAGTGGCCTCCTTTGCTAAATCTTGTTTCATACTACGTATGTCATTTCCATCTCCTCTCACAGTCATTATTTGTGGGGGGCTGTCCTATCCTTTGGGGATTTTCTCAGAGGCAAGATAGCTTTCCTGTTTCTACCTTTAGGGGTAGCTAGTTCTCTGGCTGTGACGAGGTGTCCAGGGAGTGACAGGAACATCCCACGGCTACTGCTAGTGTCTGTGTTAAGATCAGGAACTGCGGTCAGTATAGTTACCACCTGCTCAGAGCTAGTCGCATGTCGCTCCTACATCACCAGACCATAACAGAGCATCATGATGCTGTCTTGGCTGGCCACCCAGGGGTTAGAGGTACCTTGGAGTTGGTGTCACGTCGGTTTTGGTGGCCCAAGATCCGACAGGACGTGGTCTCAGCTTATACCATGTGCGCTAGGGCTAAGACACCCCGCTCCCGTCCTGTTGGCACACTCCTTCCTCTTGAGGTACCTAGTAAGCCATGGACGGAAATCTCCATGGATTTCATCACTGATTTGCCCTCCTCAGCTGGGAACACGGTCATCTTGGTGATTGTTGATCGGTTTTCAAAAGTGTCGCACTTTGTGTCTTTGCCTTCGTTGCCTAACGCTAAGACTCTGGCTCAGGTATTTGTGCAGGAGGTGGTCAGACTTCATGGGGTTCCATCTGACATCGTGTCTGATAGGGGTACTCAGTTTGTGGCAAAATTTTGGAAAGCATTTTGCTCACAGCTGGGGATCAAGTTGTCTCATTCTTTGGCATTTCATCCTCAGCCAAATGGTCAGACTGAGCGTATGAACCAAAATTTGGAACAGTACTTATGCTGCTTTGTCTCTGATAACCTGGAGGAGTGGTCTACGTTCCTTCCTTTGGCTGAGTTTGCCATCAATAATCACCACCAAGAGTCATCTGGGGAATCTCCGTTTTTTTGTGTTTACGTGCTACATCCTCAATTTTGTACTTTGAGTCAGAGGGGCTCTTCTGGCGTTCCGGAGGAGGACCAGTTAGGAGCACAATTGTCATCAGTCTGGAGGAGAGTTAAACAGCGCCTGTTGAGTGTGGGTGCTAGGTACAAACGTGTGGCTGACAGTAGGCGTGTGCCAGGTCCGGACCTGAGTGTGGATGACTGGGTGTGGTTATCGACAAAAAACATAAGACTCAAGATACCATCCCTTAAATTGGGTCCAAGGTTTATTGGTCCATTTAGGGTCGCCGCCGTCATTAACCCTGTAGCGTACCTATTGGAGCTTCCTACGGTGTATAAGATACACAACGTGTTCCACAGATCGTTGCTAAAAAAGACGGTGGGTCTTGTGGACGCGACACCTATGCCTTCTCCAGTCTTGGTGGATGGTAATTTGGAATTCAAAGTCTCCAAGGTGGTTGACTCTCGTGTAGTGCGCCGCACTTTACAGTAGTTGGTACACTGGCGTGATTATGGGCCTGAGGAAAGGTCCTGGGTACCAGCCTCGGATGTTCATTCGGACCGGCTGGTCAGTATGTTTCACCGCCGTCATCCGGACAAGCTGGGTCCTATAAGGCGTGAGGGCCCTGGGGTCCCTCGTAGAAGGCGGGGTACTGTCATGTCGGACGCTGTTCATACCAGGGCGTTCGACAGACAGCGGTAATTCCGCTTTTGTCCACTATGTGCTCAGAGGCGTCGGCTAGTTTTTATCTAGCTGGTCCGGGGTTAATTTAGCTGGTGCTCGGATTGGAAGCTGGGCCACGCCCACTGGCTTTAAATAGTTCTTCTGAACATTGGGCGTCGCCGATTATAGCTTCTGTCTAGTGCATTGTTATCTCGGTCTGGAGTGGTGAGGTAATAGTTGGAGTATCGTTGCTGGTAGTGTATTTCCCTTTGTCTTATTTACTCCTTCCTATATTTGTATTTATTTTGCCCTGCGCATTTATAGTGTATTCCTGAGTGACTGCGGCGTGGTGTATATTTTCTGTTATCCTTGTCTGTGCTAACTGTTGGTATTGGTGAATTATCTTTTCACTGGGTGGTGGGCGGTGGTTTCAGCCTAGGGTTGAAACAGGAGACAGGGTGAGGGTCGAGGCCTAGACATGCACACCATCAGTGTAAACTCTAGGTAGAGGGTCAGTCAGGATTTCCCTAGTCTGAGGGAAATTGCAGGGGCCCGGGTTATTAGCTCTTGCCCACCTAGTCTTCCCGTGACAGGCGAGGCTTGACTACCATGATGAGGAAAGTGTACAACCTGTATTTTGGCTGCAGAATAGGAGATCAGGACTTTAGTTGGGCTCCAAACATATGCTGCCTTAGATGTGCATCACATCTTTCCCAGTGGTTGTTTGAGAATAAGCAATCTATGGCTTTTGCAGTTCAATGTTCTGGAGAGAGTCAAACAATCACACTACAAATTGTTATTTTTGCATAGTGTCCCCCATTAGGAAAGGAGTTTCAAGGAATAATAAATGGACTTCGCAGTTTCCAAACATTCCATCTGCAATACACCCAGTACCACATACAGATGAACTGCCAGTTCCAAAAGCCCCAGAAACATTTTCAGTCTAATTAAGTGAGGAAGAAGAGGGCACATGGTGACATGAAGCATATTCCTTTCACGACCAAGACTTTCTGTCCGCAACCTCAACTGAACCACACCTTAAAGCACAAAGCGAACTGAACGATCTTGTTAAAGATTTGGACCTGCCCAAGAGTAAGGTTGAGCTCTTAGGTTTCATGTTACAGCAATGGAATCTCCTAGCGGGCAATGTTTGGATTTCTTTGTTCAGCAACCACGATACAGATCTTGTCCAATACTTCTTCATGGAGGGCAATCTTGTGGCATGCAACAACATCAACAGTTTAATGGATGCCCTGAAGATAAGTCATAATACAGAGGAATGGAGGCTCTTTGTATATCAGTCCAATAAAAGCCTAAAAGCCATTTTGCTGCATAATGGCAATGCACTACCTTCAATTCCAGTTGGTTATGGTTATGCAGACCACATGAAGTAAACCTATGTGAACATGAAACAATTGTTAAGGTACCTGAATTATACTAAATAGCAAAGCCACTAGAGTCTCAAGGTCTACAAAAACTCAATTTTCAACAGCAGAAAAAAAGGTAGCAACACTTACCTGCCCAGATCTTGAAACAAATGCACTGCAGGGTGCAGCCAGCCCATAAAGCAAGATATTAGCAACACAGCAAAATACCAGATCAACAGCCACTCTCCACATACCCACTCATGGAGTATACAATTGCACAATAAAGGCCCACATAGTGTCTGGTTCACAGCCTATTGGTCACGCCCATACTTTTATTACAATTAGGCGGGCTGGCCAGCACATTCTCAATGCATCCCAGTGCGAACACCCCTAATGCGAGACTGAACGTGTTTGGGCTTGGCTGCACCCCGAAAAATATAGTGCAAAAAATATACAAAAATAGTGAGGTATTGGTTGATATTTTGGCCAAAATATGCAATAACCCACGCCAAGGGTCCCCACGCTTACGAGTCCTACACTAAGCTAAATAGCAAAGCCACTAGAGACTCAAGGTCTCCAAAAATTCAATTTTCAACAGCAGAAAAAATGACAGCAACACTTATCTGCCCAGATCTTGGAGCAAATGCACTGAATTATAACCAACATTTGTGGCCCCTCTGTGGTGGCTTAAAGATCGTCCTCTTACTTGGTTTACAGGGTGGATACACAAAGTACTGCTGCTTTCTGTGTGAGTGGGATAGCCATGCAAGAGAATTTTACTACATTAAAAGAGACTGGCCTCTTCGTCATTCACTTCAACCAGGGAGTAAAAATATCCTGCATCCAGCACTTGTTGAAACACATAAGATTTTGTTTCCACGGTTGCATATCAAGTTGGGCCTAATGAAGAACTTTGTAAAGGCAATGGATAAAAATTTAAAAAACGCATTCGAGCATCTCATTGATGAATTTCCAAGGTTGAATAAAGCAAAGATAAAGGAAGGAGTCTTTATTGGACCTCAGATTTGTAAGCTTCTTCAAGATGAGAAGTTTCTTCGTTTGTTTCAGTGCAAGGAAAAGACTGCATGGACAGCATTTGCATTAGTGCTAATTTTTTTTAAAAGCTCAAGAGCAGATAACTATGAAGAGTTAGTGGAAAACCTCCTCAAAACATATCAGGATCTTGGCTGTAATATGTCCTCAAAGATTTATTTCTTACATTCGCATATAGACTTTCTTCCACCAAACTGTGGACCAGTGAGTGACGAGCACAGAGAGAGATTTGAGCAAGATATTATGGCTATGGAGAAAAGATATCAAGCAAAATGGAATCCATCAATGCTTATAGATTACTTTTAGACAATTGTAAGAGAAGATCTGATGCAGGAGTACAAGAGACAAATGAAAAAGAGTTGTCACAGAATGAAGACCAAATTTTGTAGTGCAATTTCTGTAACTGTTTATAATTCACAATAGTGTTTAGAGAAGTTTTAGTTATTTGAAATTTTGCTAAGTTTCCACTAAATAAATATCAGAAAATTGTCATAACAAAATATTCTGAAGCTTCATAAATGCCCAAAAAATAATGTTTCAAATTACTGAAACTTTTATACATTAATTATATGTAAAAGTAAAAGGAAAACTCTTTGAAATCATAGAAACAACAGCCAGCTAAACATTTTCATTGTCAGATTTGATTTCTGGAGGTCAATATCATTAAGATATGGCTAATTTCTATAGATGAGCGAACCAGAACTGTAAAGTTTGAGGTTCTGAACCCTGAATGCGGACTTCTCCTGAAAGTCCATTATACAGTTCGGGGAGGAGAGAGCGAAATAGAGAAAGAAAGAGAGAGTCATAACTTAACCTGACAACTTTTGAAAATTTGTAGAACAGTGTAATTATTAACTAAAGTTAAGCAAAAAACGGCCACAGAACCCTTGTCCAGCAGCCACAATGATAGTCTGTGGCCTCTAGACTGGAGACCTGTAAGACCTTCTCTAAAGGTACCTTCACACGAAGCGACGCTGCAGCGATAGCGACAACGATCCCGATCGCTGCAGCGTCGCTGTTTGATCGCTGGGGAGCTGTCACACAGACCGCTCTCCAGCGACCAACGATGCCAAGGTCCCCGGGTAACCAGGGTAAACATCGGGTTGCTAAGCGCAGGGCCGCGCTTAGTAACCCGATGTTTACCCTGGTTACCAGCGTAAAAGTAAAAAAAACAAACAGTACATGCTCACCTGCGCGTCCCCCAGCGTCTGCTTCCTGACACTGACTGAGCTCCGGCCCTAACAGCACAGCGGTGACGTCACCGCTGTGCTTTCACTTTCACTTTAGGGCCAGCGCTCAGTAAGTGTCAGGAAGCAGACGCTGGGGGACGCGCAGGTAAGTATGTACTGTTTGTTTTTTTTACTTTTACGCTGGTAACCAGGGTAAACATCGGGTTACTAAGCGCGGCCCTGCGCTTAGTAACCCGATGTTTACCCTGGTTACCAGTGTAAAACATCGCTGGTATCGTTGCTTTTGCTTTCAAACACAACGATACACGGCGATCGGACGACCAAATAAAGTTCTGGACTTTATTCAGCGACCAGCGACATCACAGCAGGATCCTGATCGCTGCTGCGTGTCAAACTAAACGATATCACTAGCGAGGACGCTGCAACGTCACGGATCGCTAGCGATATCGTTACAAAGTCGTTTCGTGTGAAGGTACCTTTACTTGCAAGCAATGCCGCTGCCATGGGGTTCAGTGCAGGAACACCAATTTGCCCTATAAAGTGATCCTGCTCTAATGTATAATATATATGTATCTACTGTATCTAGTAAAATCCCTTTTAAACCAAAAAAGTCAAATGTATCTCTTGGTAAACATACTGAGTCAATAAGTAAAATAGATAATGTAAAGCATCTTTATGAGCAGTCTTCAAAACTATTAACATTTTCTTTGTGACTAGCATTATGAACAGAACAAAAGTTCACAAGTCTTTTACAAATGTTTGCAGAGAAGCCAACATGTTTTATTGTGAAGAAGATTGACATAACTTTCACCCTAACGCACACTAATCCTACAGTGTATTTGTGCAGCTTTTGTCTGAGAGGTGGAGAAAATTCTTTGCAAATTCTGTTTAAAAACTGTCTTTAATGACTGTTAGTAGTTATATGTCACCAAAATGCTAATGGTTTAAACCAGATGATTATTTACATTAGCATAAATGTTAAACTGAATCCCAACCTTTTAACGTCATGTCAATTTAAGGTCCATCAGACTGTGCTGATTTATTTCTTTATACACAAAATAGACAGGTATCTCCTTGAACAGATAAAGGGATACATAGTAAAATTCTGGCTGTTAATGCTATTATGCTGGTATATTGATATGTGCCAGTACATAATATTTTAAAAAAATAAAAGTAAAAATGAAAGTAGCCCTCCATTTTATTTTGCTTCATTCTGCCACTAGAAATGGAAATCACAAGATCGAGAGACATGTAAATAATTTGCAAAAGTAAACAAAACTTTAAAAACATATTTTTTTATTCAGTATCATATAAGAGCACCATGCACAAAAATACCTACATTTACATGGAATAGCTTGCTTTTGTTGACATTATTAATGATTTGCTGATAAATTTACTGCCATGCAGAATGTATGTGGAAACACAAATCTGAGGCTGACAGCTCCCTTTTCAATTGGCAACTGTTGACATCCCTCATGTAGTCAATGGGAGTCGAAGCCGGACACATTGCAGGCCATGGTATCACATTTAGGTAAAGTGAACTGGCCAAGTTGTGTTGAAAAACAGCTTCTGGGGTACTTTGGAGAATTGGCTTTACCATTGCTTCCATAGCCAATTCAATGTAATGCCAAGCTGTTAGTGTTCCTTGGATGAAGACTACCCAGGGGTCTAAATACCATCTATATATATAATTGTCTAAGGGTTTTTCCGTCTGTCTGTCTGTCTGTCTGTCTGTCTGTCTGTCTGTCTTTCTGTCTGTCTGTCTGTCCTGGAAATCTCGCATCTCTGATTGGTCGAGGCCGCCAGGCCTCGACCAATCAGCGACGGGCACAGTATCGACGTAGATGTCATAATGGTTGCCATGGCGACGATGATGTCATAAAGGTTGCCTCGACCAATCAGCGACGGGCACAGTCTGCCGCGAATCACATACTAGGTGGACATGCATATTCTAGAATACCCGATGCTTTAGAATGGGGCCACAGTCTAGTACATTATAAACACCTAGACCTACAGTACATTTAAGGTAGGTTGCATTCTTGATTTCAATTCACGTAGTATATGCATTATAGGTGAGGATGTTACCTTTAGTAGCCAGTGAAACCCATTTGTGTCAACTTCTGTGTATGTTATCAGTAGGGTTGAGCGAAACGGGTCGTTCATTTTCAAAAGTCGCCGACTTTGAAACCCGATCCGACCCCTGTGCGGGGTCGGCCATGCGGTACGCGACTTTCGCGCCAAAGTTGCGTTTCAATGACGCGAAAAGTGCCATTTCTCAGCCAATGAAGGTGAACGCAGAGTGTGAGCAGCGTGATGACATAGGTCCTGGTCCCCACCATCTTAGAGAAGGGCATTGCAGTGATTGGCTTGCTGTCTGCGGCGTCACAGGGGCTATAAAGGGGCATTCCCGCCGACCGCCATCTCACTGCTGCTGATCTGAGCTTAGGGAGAGGTTGCTGCCGCTTCGTCAGAAGCAGGGATAGCGTTAGGCAGGGTCCATTAACCACCAAACCACTTGTGCTGTAGCGATTTCCACTGTCCAACACCACCTTCGGTGTGCAGGGACAGTGGAAGCTACATTTTTTTTTTCCTCAGCGCTGTAGCTCATTGGGCTGCCCTAGAAGGCTCCCTGATAGCTGCATTGCTGTGTGTACACCACTGTGCAAACCAACTGCTTTTTTCAAAGCACAAATCCTCTTGTTCCTTCCTTTCTGCACAGCTATCTTTTTTGTTTGTCCACACTTTTTATTTAATTTGTGCATCAGTCCACTCCTTATTGCTGCCTGCCATACCTGGCTGAGATTACTGCAGGGAGATAGTAATTGTAGGACAGTCCCTGTTTTTTTTTTTTTGTGGGAGATTAAGATTGGTATTTCTGCTAGAGTGCCATCCCTGTGTGTGCCATCTCTCACTCAGTGGGCCATAGAAAGCCTATTCATTTTTTTGCTTGATTTGGGTTCTAAAATCTACCTGAAAAAAAATCACTACATCAATCAGTGGGAGAAAAATATTGGCCTCAGGGCTTGTGTGCCACTCCTGACTCCTGTGTGTGCCATCTCTCACTCAGTGGGCCATAGAAAGCCTATTTATTTTGTTGCTTGATTTGGGTTCTAAAATCTACCTGAAAAAAAATCACTACATCAATCAGTGGGCTTGTGTGCCACTCCTGACTCCTGTGTGTGATATCTCTCACTCAGTGGGCCATAGAAAGCCTATTTATTTTGTTGCTTGATTTGGGTTCTAAAATCTACCTGAAAAAAATCACTACATCAATCAGTGGGCTTGTGTGCCACTCCTGACTCCTGTGTGTGCCATCTCTCACTCAGTGGGCCATAGAAAGCCTTTTTTTTTTCATTATTTGGTTTCTAAAGTCTCCCTGAAAAAGAAAAGAAAAAAAAACAGTGGGAGATTAGTATTGCCCTTTCTGCTTGTGTGCCAGTCTTGACTCCTGGGTGTGCCATCTCTCTCTCTCAAATTGTGGGCCATAGAAAGCCTATTTATTTTGTTGCTTGATTTGGGTTCTAAAATCTACCTGAAAAAAAATCACTACATCAATCAGTGGGAGAAAAATATTGGCCTCAGGGCTTGTGTGCCACTCCTGACTCCTGTGTGTGCCATCTCTCACTCAGTGGGCCATAGAAAGCCTTTTTTTATTTATTATTTGGTTTCCAAAGTCTCCCTGAAAAAGAAAAAAAAAAACAGTGGGAGATTAATATTGCCCTTTCTGCTTGTGTGCCAGTCTTGACTCCTGGGTGTGCCATCTCTCTCTCTCAAATTGTGGGCCATAGAAAGCCTATTTATTTTGTTGCTTGATTTGGGTTCTAAAATCTACCCAAAAAAAATCACTACATCAATCAGTGGGAGAAAAATATTGGCATCAGGGCTTGTGTGCCACTCCTGACTCCTGTGTGTGCCATCTCTCACTCAGTGGGCCATAGAAAGCCTATTTATTTTGTTGCTTGATTTGGGTTCTAAAATCTACCTGAAAAAAAATCACTACATCAATCAGTGGGAGAAAAATATTGGCCTCAGGGCTTGTGTGCCACTCCTGACTCCTGTGTGTGCCATATCTCACTCAGTGGGCCATAGAAAGCCTTTTTATTTATTATTATTTGGTTTCTAAAGTCTCCCTGAAAAAGAAAAAAAAAAAAACAGTGGGAGATTAATATTGCCCTTTCTGCTTGTGTGCCAGTCTTGACTCCTGGGTGTGCCATCTCTCTCTCAAATTGTGGGCCATAGAAAGCCTATTTATTTTGTTGCTTGATTTGGGTTCTAAAATCTACCTGAAAAAAAATCACTACATCAATCAGTGGGAGAAAAATATTGGCCTCAGGGCTTGTGTGCCACTCCTGACTCCTGGGTGTGCCATCTCTCACTCAGTGGGCCATAGAAAGCCTTTTTTTTATTATTTGGTTTCTAAAGTTTCCCTGAAAAAGAAAAAAAAAAATGGGTGGGAGATTAATATTGACATTTGTGCTTGAGTGACAGTCCTGCGTGTGTGGCATCTCTGTGATTTGGTGCCACAGAAAACAGAGTGTGTAACATTGTGCCTGATTTTCCTTGTGGTCTCACCAACCTGTTAAGGGATATTGAAATCATACTGAAGTTATAGCTCACCGTGTAAGTTGTTTGACAGCAACAAATAAAGTTACTTTGGTTACGTTTTTAAAACAATGAGGAAGTCTGGTGCAAGAGGTCGTGGCCGTGGGCGTTCATTGTCAGCTGGTAATGATGGTAGTGGTAGTGGAGCATCAGGTGGTCGTGGGGATAAAAATATTCCACCTAAGTCTGGAGCTGTGGAGCCAGTTTCATCGTCTGGCTACACAAGGCCTCGAACGCTCTCTTTTCTGGGAGTAGGAAAACCGCTTTTAAAGCCGGAGCAGCAACAGCAAGTTTTGGCTTACATTGCAGACTCAGCCTCTAGCTCTTTTGCCTCCTCTTCTGAAACTGGTAAATGTAAAAGCAGCGCGTCGCTTGTGGATGTTCACGGTCAGGGACAAGTCGCTTCCTTGTCCTCTTCAGCAAAAACTACAACAAGAGAGAAGGATGCAGCAGGCGACACAACGGGTTACTCCATGGAGCTCTTTACACATACCGCCCCTGGCTTAGAAAGTGAAACACTTAACAGGCCATGCCCATTACAAGTAGATTCTGACATGGAGTGCACTGATGCACAGCCACAGCCAGAGTACTATGCTGCTCCTTTGACTCAGACCACAACATTGCCCTCTCAGGGTACTGATCCACAATCAGACCCTGATGAGACTATGTTGCCCCGCCACGAATGCTATACCACCAACCGACACGGTGACACAGACGAAGTTGCCCACGAGCTCGAAGAGGAGGTAATAGATGACCCAGTTGTTGACCCCGATTGGCAGCCATTGGGGGAACAGGGTGCAGGCGGCAGTAGTTCAGAAGCGGAGGTGGAGGAGGGGCCGCAGCAGTCATCAACATCGCAACAGGTTCCATCTGCCGGGCCCGTATCTGGCCCAAAACGCGTGTCAAAGCCAAAACCTGTTGGAGGACAGCGTGGCCATCCGGTTAAAGCTCAGTCTGCAATCCCTGAAAAGGGTTCCATGCTAGGAAGAGTGCAGTCTGGCATTTTTTTAAACAACATCCAATTGATCAGCGCAAAGTCATCTGTCAAAAATGTTCAACTAGCTTAAGCAGAGGTCAGAATGTGAAAAGTCTCAATACTAGTTGCATGCATAGACACTTAACCACCATGCATTTTCAAGCCTGGACTAACTACCAAACGTCCCTTAAGGTTGTAGCACCCTCGGCCAATGAAGCTAGTCAGCAACGCAACATCCCTTCCGTCACTGTAAGGCCACCATTTTCTGCACCACCGGCAGTATCTGTGCAGGTTTCTTTGCCAGCCAAAAGCAGTCAGGGTCAGGGAATCACCAGTTTTGTAGGAGGAAATATTGCATATAGGGCACCGGCGGAAACAATACTGTCTCCAACCGTCTCTCAGTCTGCCATGTCCACCGGCACACCCGAAAGTTCCACGATCTCCAGCTCTCCAGTCCAGCTCACACTACATGAGACTCTGGTTAGAAAAAGGAAGTACTTATCCTCGCATCCGCGTACACAGGGTTTTAACGCCCACATAGCTAGACTAATCTCGTTAGAGATGATGCCCTACCGGTTAGTTGAAAGCGAAGCTTTCAAAGCCCTGATGGAGTACGCTGAACCACAATACGAGCTACCCAGTCGACACTTTTTTTCCAGAAAAGCCATCCCAGCCCTGCACCAGCATGTTAAACAGCGCATCGTCCATGCACTCAGGCAATCTGTGAGTACAAAGGTGCACCTGACTACAGATGCATGGACCAGTAGGCATGGCCAGGGACGTTATGTGTCCATCACGGCACACTGGGTGAATGTGGTGGATGCAGGGTCCACAGGGGACATCAATTTCGGGACAGTTGTGCCTAGCCCACGGTCTAGGAAACAGTTGGCTGTAGGCATTCGCACCCCCTCCTCCTCCTCCTCCTCGTCCTCCTGCAGAAGCTACAGCTCTTCCACAGACCGCAGTCGGCCAACCACTCCATCGGCAGATGACACTGTTGCACACCAGTTGTCCCATTATGGGCCAGCTACTGGCAAGCGTCAGCAGGCTGTATTGGCTATGAAGTGTTTGGGCGACAACAGACACACCGCGGAAGTTCTGTCCGAGTTCTTGCAACAAGAAACGCAGTCGTGGCTGGGCACAGTAGATCTTGAGGCAGGCAAGGTAGTGAGTGATAACGGAAGGAATTTCATGGCTGCCATCTCCCTTTCCCAACTGAAACACATTCCTTGCCTGGCTCACACCTTAAACCTGGTGGTGCAGTGCTTATTGAAAACTTATCCTGGGTTCTCCGACCTGCTCCTCAAAGTGCGTGGACTTTGCTCACATATCCGACGTTCGCCTGTACACTCCAGCCATATGCAGACCTATCAGCGGTCTTTGAACCTTCCCCAGCATCGCCTAATCATAGACGTTACAACAAGGTGGAACTCAACACTGCACATGCTTCAGAGACTGTGCCAACAGAGGCGGGCTGTTATGTTTTTGTGGGAGGATACACATACACGGGCAGGCAGTAGGATGGCAGACATGGAGTTGTCAGGTGTGCAGTGGTCGAAGATACAAGACATGTGTCAAGTCCTTCAGTGTTTTGAGGAATGCACACGGCTGGTTAGTGCAGACAACGCCATAATAAGCATGAGCATCCCCCTAATGTGTCTGCTGATGCAAAGTTTGACGCACATAAAGGATCAGGCGTCTGCACCAGAGGAAGAGGAAAGCCTTGATGACAGTCAGCCATTGTCTGGTCAGGGCAGTGTACAGGACGAGGTAGCGGGCGAAGAGGAGGTGGAGGATGAGGAGGATGATGGGGATGAGTATATTTTGAATGCGGAAGCTTTCCCGGGGCACTGGAAATTGGTTGCGTGGCAAGGCCGGGTTCTGTTTTTTTGAGGGACACAAGTGACGTAGATTTACCTGAAACTGCCCCTCAACCAATCACAACCGGAGATTTGACAACTGGAACTTTGGCCCACATGGCGGATTATGCCTTACGTATCCTAAAAAGGGACACACGCATTACGAAAATGATGAACGATGACGATTACTGGTTGGCCTGCCTCCTTGATCCACGCTATAAAGGCAAATTGCAAAATATTATGCTACATGAGAACTTGGAACTAATATTAGCAACCAAACAATCAACTCTTGTTGACCGTTTGCTTCAGGCATTCCCAGCACACAGCACACGTGATCGTTCTCACACGAGCTCCAGGGGGCAGCAGACTAGGAGTGTTAGGGGTGCACACATCAGAAGTGGCGTTGGACAGAGGGGTTTTCTGACCAGGTTGTGGAGTGATTTTGCTATGACCGCAGACAGGACAGGTACTGCTGCATCAATTGAAAGTGACAGGAGACAACATTTGTCCAGTATGGTTACTAACTATTTTTCATCCCTTATCGATGTTCTCCCTCAACCGTCATTCCCATTTAATTACTGGGCATCAAAATTAGACACCTGGCCAGAATTGGCAGAATATGCATTGCAGGAGCTTGCTTGCCCGGCAGCAAGTGTCCTATCAGAAAGAGTATTCAGTGCTGCAGGTTCAATATTAACTGAAAAAAGGACTCGTCTGGCTACCCAAAATGTTGATGATCTAACATTCATTAAAATGAACCACAACTGGATTTCGAAATCTTTTGCCCCACCTTGCCCGGCCGACACCTAGCTTTCCTATGAAAAGCTCTTGCCTGTGGACTACTGTGAATTACTTTTCTAATGTCTAATTTGCTGCAGCTGATTGTCCAGCATACGACATGTTTACACCTCCCTAAATGGCCAAACTCCCCACACGGGGCCGTGGTATCGCGACTTGGCGCAAGCACCCGTGAGACTGCTGTTTGTCTGAAGAGGTGGGTGTGCTCGCTTTTGGTCGACGGCATTGCTACTGGGTCCCTCATAGTACAATAAAGTGTCTCTGGCGGTGGTGGTGCGCACCCAACGTCAGACACACTGTTGTAACATGAGGGGCCCTGGGCCTGTACCGCCGGCCACAAGAGAGTTCACCCACCCCCAGGTCAAACATTGCTCTACCACTTCCACAGTTATCTCTCACACTTCCACCAATGTTTAGTCTATGCGCTGACATCCTTCCATACCTGCCACTGACAATACCATTGTGTTGACATGTATGATGGTACTTAACATAGTCAGGGGCAGTTTCCTCTATTTACCACAGTAAATACTTTGCGCTAAATTAGTAGGTCTGAAACAACGCAGAGGATCCCACCCCTGAACCTAATGATTGCACCCTTTAGTGTTTTTGTTTTGTTTTAATGCGAGACATTCACATTTATTTGTTGTTTTTGACTACTAACTGGCAGACACTCATTACAATCGGCCTCCGTTGACCAGACCACTGCTGCCCGTGTACCCCTGGAACCTATTTTACAGTGCCTACAGCCAGTCCATTTTATCATGTTAGGCCTTCGAAGCCTGTCTGCGGTCCCTCCTTCCACTAGGCCTCCACTGACCAGACCACTGCTGCCCGTGTACCCCTGGAACCTATTTTACAGTGCCTACAGCCAGCCCATTTTATTATGTTAGGCCTTCGAAGCCTGTCTGCGGTCCCTCCTTCCACTAGGCCTCCACTGACCAGACCACTGCTGCCCGTGTACCCCTGGAACCTATTTTACAGTGCCTACAGCCAGCCCATTTTATCATGTTAGGCCTTCGAAGCCTGTCTGCGGTCCCTCCTTCCACTAGGCCTCCACTGACCAGACCACTGCTGCCCGTGTACCCCTGGAACCTATTTTACAGTGCATAGAGCCTATTTTTTTATTTTAATTAATATTAATAAAGCCATGATGGACTACGCTGTACAACGCTATGAGCTACCCAGTTGACAATTATTTTGCGAGAAAAGCCATCCCACCCCTCCACCAGCATGTTAAAGACCACATTGTCCTGTCATTCTGTCAATCTGTGAGTCCAAAGGTACACCTGACAACAGACACATGGAGCGGTAGGCATGGCCACGGAAGGTTACGTGTCCTTTGTGGCGCAATGGGTTATTGTATTGGATGCATGGTCCACACAGGGGACAGCCTGGTAAGTCTGTCTGCAGTCCCTAATTCAAGTTGTCCTCAAATGAATAAATCTGAGCTTCCACCTTCTGGCTCTCATTAAGTGCTGTTTTTTAAAAGATTGGTGGTTCCGGCTTACTAACGGTGTCTGCCCCTGCCTGGTGTTGTCCTCAACTGAATAAAGCTGAGCTTCTACCTTCTGGCTCTCATTAAGTGCTGTTTTTTAAAAAATTGGTGGTTCCGGCCTACTAACGGTGTCTGCCCCTCCCTGGTGTTGTCCTCAACTGAATAAAGCTGAGCTTCTACCTTCTGGCTCTCTTTAAGTGCTGTGTTTTTAAAAATAGGTGGTTCCGGCCTACTAACGGTGTCTGCCCCTGACTGGTGTTGTCCTCAACTGAATAAAGCTGAGCTTCTACCTTCTGGCTCTGATTATTTTTTTTATTTTTTTATTGTTTTATTGCTGGATGGGGCCTAATACCTCTGTTTGCTGCTCCCTGGTGTTTGTCCTCAGCTGAATAAAGCTGAGCTTCTACCTTCTGGCTCTCATTAAGTGCTGTTTTTTAAAAGATTGGTGGTTCCGGCCTACTAACGGTGTCTGCCCCTGCCTGGTGTTGTCCTCAACTGAATAAAGCTGAGCTTCTACCTTCTGGCTCTCATTAAGTGCTGTTTTTTAAAAGATTGGTGGTTCTGGCCTACTAACGGTGTCTGCCCCTGCCTGGTGTTGTCCTCAACTGAATAAAGCTGAGCTTCTACCTTCTGGCTCTCATTAAGTGCTGTTTTTTAAAAAATTGGTGGTTCCGGCCTACTAACGGTGTCTGCCCCTCCCTGGTGTTGTCCTCAACTGAACAAAGCTGAGCTTCCACCTTCTGGCTCTCTTTAAGTGCTGTGTTTTTAAAAATAGGTGGTTATGGGCCTACTAACGGTGTCTGCCCCTGCCTGGTGTTGTCCTCAACTGAATAAAGCTGAGCTTCTACCTTCTGGCTCTGATTAATTTTTTTTTTTTTTTTAATTGCTGGATGGGGCCTAATACCTCTGTTTGCTGCTCCCTGGTGTTTGTCCTCAACTGAATAAAGCTGAGCTTCTACCTTCTGGCTCTCATTAAGTGCTGTTTTTTAAAAGATTGGTGGTTCCGGCCTACTAACGGTGTCTGCCCCTGCCTGGTGTTGTCCTCAACTGAATAAAGCTGAGCTTCTACCTTCTGGCTCTCATTAAGTGCTGTTTTTTAAAAGATTTGTGCTTCCGGCCTACTAACGGTGTCTGCCCCTGCCTGGTGTTGTCCTCAACTGAATAAAGCTGAGCTTCTACCTTCTGCCTCTCATTAAGTGCAGTTTTTTAAAAGATTGGTGCTTCCGGCCTACTAACGGTGTCTGCCCCTGCCTGGTGTTGTCCTCAACTGAATAAAGCTGAGCTTCTACCTTCTGGCTCTCATTAAGTGCTGTTTTTTAAAAAATTGGTGGTTCCGGCCTACTAACGGTGTCTGCCCCTCCCTGGTGTTGTCCTCAACTGAACAAAGCTGAGCTTCCACCTTCTGGCTCTCTTTAAGTGCTGTGTTTTTAAAAATAGGTGGTTATGGGCCTACTAACGGTGTCTGCCCCTGCCTGGTGTTGTCCTCAACTGAATAAAGCTGAGCTTCTAACTTCTGGCTTTTGGCCTACAGTAGCAAATATTAAACTGCATTTGGCCTATTAGTGTGTTTGGGCACTTAAAACAGTGTCTGCTGCTCCTGGGTTTGCTACTCCACTCAACAAAGCAATGCCGCCTGTTTAGTCCTGTTACCAATTTTGAACTGCATTTAGCCTAATTTATTCTTTGGCCCTATATCTGTTTCCTCCTCATCCTGCCCATTCCCCAGCCACTGCTAGATGAGTCTGCTGGTACATTGACCTAGACCACTACATTCCCCTTGCACTTTACACAGCCAGAATCTGACCCTGCTGAAAGTAAGGTTCCCCTTCCCGCATGTTATACCACCTTACACAGGGACAAAGAGGAAGGTGCAGATGAAAGTGCAGGTTCCTTCATCAGGTGGGGGGGCATACTCGTTGGCGACGTCACTGGCACAGGGCCCCTCAGAGTACGCAAAAGTGTCGCTGCTGGTGGGAGGCACCCCCGCCGTGCAAACACACCGCTGTACTTTGAGGGGCCCTGTGCCAGTGCCAATGCCAACGAGGGGGCCTCCCTGCTTGCTTAGGATCACAGCACTTGCAAACTTGACATACTTACCTCTCACTGCTCCACCGCCGTGACGTAGTCCACGTTTCCTGGGCCCACTAAAAGCTTGAACCAGCCCTACCCTCCACAACTTTTGCAAAATGACCCCCAAGTTCCAATGCCCAACTATTATTATAAAGTTAATTAAG
The DNA here is from genome assembly GCF_051348905.1 of Ranitomeya variabilis. Classification (NCBI taxonomy): domain Eukaryota; kingdom Metazoa; phylum Chordata; class Amphibia; order Anura; family Dendrobatidae; genus Ranitomeya; species Ranitomeya variabilis. The sequence continues at coordinate 104,301,570 of NC_135233.1, forward strand.
ATTGACAAGCTTCAGAAACAAGAGTGGATGTTTTTGGCATTAAAATGGGCACTGTAGGTGTTTTCCTGGCCTCCACTCACTGCCGACTATGCTTCCCCATTAACTTGCATTGGGTTTCGTGTTTCGGTCGATCCCCGACTTTTAGCGATAATCGGCCGACTGCACTCGACTCGACTCTGGACAAAGTCGGGTTTCACAAAACCCGACTCGACCTTAAAAAAATGAAAGTCGCTCAACCCTAGTTATCAGGCCAAAATTGCCAGGTTATGTGAACTTTTGATCAGGGTTATTTGAATGAGTGGAGAAAAAGTTTTCCTGTTATCATTCATATTCTCTGAAAAAGGATAAGAAAGCAAAAGTTCTGAGGGGGAATGTAAACTTTTGATCACAACTGTATGTATGTATGTATATATATATATATATATATATATATACATATATATATATATATATATATATATATATATATATATATATATATATACAGTACAGACCAAAAGTTTGAACACACCTTCTCATTTAAAGATTTTCCTGTATTTTCATGACTATGAAAATTGTACATTCACACTGAAGGCATCAAAACTATGACTTAACACATGTGGAATTATATACTTAACAAAAAAGTGTGAAACAACTGAAAATATGTCTTATATTCTAGGTTCTTCAAAGTAGCCACCTTTTGCTTTGATGTCTGCTTTGCACACTCTTGGCATTCTCTTGATGAGCTTCAAGAGGTAGTCACCGGGAATGGTCTTCCAACAATCTTGAAGGAGTTCCCATAGATGCTTAGAACTTGTTGGCCCTTTTGCCTTCACTCTGCGGTCCAGCTCTACCCAAACCATCTCGATTGGGTTCAGGTCTGGTGACTATGGAGGCCAGGTCATCTGGCGTAGCACCCCATCACTCTCCTTCTTGGTCAAATAGCCCTTACACAGCTTGGAGGTGTGTTTGGGGTCATTGTCCCCTGTTGAAAAATAAATGATGGTCCAACTAAACGCAAACCGGATGGAATAGCATGCCGCTGCAAGATGCAGTGGTAGCCATGCTAGTTTAGTATGCCTTCAATTTTTAATAAATTCCCAACAGTGTCACCAGCAAAGCACCCCCACACCATCATACCTCCTCCTCCATGCTTACAAATTCCAACAGTCTATTCAGTAGGACTATCAGCTGTGTATCCACTAGACTTCTTCATAACACAACTGATGGTCCCAACCCCATTTATAAGGCAAGAAATCCCACTTATTAAACCTGACAGGGCACATCTGTGAAGTGAAAACCATTTCCGGTGACTACCTCTTGAAGCTCATCAAGAGAATGCCAAGAGTGTGCAAAGCAGTCATCAAAGCAAAAGGTGGCTACTTTGAAGAACCTAGAATATGACATATTTTTAGCTGTTTCACACTTTTTTGTTAAGTATATAAGTATTTATGTACACTTCCAATTACATATTTTGATACACTTTGGGTTAATGTCTACTGGCTACCATGTTGTTTTTTTTATATGATATTTACTGGATGTCCCCGCTTTTTAACCTCCCTGTGATGTCTCATTTTTATTATGTGTCATTTTTGTTTTGTTGTTTTGTATATTAAATAACATGTATTTGTTTTCTTACACTTCGTCTTACAATTCTATTTTCAGAGTACATCATACATTATTCCATTATTATTATTATGTCACTCCACACTATATTTCTGAGACGAAAACTAATGTGACATTCCCTTGTGAAGGCATCTTCATGGTGTTGGCCACATGGTCTCCAGATCAATATCCAGCTATTGTTACTTCCAAAAAAAAAGCAGGACTGGAAAGGGTCGATCTCCATTCAGACCTCCATTGCTGACTTGCTCTGCACCATATTAGCCTTTCAGAGTGATGGTATGCAGAGCACTTGTAGCTGGATGTCTGTCTTATAGCACAATGTTGGGCAAATATCTTCTGATTTTGTATGTACATACTTTGTTTGTTGCATTAGGCTTGGTATGTGACATCCTCTTTTACTTGCAGTGCAGATTGGATCACCAGGCAATACAGATGAGGGCATAAATGCATATTTTTGTTAATTTGCTTCCACGAGGATTTAGCAAAATTGCAGTCAACTTCCAACCATAAAAGACTATCAAATCAAAAGATTAAAGAGAATCCTTTCACTTCCCTGCTCTGGCCCCTATAGTTCTCACTATCACCTGTCTAGTACTCGCTGCATCTTCTGATCACTGCGGTTCATACTGATTTTCGGTCCTGTTAATGCACAAGACAGTTCTGCATGTGCATGTTTAAGGTCACGGTGCATGTTGTAATGTCATGATGTCAAGACCTTCCATGCACTTTTGAAGAGCTCTCCCCAACTAACCAGAGCTGGAATTCCCAGCTTAGCATGAGAGGGATTTCAGAGAGAGGTAATAATTCTGGAATGCTTCAGCAGATCCCAGTGATTCTGAGGCTGTTTTCTCGTGACATATTATACTTTATGATAGTGGTAAAATGTCTTTGATATGACTTGCGTTTATTTGTGAAAAAACGGAAATTTGGTGAAAATATTGAAAATGTAGCAATTTTAAATTTTTTATTTTTATGTCCTAAAGGTGCGCAAAACAACATTCAAGAAGTGTATTAACCCGTCAGGTGCTTCACAGGAATGAATTAAATGTGGAAGGAAAAAATAAACATTTACTTTTCTTTCACAAAAATTTTCCTTTAGACCTAATTTTTTTTTTACTTTTGCAAGGGTAACAGGAGAAAATGGACTATACATTTTATTTTGTAATTACTCCTGAGCAGGCTGATTCCCCATATATGGGGCAATACTACTCTTTGGGCGCACGGCAGGGCTTGGCAGGGAAGGAGCGCTATTTGACTTTTTGATTGTAAAAAATTCTGGAATAATTAGCAGTTGCCATGTCGCATTTGAAGAGCCCCTGACATGCCTAAACAGTGGAAAGCCCCAACAAGTGACACCATTTTGGAAAGTAAACCCATTAGGAAACTTATCTAGATGTGTATTGAGCACTTTGAACCCACAAATGCTTCACAGAAGTTTATAAAGTAGAGCCGTGGAAATAAAAAAAAATATCACTTTTCCCAAATAAATCATTTTAGCTCCATATTTTGCATTTTTATTAGGGGTAAAAGGTAAATTTGCTCCATACAATTTGTTGTGCAATTTCTCCTGAAAACACCGATACACCATATGTAGGTAAATACTACTGTTTTGGTGCATGGCAGGGCTTGGAAGGGTAGGAGCACCACTTGACTTTTGGAATGCAAAATTGGCTGTAATCAATAGTTGATGCCATGTCGCATTTGGAGAGCCCCAGATGTGCATAAACAGTGGAAACCCCCAACTATTGACCTCATTTTGGAAACTAGACCACCCAAGGAACTTACCTAGATGTGTGATGAGCACTTTGAACCCCCAAGTGCTTCATAGAAGTTAATAACATAGAGTCGTGAAATAAAAAATCATATTTTTTCCACAAAAATGATCATTTCGACCTCAATTTTTAATTTTTGCAAGGGTAGCAAGAAAAAATGGACCCCAAAGTTTGTTGGGCAATTTCTACTGAATATGCCAATACCTGGTATGTGGTGGTAAACTACTGTCTGGGAGCACGGCAGGGCATGAAAAGGAAGGAGCACCATTTGACTTTTGGAATGCAAAATTGTCTGGAATCGACAGCGGACATCATGTTGCGTTTGGAAAGCCCCTGACATACCTAAACAGTGGAAACCCCCAACAAGTGACCCCAATTTTTATGATCCGGTGACCGTGGAGCCGCATGAGAGACTTTCTCAGGAGTAGGTGGTACCTGTACTGACCGCAAACCCTAAACTAACACCGCAACTAGAAGTAGCCGTGGGATGTACCTAACAAGTCCTAGACACCTCGACACAGCCGGAGGACTAAATACCCCTATAGATGGAAATGGGAATTCTATCTTGCCTCAGAGCAGAACCCCAAAGGATAGGCAGCCCCCCACAAATATTGACTGTGAGTATAAGAGGAAAGATACACGCAGGCAGAAAAACAGGATTTAGCAAAAGAGGCACTTCTAGCTAAATAGAAAAGGACAGGACAGAATTCTAAGCGGTCAGTAGGGTTGAGCGAAACGGGTCGATCATTTTCAAAAGTCGCCGACTTTTGGCTAAGTCGGCGTCTCATGAAACCCGATCCGACCCCTGTGCTTGTCGGCCATGCGGTACGCGACTTTCGCGCCAAAGTCGCGTTTCAATGACGCGAAAAGCGCCATTTCTCAGCCAATGAAGGTGAACGCAGAGTGTGGGCAGCGTGATGACATAGATCCTGGTCCCCACCATCTTAGAGAAGGGCATTGCAGTGATTGGCTTGCTGTCTGCGGCGTCACAGGGGCTATAAAGGGGCGTTCCCGCCGACCGCCATCTTACTGCTGCTGATCTGAGCTTAGGGACAGGTTGCTGCCGCTTCGTCAGAAGCAGGGAGAGCGTTAGGCAGGGTCCACTAACCACCAAACCGCTTGTGCTGCAGCGATTTCCACTGTCCAACACCACCTTCGGTGTGCAGGAACAGTGGAAGCTATTTTTTTTTTTTTTTCCCCTCAGCGCTGTAGCTCATTGGGCTGCCCTAGAAGGCTCCGTGATAGCTGTATTGCTGTGTGTACGCCACTGTGGAAACCAACTGCTTTTTTCAAAGCACATATCCTCTTGTTCCTTCCTTTCTGCACAGCTATCTTTTTTGTTTGTCCACACTTTTTATTTAATTTGTGCATCAGTCCACTCCTATTGCTGCCTGCCATACCTGGCTTACATTACTGCAGGGAGATAGTAATTGTAGGACAGTTTTTTTTTTTTTTTGTTTTTTTTTTGTGGGAGATTAAGATTGGCATTTCTGCTACAGTGCCATCCCTGTGTGTGCCATCTCTCACTGAGTGGGCCATAGAAAGCCTATTTATTTTTTCCGTGATTTGTGTTCTAAAATCTACCTCAACACAGAAACACTACATCAATCAGTGGGAGAAAAATATTGGCCTCAGTCAGGGCTTGTGTGCCACTGCTGTGTGTGCGCTATCATTCAGTGGGCTATAGCAAGCCTATATTTTTTTTTTTTTTTTTTTTTTAATATTATTTGGTTTCAAAAGTCTCCCTGAAAAAAAAAAAAAACCTAAAAAAACAGTGGGAGAGTAATATTGCCCTTTCAGCTTGTGTGCCAGTCTTGACTCCTGGGTGTGCCACCTCTCTCCCTCTCATTCAGTGGGCCATAGAAAGCCTATTTATTTTTTTTTTTAAATATTATTGGGTTTCTAAAGTCTCCCTGAAAAAACAAAAAATACATAAAAAAACAGTGGGAGAGTAATATTGCCCTTTCAGCTTGTGTGCCAGTCTTGACTCCTGGGTGTGCCACCTCTCTCCCTTTCATTCAGTGGGCCATAGAAAGCCTATTTTTTTTTTTTTTAATATTATTTGGTTTCTAATTCTCCCTGAAAAAAAAAAAAAAACCTAAAAAAACAGTGGGAGAGTAATATTGCCCTTTCAGCTTGTGTGCCAGTCTTGACTCCTGGGTGTGCCACCTCTCTCCCTTTCATTCAGTGGGCCATAGAAAGCCTATTTTTTTTTTTTTTAATATTATTTGGTTTCTAATTCTCCCTGAAAAAAAAAAAAAAACCTAAAAAAACAGTGGGAGAGTAATATTGCCCTTTCAGCTTGTGTGCCAGTCTTGACTCCTGGTTGTGCCACCTCTCTCTCTCTAATTGTGGGCCATAGAAAGCCTTTTTTTTTTTTTTTTAATATTATTTGGTTTCTAAAGTCTCCCTGAGAAAAAAAAATAAATAAATTAGGTGGGAGATTAATATTGACATTAGTGCTTGAGTGACAGTCCTGCGTGTGTGTCATCTCTGTGATTTTGTGCCACAGAAAACAGAGTGTGTAACATTGTGCCTGATTTTCCTTGTGGTCTCACCAACCTGTTAAGGGATATTGAAATCATACTGAAGTTATAGCTCACCGTGTAAGTTGTTTGATAGCAACAAATAAAGTTACTTTGGTTAAGATTTTAAAACAATGAGGAAGTCTGGTGCAAGAGGTCGTCGTGGGCGTTCATTGTCAGCTGGTAATGATGGTAGTGGTAGTGGAGCATCAGGTGGTCGTGGGGATAAAAATATTCCACCTAAGTCTGGAGCTGTGGAGCCAGTTTCGTCGTCAGGCTACACAAGGCCTCGAACGCTCTCTTTTCTGGGAGTAGGAAAACCGCTTTTAAAGGCGGAGCAGCAACAGCAAGTTTTGGCTTACATTGCAGACTCAGCCTCTAGCTCTTTTGCCTCCTCTTCCGAAACTGGTAAATGTAAAAGCAGCGCGTCGCTTGTGGATGTTCACGGTCAGGGACAAGTCGCTTCCTTGTCCTCCTCAGCAAAAACTACAACAAGAGAGAAGGATGCAGCAGGCGACACAACGGGTCACTCCATGGAGCTCTTTACACATACCGTCCCTGGCTTAGAAAGTGAAACATTTAACAGGCCATGCCCATTACAAGTATATTCTGACATGGAGTGCACTGATGCACAGCCACAGCCAGAGTACTATGCTGCTCCTTTGACTCAGACCACCACATTGCCCTCTCAGGGTACAGATCCACAATCAGACCCTGATGAGACTATGTTGCCCCGCCACGAACGCTATACCACCGACCGACACAGTGACACAGACGAAGTTGCACACGAGCTCGAAGAGGAGGTAATAGATGACCCAGTTATTGACCCCGATTGGCAGCCATTGGGGGAACAGGGTGCAGGCGGCAGTAGTTCAGAAGCGGAGGTGGAGGAGGGGCCGCAGCAGGCATCAACATCGCAACAGGTTCCATCTGCCGGGCCCGTATCTGGACCAAAACGCGTGTCAAAGCCAAAACCTGTTGGAGCACAGCGTTGCCATCCGGTTAAAGCTCAGTCTGCAATCCCTGAAAAGGGATCAGAGTCTAGGAAGAGTGCAGTCTGGCATTTTTTTAAACAACATCCAACTGATCAGCGCAAAGTCATCTGTCAAAAATGTTCAACTAGCTTAAGCAGAGGTCAGAATCTGAAAAGTCTAAATACTAGTTGCATGCATAGACACTTAACCACCATGCATTCTCAAGCCTGGACTAACTACCAAACGTCCCTCAAGGTTGTAGCACCCTCGGCCAATGAAGCTAGTCAGCAACGCAACATCCCTTCCGTCACTGTAAGGCCACCATTTTCCGCACCACCGGCAGTATCTGTGCAGGTTTCTTTGCCAGCCAAAAGCAGTCAGGGTCAGGGAATCACCAGTTTTGTAGGAGGAAATATTGCATGTAGGGCACCGGCGGAAACAATACCGTCTCCAACCGTCTCTCAGTCTGCCATGTCCACCGGCACACCCGAAAGTTCCACGATCTACAGCTCTCCAGTCCAGCTCACCCTACATGAGACTCTGGTTAGAAAAAGGAAGTACTTATCCTCGCATCCGCGTACACAGGGTTTTAACGCCCACATAGCTAGACTAATCTCGTTAGAGATGATGCCCTACCGGTTAGTTGAAAGCGAAGCTTTCAAAGCCCTGATGGAGTACGCTGAACCACGATACGAGCTACCCAGTCGACACTTTTTTTCCAGAAAAGCCATCCCAGCCCTGCACCAGCATGTTAAACAGCGCATCGTCCATGCACTCAGGCAATCTGTGAGTACAAAGGTGCACCTGACTACAGATGCATGGACCAGTAGGCATGGCCAGGGACGTTATGTGTCCATCACGGCACACTGGGTGAATGTGGTGGATGCAGGGTCCACAGGCGACATCAATTTAGGGACAGTTGTGCCTAGCCCACGGTCTAGGAAACAGTTGGCTGTAGGCGTTCGCACCCCCTCCTCCTCCTCCTCGTCCTCCTGCAGAAGCTACAGCTCTTCCACAGAACGCAGTCGGCCAACCACTCCATCGGCAGATGACACTGTTGCACACCAGTTGTCCCATTATGGGCCAGCTACTGCCAAGCGTCAGCAGGCTGTATTGGCTATGAAGTGTTTGGGCGACAACAGACACACCGCGGAAGTTCTGTCCGAGTTCTTGCAACAAGAAACGCAGTCGTGGCTGGGCACAGTAGATCTTGAGGCAGGCAAGGTAGTGAGTGATAACGGAAGGAATTTCATGGCTGCCATCTCCCTTTCCCAACTGAAACACATTCCTTGCCTGGCTCACACCTTAAACCTGGTGGTGCAGTGCTTATTGAAAACTTATCCTGGGTTCTCCGACCTGCTCCTCAAAGTGCGTGCACTTTGCTCACATATCCGACGTTCGCCTGTACACGCCAGCCGTATGCAGACCTATCAGCGGTCTTTGAACCTTCCCCAGCATCGCCTAATCATAGACGTTGCAACAAGGTGGAACTCAACACTGCACATGCTTCAGAGACTGTGCGAACAGAGGCGTGCTGTTATTTATTTGTGGGAGGATACACGGGCAGGCAGTAGGATGGCAGACATGGAGTTGTCAGGTGTGCAGTGGTCGAAGATACAAGACATGTGTCAAGTCCTTCAGTGTTTTGAGGAATGCACACGGCTGGTTAGTGCAGACAACGCCGTAATAAGCATGAGCATCCCCCTAATGCGTCTGCTGATGCAAAGTTTGACGCACATAAAGGAGCAGGCGTCTGCACCAGAGGAAGAGGGAAGCCTTGATGACAGTCAGCCATTGTCTGGTCAGGGCAGTGTACAGGACGAGGTAGCGGGCGAAGAGGAGGTGGAGGACGAGGAGGATGATGGGGATGAGTATATTTTTAATGCGGAAACTTTCACGGGGGCACAGGAAATTGGTTGCGTGTCACGGCCGGGTTCTGGTTTTTTGAGGGACACAAGTGACGTAGATTTGCCTGCAACTGCCCCTCAACCAATCACAACCGGAGATTTGACAAGTGGAACTTTGGCCCACATGGCGGATTATGCCTTACGTATCCTACAAAGGGACACACGCATTACGAAAATGATGAACGATGACGATTACTGGTTGGCCTGCCTCCTTGATCCACGCTATAAAGGCAAATTGCAAAATGTTATGCCACATGAGAACTTGGAACTAATATTAGCAACCAAACAATCAACTCTTGTTGACCGTTTGCTTCAGGCATTCCCAGCACACAGCGCACGTGATCGTTCTCACACGAGCTCCAGGGGGCAGCAGACTAGGAGTGTTAGGGGTGCACACATCAGAAGTGGCGTTGGACAGAGGGGTTTTCTGACCAGGTTGTGGAGTGATTTTGCTATGACCGCAGACAGGACAGGTACTGCTGCATCAATTGAAAGTGACAGGAGACAACATTTGTCCAGTATGGTTACTAACTATTTTTCATCCCTTATCGATGTTCTCCCTCAACCGTCATTCCCATTTGATTACTGGGCCTCCAAATTAGACACCTGGCCAGAATTGGCAGAATATGCATTGCAGGAGCTTGCTTGCCCGGCAGCAAGTGTCCTATCAGAAAGAGTATTCAGTGCTGCAGGGTCAATATTAACCGAAAAAAGGACTCGTCTGGCTACCCAAAATGTTGACGATCTAACATTCATTAAAATGAACCACAACTGGATTTCAAAATCTTTTGCCCCACCTTGCCCGGCCGACACCTAGCTTTCCTATGAAAAGCTCTTGCCTGTGAATTACTTTTCTAATGTCTAATTTGCTGCTGCAGATTGTACAGCATACGACATGTTTACACCTCCCTAAATGGCCAAACTCCCCACACGGGGCCGTGGTATCGCGACTTGGCGCAAGCACCCGTGAGACTGCTGTTTGTCTGAAGAGGTGGGTGTGCTCGCTTTTGGTTGACGGCATTGCTACTGGGTCCCTCATAGTACAATGTAGTGTCTCTGGCGGTGGTGGTGCGCACCCAACGTCAGACACACCGTTGTAACATGAGTGGCCCTGGGGCGGTCCCGCCGGCCTCAAGAGAGTTCCCCCCTACCCCAGCTCAAACTGGGCTGTACTACGTGCAAAATTATGTCGCACAGCTCCACCAATCTTTAGTCTATTCGCTGACATCATTCAATGTCTGGCACTGACAATACAAATTTGTAGACATCTATGATGCAACTTAAAGTAGTCTGTGTCTGTGTCCTATATTGGCACCATTAAATAGTTACTGCCAAATTACTATGTCAGAAACACAGCAGATGAGCCCACCCCTGTACCTAAGTATGCCATCTTTTTTTTTGTTTTGGTTGTTTTGCGAGACATTAACATCTATTTATATTTTGGGAGTACTGGGACAGACACTCCTTGCACTACTCCTCCACTCAGCACCAAGCTGCCTGCCCGTGTATCCATGTAACCGCTGTAAAACTGCCATGAGCCTATTGTTTGTTATTTTAGGCCTTTGATAGCCTGTCTGCGGTCCCTACTCCTCCACTGACCACCAAGCTGCCTGCCCGTGTATCCATGTAACCGCTGTAAAACTGCCATGAGCCTATTGTTTGTTATTTTAGGCCTTTGAAGCCTTTCTGCGCTCCCTCCTTCCACTAGTCCTCCACTGACCAGACCACTGCTGCCCGTGTACCCCTGGAACCAATTTTAAAGTGCCTACAGCCAGCCCATTTTATTGTGTTAGGCCTTCGAAGCCTGTCTGCGGTCCATACTTCCACTAGGCCTCCACTGACCAGACCACTGCTGCCCGTGTACCCCTGGAACCAATTTTAAAGTGCCTACAGCCAGCCCATTTTATTGTGTTAGGCCTTCGAAGCCTGTCTGCGGTCCCTCCTTCCACTAGGCCTCCACTGACCAGACCACTGCTGCCCGTGTACCCCTGGAACCAATTTTAAAGTGCCTACAGCCAGCCCATTTTATTGTGTTAGGCCTTCGAAGCCTGTCTGCGGTCCCTCCTTCCACTAGGCCTCCACTGACCAGACCACTGCTGCCCGTGTACCCCTGGAACCAATTTTAAAGTGCCTACAGCCAGCCCATTTTATTGTGTTAGGCCTTCGAAGCCTGTCTGCGGTCCATACTTCCACTAGGCCTCCACTGACCAGACCACTGCTGCCCGTGTACCCCTGGAACCAATTTTAAAGTGCCTACAGCCAGCCCATTTTATTGTGTTAGGCCTTCGAAGCCTGTCTGCGGTCCATACTTCCACTAGGCCTCCACTGACCAGACCACTGCTGCCCGTGTACCCCTGGAACCAATTTTAAAGTGCCTACAGCCAGCCCATTTTATTGTGTTAGGCCTTCGAAGCCTGTCTGCGGTCCATACTTCCACTAGTCCTCCACTGACCAGACCACTGCTGCCCGTGTACCCCTGGAACCAATTTTAAAGTGCCTACAGCCAGCCCATTTTATTGTGTTAGGCCTTCGAAGCCTGTCTGCGGTCCATACTTTAAATACTCCTCCACTCACCACCAAGCTGCCTGCCCGTGTATCCATGTAACCGCTGTAAAACTGCCATGAGCCTATTGTTTGTTATGTTAGGCCTTTGATAGCCTGTCTGCGGTCCTTACTTTAAATACTCCTCCACTCACCACCTAGCTGCCTGTGTATCCATGTAACCGATGTAAAACTGCCATGACTGCCTACTGTTTGTTATTTTAGGCCTTTGATAGCCTGTCTGCGGCCCCTACTTGCAATACTCCTCCACTGACCACAATGCTGCCTGGAGTGCCTGCCTGTGTATCCATGTAACCGATGTAAAACTGCCATGACTGCCTACTGTTTGTTATTTTAGGCCTTTGATAGCCTGTCTGCGGCCCCTACTTGCAATACTCCTCCACTGAGCACAATGCTGCCTGGAGTGCCTGCCTGTGTATCCATGTAACCGATGTAAAACTGCCATGACTGCCTACTGTTTGTTATTTTAGGCCTTTGATAGCCTGTCTGCAGCCCCTACTTGCAATACTCCTCCACTGACCACACCAATGCTGCCCGTGTACCCCTGGAACCTATTTAAAAGTTCATAGAGCCTAGTTATATATTTTATTTACTATTAATAAGGCCATGATGGACTACGCTGTACCACGCTACAAGCTAACCAGTCGACACTTCTTTTGCGAGAAAAGCCATCCCAACCCTCCACCAGCATGTAGAAGACCGCATTGTCCATGCACTCTGGCAATCTGTGAGTACAAAGGTGCACCTGACAACAGACGCATGGACCTGTAGGCATGGCCACGGAAGATTACGTGTCCATTACGGCGCAATGGGTTAATGTGGTGGATGCATGGTCCACAGGGGACAGCCTACTAAGTCTGTCTGCAGTCCCTAATTCAAATTGTCCTCCACTGTCTAAATCGGAACTTCCACCTTCTGGCTTTCGGCCTATAGTATCAGAAATTAAACTGCATTTGGCCTTCAACTTTGGTTAGGGCCTACTAACGGCTTCTGCCCCTCCCTGGTGTTGTCCTCAACTAAATAAAGCTGAGCTTCAACCTTCCGGCTCTCATTAAGTGGTTTTTAAAAAAAAAAAATTGGTGGTTAGGGCCTACTAACGGCTTCTGCCCCTCCCTGGTGTTGTCCTCAACTAAATAAAGCTGAGCTTCAACCTTCCGGCTCTCATTATGTGGTTTAAAAAAAAAAAATGGTGGTTAGGGCCTACTAACGGCTTCTGCCCCTCCCTGGTGTTGTCCTCAACTAAATAAAGCTGAGCTTCAACCTTCCGGCTCTCATTAAGTGGTTTTAAAAAAAAAATGGTGGTTAGGGCCTACTAACGGCTTCTGCCCCTCCCTGGTGTTGTCCTCAACTAAATAAAGCTGAGCTTCAACCTTCCGGCTCTCATTAAGTGGTTTTTAAAAAAAAATGGTGGTTAGGGCCTACTAACGGCTTCTGCCCCTCCCTGGTGTTGTCCTCAACTAAATAAAGCTGAGCTTCAACCTTCCGGCTCTCATTAAGTGGTTTTAAAAAAAAAAAAATTGGTGGTTAGGGCCTACTAACGGCTTCTGCCCCTCCCTGGTGTTGTCCTCAACTAAATAAAGCTGAGCTTCAACCTTCCGGCTCTCATTATGTGGTTTAAAAAAAAAAAATGGTGGTTAGGGCCTACTAACGGCTTCTGCCCCTCCCTGGTGTTGTCCTCAACTAAATAAAGCTGAGCTTCAACCTTCCGGCTCTCATTAAGTGGTTTTAAAAAAAAAATGGTGGTTAGGGCCTACTAACGGCTTCTGCCCCTCCCTGGTGTTGTCCTCAACTAAATAAAGCTGAGCTTCAACCTTCCGGCTCTCATTATGTGGTTTTAAAAAAAAAAAAAATGGTGGTTAGGGCCTACTAACGGCTTCTGCCCCTCCCTGGTGTTGTCCTCAACTAAATAAAGCTGAGCTTCAACCTTCCGGCTCTCATTAAGTGGTTTTAAAAAAAAAATGGTGGTTAGGGCCTACTAACGGCTTCTGCCCCTCCCTGGTGTTGTCCTCAACTAAATAAAGCTGAGCTTCAACCTTCCGGCTCTCATTATGTGGTTTTAAAAAAAAAATGGTGGTTAGGGCCTACTAACGGCTTCTGCCCCTCCCTGGTGTTGTCCTCAACTAAATAAAGCTGAGCTTCAACCTTCCGGCTCTCATTAAGTGGTTTTAAAAAAAAAAAAAATGGTGGTTAGGGCCTACTAACGGCTTCTGCCCCTCCCTGGTGTTGCCCTCAACTAAATAAAGCTGAGCTTCAACCTTCTGCTCCAAATTACCATTTTAAAAAATGCAATAGGCTTTTCCGGCCTACTAAAGGTGTCTGCCCCTCCCTGGTGTTGTCCTCAACTGAACAAAGCTGAGCTTCCACATTCTGGCTTTCGCCCTATACTATCAGATATTAAACTGCATTTGGCCTACTAGTGTGGTTAGGCCCTTGAAACAGTGTCTGCTGCTCTTGGGTTTGCTACTCCACTGAACAAAGCAATGCCGCCTGTTTAGTCCTGTTACCAATTTTGAACTGCATGTAGCCTACTTTATTCTTTGGCCCTATATCTGTTTCCTCCTCATCCTGCCCATTGCCCAGCCACTGCTAAATGAGTCTGCTGGTACATTGACCTAGACCACTACATTCCCCTTGTACTCTACACAGCCAGAATCTGACCCTGCTGAAAGTAAGGTTCCCCTTCCCGCATGTTATACCACCTTACACAGGGACAAAGAGGAAGGTGCAGATGAAAGTGCAGGTTCCTTCATCAGGTGGGGGGGCATACTCGTTGGCGACGTCACTGGCACAGGGCCCCTCAGAGTACGCAAAAGTGTCGCTGCTGGTGGGAGGCGCCCCCGCCATGCAAACACACCGCCGTACTTTGAGGGGCCCTGTGCCAGTGGCAATGCGAACGAGTGGGCCCCCCCTGCTTGCTCAGGATCACAGCACTTGCAACTTTTAAATACTTACCTTTCCCTGCAACACCGCCGTGACGTAGTCCGCATTTCCTGGGCCCACGAAAAACTTGAGCCAGCCCTACTCCCCCCACAACTTTCCCCCAATTCCTTATGCCCAACTATTATTATACAGTTAATTAAGATTGGCAAGCTTCAGAAACAAGAATGGATGTTTTTGGCATTAAAATGGGCACTGTAGGTGTTTTCCTGGCCTCCACTCACTGCCGACTATGCTTCCCCATTGACTTGCATTGGGTTTCGTGTTTCGGTCGATCCCCGACTTTTAGCGATAATCGGCCGACTGCACTCGACTCGACTCTGGACAAAATCGGGTTTCCCAAAACCCTACTCGATCTTAAAAAAATGAAAGTCGCTCAACCCTAGCGGTCAGTATTAAAATCCTAAAAATATCCACAGCAGATAATACAAATATTCTACATCTAACTAAAGACATAGAAAGTATATCTGCATCTCCTGAGAATCCAGCATGACTGAAAAATCCAAACAAAGTCTAAGCTGGACAAAAACACAATGAATTGCACTGAATTGCAAAGCACACTGCATGTGTGCACAGAGACAAAAAAACAGACACTTATCTTAGCTGAATTGGCAGCAGAGCATGAGTGTTGTGAATTTGGATTCTGGGCTCCCCCGGTGGCTACTGGTGGAATTGAACTGGTGTCTTCATCTTCTCTGTTCACCTGTTCCCATCAAGATGTGGGAGTCGCTATATAACCTTGCTGCTCTGTTAGTTGCTTGCCGGTCAACAATGTTATCAGAAGCCTCTCTGTGCTTGTTCCTGCTCCTAGACAACTACTAGATAAGTTGGACTCTTGTCCATGTTTGTTTTTGCATTTCGTTCCAGTTCACAGCTGTAGTTTCGTTACTGTGTCTGGAAAGCTCTTGTGAACGGGAATTGCCACTCTGGTGTTATGAGTTAATGCCAGAGTTTTAAAGTAATTTCTGGATGGTGTTTTTTGATAGGGTTTTCAGCTGACCATGAAAGTGTCCTTTCTGTCTTCTGCTATGTAGTAAGTGGACCTCAAATTTGCTAAACCTATTTTCATACTACGTTTGTTATTTCATCTCAACTCACCGCCAATACATGTGGGGGGCCTCTGTCTCCTTTCGGGGTATTTCTCTAGAGGTGAGCTAGGACTAATATTTTCCTCTGCTAGCTTTATTTAGTCCTCCGGCTGGGCTGGGCATCTAGAATCAACGTAGGCATGCTACCCGGCCACTGCTAGTTGTGCGTTAGGTTTAGTTCATGGTCAGCTCAGTTCCCATCTTCCAAGAGCTAGTTCCTATATATGCTTATGCTATGTTCTCTTGCCATTGAGATCATGACAGTTTGACCGGCCCGCAAAGTGTTAATTGTTTGGGCTGAAGCAGGAGAAAAAGAAGTGTTGAAGGGAAATTTTTTTTTTTTTTTTTCCCCTCAGAGTTTTGCTGCCTAGCCCTTAATTGCTGTCTAGCTGCTTCTTACCTCCTCTTAACCCTTGAATGGCTCTGTGTCCACCTGTTTGTAATGGATCTTCAGAGTGTAACTGCAGGTTTGAATAATCTCGCCACGAAGGTACAAAATTTGCAAGATTTTGTTTGTCATGCACCTGTATCTGAGCCGAGAATTCCTTTGCCGGAATTTTTCTCGGGGAATAGATCCGGGTTTCAGAATTTTCGAAATAATTGCAAATTATTTTTGTCTCTGAAATCTCGCTCTGCCGGAGACCCTGCACAGCAGGTCAGGATTGTGATTTCCTTGCTCCGGGGCGACCCTCAAGACTGGGCTTTTTCATTGACACCAGGGGATCCTGCGTTGCTCAATGTGGATGCGTTTTTTCTGGCCTTGGGGTTGCTTTATGACGAACCTCATTTGGAGCTTCAGGCAGAAAAAACTTTGATGTCCCTATCTCAGGGGCAAGATGAAGCGGAAATTTACTGCCAAAGATTCCGTAAATGGTCTGTGCTTACTCAGTGGAATGAGTGCGCCCTGGCGGCGACTTTCAGAGAGGGTCTCTCTGATGCCATTAAGGATGTTATGGTGGGGTTCCCTGTGCCTGCGGGTCTGAATGAGTCCATGACAATGGCTATTCAGATCGATAGGCGTTTGCGGGAGCGCAAACCAGTGCACCATCTGGCGGTGTCCACTGAGAAGTCGCCAGAGAGTATGCAGTGTGATAGAATTCTGTCCCGAAGCGAGCGGCAGAATTTTAGACGGAAAAATGGGTTGTGTTTCTATTGTGGTGATTCTACTCATGTTATATCAGCATGCTCTAAGCGCACTAAAAAGCTTGGTAAATCTGTTTCCATTTGCACCTTACCGTCTAAATTTATTCTATCTGTGACCCTGATTTGCTCTTTGTCATCTATTACCACGGACGCCTATGTCGACTCTGGCGCCGCTTTGAGTCTTATGGATTGGTCCTTTGCCAAACGCTGTGGGTATGATTTAGAGCCTTTGGAGACTTCTATTCCTCTGAAGGGGATTGACTCCACCCCATTGGCTAATAATAAACCACAATACTGGACACAAGTAACTATGCGTATTAATCCGGATCACCAGGAGATTATTCGCTTTCTGGTGCTGTATAATCTACATGATGATTTGGTGCTAGGATTGCCTTGGCTGCAATCTCACAACCCAGTCCTCGACTGGAGAGCTATGTCTGTGTTGAGCTGGGGATGTAAGGGGGCTCATGGGGATGTACCTGTGGTTTCCATTTCATCATCCATTCCCTCTGAAATTCCTGAGTTCCTGTCTGACTATCGTGACGTCTTTGAAGAATCCAAGCTTGGTTCGTTACCTCCGCACCGAGAGTGCGATTGTGCCATAGATTTAATCCCGGGTAGTAAATACCCAAAGGGTCGTTTATTTAATCTGTCTGTGCCTGAACATGCTGCTATGCGAGAATATATAAAGGAGTCCTTGGAAAAGGGACATATTCGTCCATCGTCATCTCCCTTAGGAGCCGGTTTTTTCTTTGTGTCAAAAAAAGACGGCTCTTTGAGACCATGTATTGATTATCGGCTTTTGAATAAAATCACTGTTAAATATCAATACCCATTGCCGTTGCTGACTGATTTGTTTGCTCGCATAAAGGGGGCCAAGTGGTTCTCTAAGATTGACCTTCGTGGGGCGTATAATTTGGTGCGAATCAGGCAGGGGGATGAGTGGAAAACCGCATTTAATACGCCCGAGGGCCACTTTGAGTATTTAGTGATGCCTTTTGGTCTTTCTAATGCTCCGTCAGTTTTCCAGTCCTTTATGCATGATATTTTTCGCGATTATTTGGATAAATTTATGATTGTGTAT